>NW_026892854.1:170000-536922 GCF_033815535.1 Pezoporus flaviventris | reverse complement strand
TTGGTGCTGGACCTGTTCAGCACACAATCCCCTTTACATTGGTGCCTCCATCGTTGCTTTCACTGCTCACTTTCATACAGGAAAAGCATTTGAATGGAATCAGTCCAGAGGCTGCTCTCTGCTGCGCAGCAACACAGCACAGAATGAACAGTGGCATCTGCTCACACGGCAGAAGGACCAGCAGGGAAAGCTAGTGCTGTGTCTCTTCAGCACACAAGCAGCTTTGCAACGGGGTCACCATCATTGCAGTCTCTCCTCGGTTTCCTACCTAAAAGTCCATTTGAATCCAAATTCTCAGGTGGTGTCTCTCAGCTGCCCAGGAGCACAGTGAGTACAGCACGAACGTTTGGCCTCTGCTCCCACAGCAGAAGAGCCAGGATTGAAAGCTGGTGCTGGACCTGTTCAGCACACAATCCCCTTTACATTGGTGCCTCCATCGTTGCTTTACCTGCTAACACTCATACAGGAAAAGCATTTGAATAGAATCAGTCCAGAGCCTGCTCTCTGCTGCGCAGCAACACACTCAGCACAGAATGAACAGTGGCATCTGCTCACACGGCAGAAGGACCAGCAGGGAAAGCTAGTGCTCTGCTTCTTCAGCACACAAGCAGCTTTGCAACGGGGTCACCATCATTGCAGTCTCTCCTCGGCTTCATACCTAAAAGTCCATTTGAATCCGAATTCTCAGGTGGTCTCAGCTGCCCACTAGCACAGTGAGTACAGCACGAACGTTTGGCCTCTGCTCCCACAGCAGAAGAGCCAGGATTGAAAGCTGGTGCTGGACCTGTTCAGCACACAATCACTTTTACATTGGTGCATTCATCGTTGCTTTCACTGCTCACTTTCATACTAGAAAAGCATTTGAATGGAATCAGTCCAGAGCCTGCTCTCTGCTGCGCAGCAACACAGTCAGCACAGAATGAACAGTAGCGTCTGCTCACACGGCAGAAGGAGCAGCAGGGAAAGCTAGTGCTGTGTCTCTTCAGCACACAAGCAGCTTTGCAACGGGGTCACCATCATTGCACTCTCCCTCGGTTTCCTACCTAAAAGTACATTTGATTCCAAATTCTCAGGTGGTGTCGCTCAGCTGCCCAGCAGCACAGTGAGTACAGCACGAACGTTTGGCCTCTGCTCCCACAGCAGAAGAGCCAGGATTGAAAGCTGGTGCTGGACCTGTTCAGCACACAATCCCCATTACATTGGTGCCTCCATTGTTGCTTTCACTGCTAACACTCATACAGGAAAAGCATTTGAATAGAATCAGTCCAGAGCCTGCTCCCTGCTGGCAGCAACACAGCACAGAATGAACAGTGGCATCTGCTCACACGCAGAAGGACCAGCAGGGAAAGCTAGTGCTGTGTCTCTTCAGCACACAAGCAGCTTTGCAACGGGGTCACCATCATTGCAGTCTCTCCTCGGTTTCATACCTAAAAGTCCATTTGAATCCAAATTCTCAGGTGGTGTCTCCTCAGCTGCCCAGCAGCACAGTGAGTACAGCACGAACGTTTGGCCTCTGCTCCCACAGCAGAAGAGCCAGGATTGAAAGCTGGTGCTGGACCTGTTCAGCACACAATCCCCTTTATACAGGTGCCTCCATCGTTGCTTTCACTGCTAACACTCATACAGGAAAAGCATTTGAATGGAATCAGTCCAGAGCCTGCTCCTCTGCTGCGCAGCAACACACTCAGCACAGAATGAACAGTGGATTCTGCTCAAACAGCAGAAGGACCAGCAGGGAAAGCTAGTGCTGGGCTTCTTCAGCACACAAGCAGCTTTGCAACGGGGTCACCATCATTGCAGTCTCTCCTCGGTTTCATACCTAAAAGTCCATTTGAATCCAAATTCTCAGGTGGTGTCTCTCAGCTGCCCAGCAGCACAGTTAGTACAGCACGAACGTTTGGCCTCTGCTCCCACAGCAGAAGAGCCAGGATTGAAGCTGGTGCTGGACCTGTTCAGCACACAATCCCCTTTACATTGGTGCCTCCATCGTTGCTTTCACTGCTCACTTTTATACAGGAAAAGCATTTGAATGGAATCAGTCCAGAAGCTGCTCTCTGCTGCGCAGGCAACACAGTCAGCACAGAATGAACAGTGGCATCTGCTCACACGGCAGAAGGACCAGCAGGGAAAGCTAGTGCTCTGCTTCTTCAGCACACAAGCAGCTTTGCAACGGGGTCACCATAATTGCAGTCTCTCCTCGGCTTCATACCTAAAAGTCCATTTGAATCCGAATTCTCAGGTGGTGTTTCTCAGCTGCCCAGCAGACCATGAGTACAGCACGCACGTTTGGCCTCTGCTCCCACAGCAGAAGAGCCAGGATTGAAGCTGGTGCTGGACCTGTTCAGCACACAATCCCCTTTACATTGGTGCCTCCATTGTTGCTTTCACTGCTAACACTCATACAGGAAAAGCATTTGAATAGAATCAGTCCAGAGCCTGCTCCCTGCTGGCAGCAACACAGCACAGAATGAACAGTGGCATCTGCTCACACGGCAGAAGGACCAGCAGGGAAGCTAGTGCTGTGTCTCTTCAGCACACAAGCAGCTTTGCAACGGGGTCACCATCATTGCAGTCTCTCCTCGGTTTATACCTAAAAGTCCATTTGAATCCAAATTCTCAGGTGGTGTCTCTCAGCTGCCCAGCAGCACAGTGAGTACAGCACGAACGTTTGCCCTCTGCTCCCACCAGCAGAAGAGCCAGGATTGAAAGCTGGTGCTGGACCTGTTCAGCACACAATCCCCTTTACATTGGTGCTCCATTGTTGCTTTCACTGCTAACACTCATACAGGAAAAGCATTTGAATAGAAATCAGTCCAGAGCCTGCTCCTGCTGCAGCAACACAGCACAGAATGAACAGTGGCAATCTGCTCACACGGCAGAAGGACCAGCAGGGAAAGCTAGTGCTGTGTCTCTTCAGCACACAAAGCAGCTTTGCAACGGGTCACCATCATTGCAGTCTCTCCTCGGTTTCATACCTAAAAGTCCATTTGAATCCAAATTCTCAGGTGGTGTCTCTCAGCTGGCCCTGCAGCACAGTGAGTACAGCACGAACGTTTGGCCTCTGCTCCCACAGCAGAAGAGCCAGGATTGAAAGCTGGTGCTGGACCTGTTCAGCACACAATCACCTTTACATTGGTGGCATTCATCGTTGCTTTCACTGCTCACTTTCATACAAGAAAAGCATTTGAATGGAATCAGTCCAGAGCCTGCTCTCTGCTGCGCAGCAACACAGTCAGCACAGAATGAACAGTGGCATCTGCTCACACGGCAGAAGGACCAGCAGGGAAAGCTAGTGCTGTGTCTCTTCAGCACACAAGCAGCTTGCAACGGGGTCACCATCATTGCAGTCTCTCCCTCGGTTTCATACCTAAAAGTCCATTTGAATCCAAATTCTCAGGTGGTCTCAGCTGCCCAGTAGCACAGTTAGTACAGCACGAACGTTTGGCCTCTGCTCCCACAGCAGAAGAGCCAGGATTGAAAGCTGGTGCTGGACCTGTTCAGCACACAATCCCCTTTACATTGGTGCCTCCATTGTTGCTTTCACTGCTAACACTCATACAGGAAAAGCATTTGAATAGAATCAGTCCAGAGCCTGCTCCCTGCTGGCAGCAACACAGCACAGAATGAACAGTGGCATCTGCTCACACGGCAGAAGGACCAGCAGGGAAAGCTAGTGCTGTGTCTCTTCAGCACACAAGCAGCTTTGCAACGGGGTCACCATCATTGCAGTCTCTCCTCGGTTTCATACCTAAAAGTCCATTTGAATCCAAATTCTCAGGTGGTGTCTCTCAGCTGCCCAGCAGCACAGTGAGTACAGCACGAACGTTTGGCCTCTGCTCCCACAGCAGAAGAGCCAGGATTGAAAGCTGGTGCTGGACCTGTTCAGCACACAATCACCTTTACATTGGTGCATTCATCGTTGCTTTCACTGCTCACTTTCATACAAGAAAAGCATTTGAATGGAATCAGTCCAGAGCCTGCTCTCTGCTGCGCAGCAACACAGTCAGCACAGAATGAACAGTGGCATCTGCTCACACGGCAGAAGGACCAGCAGGGAAAGCTAGTGCTCTGCTTCTTCAGCACACAAGCAGCTTTGCAACGGGGTCACCATCATTGCAGTCTCTCCTCGGCTTCATACCTAAAAGTCCATTTGAATCCGGATTCTCAGGTGGTGTCGCTCAGCTGCCCAGCAGCACAGTGAGTACAGCACGAACGTTTGGCCTCTGCTCCCACAGCAGAAGAGCCAGTATTGAAAGCTGGTGCTGGACCTGTTCAGCACACAATCCCCTTTACATTGGTGCCTCCATCGTTGCTTTCACTGCTCACTTTCATACAGGAAAAGCATTTGAATGGAATCAGTCCAGAGCCTGCTCTCTGCTGCGCAGCAACACAGTCAGCACAGAATGAACAGTGGCATCTGCTCACACGGCAGAAGGAGCAGCAGGGAAAGCTAGTGCTGTGTCTCTTCAGCACACAAGCAGCTTTGCAACGGGGTCACCATCATTGCAGTCTCTCCTCGGTTTCCTACCTAAAGGCCATTTGAATCCAAATTCTCAGGTGGTGTCGCTCAGCTGCCCAGCAGCACAGTGAGTACAGCACGAACGTTTGGCCTCTGCTCCCACAGCAGAAGAGCCAGGATTGAAAGCTGGTGCTGGACCTGTTCAGCACACAATCCCCTTTATACTGGTGCCTCCATCGTTGCTTTCACTGCTAACACTCATACAGGAAAAGCATTTGAATGGAATCAGTCCAGAGCCTGCTCTCTGCTGCGCAGCAACACACTCAGCACAGAATGAACAGTGGATTCTGCTCAAACAGCAGAAGGACCAGCAGGGAAAGCTAGTGCTGGGCTTCTTCAGCACACAAGCAGCTTTGCAACGGGGTCACCATCATTGCAGTCTCTCCTCGGTTTCATACCTAAAAGTCCATTTGAATCCAAATTCTCAGGTGGTGTCTCTCAGCTGCCCAGCAGCACAGTTAGTACAGCACGAACGTTTGGCCTCTGCTCCCACAGCAGAAGAGCCAGGATTGAAAGCTGGTGCTGGACCTGTTCAGCACACAATCACTTTTACATTGGTGCATTCATCGTTGCTTTCACTGCTCACTTTCATACAAGAAAAGCTTTTGAATGGAATCACTCCAGAGCCTGCTCTCTGCTGCGCAGCAACACAGTCAGCACAGAATGAACAGTGGCATCTGCTCACGCGGCAGAAGGACCAGCAGGGAAAGCTAGTGCTCTGCTTCTTCAGCACACAAGCAGCTTTGCAACGGGGTCACCATCATTGCAGTCTCTCCTCGGTTTCATACCTAAAAGTCCATTTGAATCCAAATTCTCAGGTGGTCTCAGCTGCCCAGTAGCACAGTGAGCACAGCACGAACGTTTGGCCTCTGCTCCCACAGCAGAAGAGCAAGGATTGAAAGCTGGTGCTGGACCTGTTCAGCACACAATCACCTTTACATTGGTGCATTCATCGTTGCTTTCACTGCTCACTTTCATACAAGAAAAGCATTTGAATGGAATCAGTCCAGAGCCTGCTCTCTGCTGCGCAGCAACACAGTCAGCACAGAATGAACAGTGGCATCTGCTCACACGGCAGAAGGACCAGCAGGGAAAGCTAGTGCTCTGCTTCTTCAGCACACAAGCAGCTTTGCAACGGGGTCACCATCATTGCAGTCTCTCCTCGGCTTCATACCTAAAAGTCCATTTGAATCCGGATTCTCAGGTGGTGTCGCTCAGCTGCCCAGCAGCACAGTGAGTACAGCACGAACGTTTGGCCTCTGCTCCCACAGCAGAAGAGCCAGTATTGAAAGCTGGTGCTGGACCTGTTCAGCACACAATCCCCTTTACATTGGTGCCTCCATCGTTGCTTTCACTGCTCACTTTCATACAGGAAAAGCATTTGAATGGAATCAGTCCAGAGCCTGCTCTCTGCTGCGCAGCAACACAGTCAGCACAGAATGAACAGTGGCATCTGCTCACACGGCAGAAGGAGCAGCAGGGAAAGCTAGTGCTGTGTCTCTTCAGCACACAAGCAGCTTTGCAACGGGGTCACCATCATTGCAGTCTCTCCTCGGTTTCCTACCTAAAGGCCATTTGAATCCAAATTCTCAGGTGGTGTCGCTCAGCTGCCCAGCAGCACAGTGAGTACAGCACGAACGTTTGCCCTCTGCTCCCACAGCAGAAGAGCCAGGATTGAAAGCTGGTGCTGGACCTGTTCAGCACACAATCCCCTTTATACTGGTGCCTCCATCGTTGCTTTCACTGCTAACACTCATACAGGAAAAGCATTTGAATGGAATCAGTCCAGAGCCTGCTCTCTGCTGCGCAGCAACACACTCAGCACAGAATGAACAGTGGATTCTGCTCAAACAGCAGAAGGACCAGCAGGGAAAGCTAGTGCTGGGCTTCTTCAGCACACAAGCAGCTTTGCAACGGGGTCACCATCATTGCAGTCTCTCCTCGGTTTCATACCTAAAAGTCCATTTGAATCCAAATTCTCAGGTGGTGTCTCTCAGCTGCCCAGCAGCACAGTTAGTACAGCACGAACGTTTGGCCTCTGCTCCCACAGCAGAAGAGCCAGGATTGAAAGCTGGTGCTGGACCTGTTCAGCACACAATCACTTTTACATTGGTGCATTCATCGTTGCTTTCACTGCTCACTTTCATACAAGAAAAGCTTTTGAATGGAATCACTCCAGAGCCTGCTCTCTGCTGCGCAGCAACACAGTCAGCACAGAATGAACAGTGGCATCTGCTCACGCGGCAGAAGGACCAGCAGGGAAAGCTAGTGCTCTGCTTCTTCAGCACACAAGCAGCTTTGCAACGGGGTCACCATCATTGCAGTCTCTCCTCGGTTTCATACCTAAAAGTCCATTTGAATCCAAATTCTCAGGTGGTCTCAGCTGCCCAGTAGCACAGTGAGCACAGCACGAACGTTTGGCCTCTGCTCCCACAGCAGAAGAGCAAGGATTGAAAGCTGGTGCTGGACCTGTTCAGCACACAATCACCTTTACATTGGTGCCTCCATCGTTGCTTTCACTGCTAACACTCATACAGGAAAAGCATTTGAATAGAATCAGTCCAGAGGCTGCTCTCTGCTGCGCAGCAACACAGTCAGGTCAGAATGAACAGTGGCATCTGCTCACACGGCAGAAGGACCAGCAGGGAAAGCTAGTGCTGTGTCTCTTCAGCAAACAAGCAGCTTTGCAACGGGGTCACCATCATTGCAGTCTCTCCTCGGTTTCCTACCTAAAAGTCCATTTGAATCCAAATTCTCAGGTGGTGTCTCTCAGCTGCCCAGCAGCACAGTTAGTACAGCACGAACGTTTGGCCTCTGCTCCCACAGCAGAAGAGCCAGGATTGAAAGCTGGTGCTGGACCTGTTCAGCACACAATCCCCTTTACATTGGTGCCTCCATCGTTGCTTTCACTGCTCACTTTCATACAGGAAAAGCATTTGAATGGAATCAGTCCAGAGCCTGCTCTCTTCTCCGCAGCAACACTGTCAGCACAGAATGAACAGTGGCATCTGCTCACACGGCAGAAGGACCAGCAGGGAAAGCTAGTGCTCTGCTCTTCAGCACACAAGCAGCTTTGCAACGGGGTCACCATCATTGCAGTCTCTCCTCGGCTTCATACCTAAAAGTCCATTTGAATCCGAATTCTCAGGTGGTGTCGCTCAGCTGCCCAGCAGCACAGTGAGTACAGCACGAACGTTTGGCCTCTGCTCCCACAGCAGAAGAGCCAGTATTGAAAGCTGGTGCTGGACCTGTTCAGCACACAATCCCCTTTACATTGGTGCCTCCATCGTTGCTTTCACTGCTCACTTTCATACAGGAAAAGCATTTGAATGGAATCAGTCCAGAGCCTGCTCTCTGCTGCGCAGCAACACAGTCAGCACAGAATGAACAGAGGCATCTGCTCACACGGCAGAAGGACCAGCAGGGAAAGCTAGTGCTGTGTCTCTTCAGCACACAAGCAGCTTTGCAACGGGGTCACCATCATTGCAGTCTCTCCTCGGTTTCATACCTAAAAGTCCATTTGAATCCAAATTCTCAGGTGGTGTCTCTCAGCTGCCCAGCAGCACAGTGAGTACAGCACGAACGTTTGGCCTCTGCTCCCACAGCAGAAGAGCCAGGATTGAAAGCTGGTGCTGGACCTGTTCAGCACACAATCCCCTTTACATTGGTGCCTCCATTGTTGTTTTCACTGCTAACACTCATACAGGAAAAGCATTTGAATAGAATCAGTCCAGAGCCTGCTCCCTGCTGGCAGCAACACAGCACAGAATGAACAGTGGCATCTGCTCACACGGCAGAAGGAGCAGCAGGGAAAGCTAGTGCTGTGTCTCTTCAGCACACAAGCAGCTTTGCAACGGGGTCACCATCATTGCAGTCTCTCCTCGGTTTCCTACCTAAAAGTCCATTTGAATCCAAATTCTCAGGTGGTCTCAGCTGCCCAGCAGCACAGTGAGTACAGCACGAACGTTTGGCCTCTGCTCCCACAGCAGAAGAGCCAGGATTGAAAACTGGTGCTGGACCTGTTCAGCACACAATCCCCTTTATACTGGTGCCTCCATCGTTGCTTTCACTGCTAACACTCATACAGGAAAAGCATTTGAATGGAATCAGTCCAGAGCCTGCTCTCTGCTGCGCAGCAACACACTCAGCACAGAATGAACAGTGGATTCTGCTCAAACAGCAGAAGGACCAGCAGGGAAAGCTAGTGCTGGGCTTCTTCAGCACACAAGCAGCTTTGCAACGGGGTCACCATCATTGCAGTCTCTCCTCGGTTTCATACCTAAAAGTCCATTTGAATCCAAATTCTCAGGTGGTGTCTCTCAGCTGCCCAGCAGCACAGTTAGTACAGCACGAACGTTTGGCCTCTGCTCCCACAGCAGAAGAGCCAGGATTGAAAGCTGGTGCTGGACCTGTTCAGCACACAATCACTTTTATATTGGTGCATTCATCGTTGCTTTCACTGCTCACTTTCATACAAGAAAAGCTTTTGAATGGAATCAGTCCAGAGCCTGCTCTCTGCTGCGCAGCAACACAGTCAGCACAGAATGAACAGTGGCATCTGCTCACACGGCAGAAGGACCAGCAGGGAAAGCTAGTGCTGTGTCTCTTCAGCACACAAGCAGCTTTGCAACGTGGTCACCATCATTGCAGTCTCTCCTCGGTTTCATACCTAAAAGTCCATTTGAATCCAAATTCTCAGGTGGTGTCTCTCAGCTGCCCAGCAGCACAGTTAGTACAGCACGAACGTTTGGCATCTGCTCCCACAGCAGAAGAGCCAGGATTGAAAGCTGGTGCTGGACCTGTTCAGCACACAATCACCTTTACATTGGTGCATCCATCGTTGCTTTCACTGCTCACTTTCATACAGGAAAAGCATTTGAATGGAATCAGTCCAGAGGCTGCTCTCTGCTGAGCAGCAACACAGTCAGCACAGAATGAACAGTGGCATCTGCTCACACGGCAGAAGGACCAGCAGGGAAAGCTAGTGCTCTGCTTCTTCAGCACACAAGCAGCTTTGCAACGGGGTCACCATCATTGCAGTCTCTCCTCGGTTTCATACCTAAAAGTCCATTTGAATCCAAATTCTCAGGTGGTCTCAGCTGCCCAGTAGCACAGTGAGCACAGCACGAACGTTTGGCCTCTGCTCCCACAGCAGAAGAGCCAGGATTGAAAGCTGGTGCTGGACCTGTTCAGCACACAATCCCCTTTACATTGGTGCCTCCATCGTTGCTTTCACTGCTCACTTTCATACAGGAAAAGCATTTGAATGGAATCAGTCCAGAGCCTGCTCTCTGCTGCGCAGCAACACAGTTAGGTCAGAATGAACAGTGGCATCTGCTCACACGGCAGAAGGACCAGCAGGGAAAGCTAGTGCTGTGTCTCTTCAGCACACAAGCAGCTTTGCAACGGGGTCACCATCATTGCAGTCTCTCCTCGGTTTCCTACCTAAAAGTCCATTTGAATCCAAATTCTCAGGTGGTGTCTCTCAGCTGCCCAGGAGCACAGTGAGTACAGCACGAACGTTTGGCCTCTGTTCCCACAGCAGAAGAGCCAGTATTGAAAGCTGGTGCTGGACCTGTTCAGCACACAATCCCCTTTACATTGGTGCCTCCATCGTTGCTTTACCTGCTAACACTCATACAGGAAAAGCATTTGAATAGAATCAGTCCAGAGCCTGCTCTCTGCTGCGCAGCAACACAGTCAGCACAGAATGAACAGTAGCGTCTGCTCACACGGCAGAAGGACCAGCAGGGAAAGCTAGTGCTCTGCTCTTCAGCACACAAGCAGCTTTGCAACGGGGTCACCATCATTGCAGTCTCTCCTCGGCTTCATACCTAAAAGTCCATTTGAATCCGAATTCTCAGGTGGTGTCGCTCAGCTGCCCAGCAGCACAGTGAGTACAGCACGAACGTTTGGCCTCTGCTCCCACAGCAGAAGAGCCAGGATTGAAAGCTGGTGCTGGACCTGTTCAGCACACAATCCCCTTTACATTGGTGCCTCCATTGTTGCTTTCACTGCTAACACTCATACAGGAAAAGCATTTGAATAGAATCAGTCCAGAGCCTGCTCCCTGCTGGCAGCAACACAGCCCAGAATGAACAGTGGCATCTGCTCACACGGCAGAAGGACCAGCAGGGAAAGCTAGTGCTGTGTCTCTTCAGCACACAAGCAGCTTTGCAACGGGGTCACCATCATTGCAGTCTCTCCTCGGTTTCCTACCTAAAAGTCCATTTGAATCCAAATTCTCAGGTGGTGTCTCTCAGCTGCCCAGCAGCACAGTTAGTACAGCACGAACGTTTGGCCTCTGCTCCCACAGCAGAAGAGCCAGGATTGAAAGCTGGTGCTGGACCTGTTCAGCACACAATCCCCTTTACATTGGTGCATCCATCGTTGCTTTCACTGCTCACTTTCATACAGGAAAAGCATTTGAATGGAATCAGTCCAGAGCCTGCTCTCTGCTGCGCAGCAACACAGTCAGCACAGAATGAACAGGGCATCTGCTCACACGGCAGAAGGACCAGCAGGGAAAGCTAGTGCTCTGCTTCTTCAGCACACAAGCAGCTTTGCAACGGGGTCACCATCATTGCAGTCTCTCCTTGGCTTCATACCTAAAAGTCCATTTGAATCCGAATTCTCAGGTGGTGTCGCTCAGCTGCTTAGCAGCACAGTGAGTACAGCACGAACGTTTGGCCTCTGCTCCCACAGCAGAAGAGCCAGGATTGAAAGCTGGTGCTGGACCTGTTCAGCACACAATCCCCTTTACATTGGTGCCTCCATCGTTGCTTTCACTGCTCACTTTCATACAGGAAAAGCATTTGAATGGAATCAGTCCAGAGCCTGCTCTCTGCTGTGCAGCAACACAGCACAGAATGAACAGTGGCATCTGCTCACACGGCAGAAGGACCAGCAGGGAAAGCTAGTGCTGTGTCTCTTCAGCACACAAGCAGCTTTGCAACGGGGTCACCATCATTGCAGTCTCTCCTCGGTTTCCTACCTAAAAGTCCATTTGAATCCAAATTCTCAGGTGGTGTCTCTCAGCTGCCCAGCAGCACAGTGAGTACAGCAGGAACGTTTGGCCTCTGCTCCCACAGCAGAAGAGCCAGGATTGAAAGCTGGTGCTGGACCTGTTCAGCACACAATCACTTTTACATTGGTGCATTCATCGTTGCTTTCACTGCTCACTTTCATACAAGAAAAGCATTTGAATGGAATCAGTCCAGAGCCTGCTCTCTGCTGCGCAGCAACACAGTCAGCACAGAATGAACAGTGGCATCTGCTCACACGGCAGAAGGAGCAGCAGAGAAAGCTAGTGCTGTGTCTCTTCAGCACACAAGCAGCTTTGCAACGGGGTCACCATCATTGCAGTCTCTCCTCGGTTTCCTACCTAAAAGTCCATTTGAATCCAAATTCTCAGGTGGTCTCAGCTGCCCAGCAGCACAGTGAGTACAGCACGAACGTTTGGCCTCTGCTCCCACAGCAGAAGAGCCAGGATTGAAAGCTGGTGCTGGACCTGTTCAGCACACAATCCCCTTTATACTGGTGCCTCCATCGTTGCTTTCACTGCTAACACTCATACAGGAAAAGCATTTGAATGGAATCAGTCCAGAGCCTGCTCTCTGCTGCGCAGCAACACACTCAGCACAGAATGAACGGTGGATTCTGCTCGCACAGCAGAAGGACCAGCAGGGAAAGCTAGTGCTGGGCTTCTTCAGCACACAAGCAGCTTTGCAACGGGGTCACCATCATTGCAGTCTCTCCTCGGTTTCATACCTAAAAGTCCATTTGAATCCAAATTCTCAGGTGGTGTCTCTCAGCTGCCCAGCAGCACAGTTAGTACAGCACGAACGTTTGGCCTCTGCTCCCACAGCAGAAGAGCCAGGATTGAAAGCTGGTGCTGGACCTGTTCAGCACACAATCACTTTTACATTGGTGCATTCATCGTTGCTTTCACTGCTCACTTTCATACAAGAAAAGCTTTTGAATGGAATCAGTCCAGAGCCTGCTCTCTGCTGCGCAGCAACACAGTCAGCACAGAATGAACAGTGGCATCTGCTCACACGGCAGAAGGAGCAGCAGGGAAAGCTAGTGCTGTGTCTCTTCAGCACACAAGCAGCTTTGCAACGGGGTCACCATCATTGCAGTCTCTCCTCGGTTTCCTACCTAAAAGTACATTTGAATCCAAATTCTCAGGTGGTGTCGCTCAGCTGCCCAGCAGCACAGTGAGTACAGCACGAACGTTTGGCCTCTGCTCCCACAGCAGAAGAGCCAGGATTGAAAGCTGGTGCTGGACCTGTTCAGCACACAATCCCCTTTACATTGGTGCCTCCATCCTTGCTTTCACTGCTAACACTCATACAGGAAAAGCATTTGAATAGAATCAGTCCAGAGCCTGCTCCCTGCTGGCAGCAACACAGCACAGAATGAACAGTGGCATCTGCTCACACGGCAGAAGGACCAGCAGGGAAAGCTAGTGCTGTGTCTCTTCAGCACACAAGCAGCTTTGCAACGTGGTCACCATCATTGCAGTCTCTCCTCGGTTTCCTACCTAAAAGTCCATTTGAATCCAAATTCTCAGGTGGTGTCTCTCAGCTGCCCAGCAGCACAGTTAGGACAGCACGAACGTTTGCCCTCTGCTCCCACAGCAGAAGAGCCAGGATTGAAAGCTGGTGCTGGACCTGTTCAGCACACAATCCCCTTTACATTGGTGCCTCCATCGTTGCTTTCACTGCTCACTTTCATACAGGAAAAGCATTTGAATGGAATCAGTCCAGAGCCTGCTCTCTGCTGCGCAGCAACACACTCAGCACAGAATGAACAGTGGCATCTGCTCACACGGCAGAAGGACCAGCAGGGAAAGCTAGTGCTCTGCTTCTTCAGCACACAAGCAGCTTTGCAACGGGGTCACCATCATTGCAGTCTCTCCTTGGCTTCATACCTAAAAGTCCATTTGAATCCGAATTCTCAGGTGGTGTCGCTCAGCTGCCCAGCAGCACAGTGAGTACAGCACGAACGTTTGGCCTCTGCTCCCACAGCAGAAGAGCCAGGATTG
Organism: Pezoporus flaviventris; assembly: GCF_033815535.1. Lineage (NCBI taxonomy): Eukaryota > Metazoa > Chordata > Aves > Psittaciformes > Psittacidae > Pezoporus > Pezoporus flaviventris. Next base: position 523,354 of record NW_026892854.1, on the reverse strand, counting down.
AAAGCTGGTGCTGGACCTGTTCAGCACACAATCCCCTTTACATTGGTGCCTCCATCGTTGCTTTCACTGCTCACTTTCATACAGGAAAAGCATTTGAATGGAATCAGTCCAGAGCCTGCTCTCTGCTGCGCAGCAACACAGTCAGCACAGAATGAACAGTGGCATCTGCTCACACGGCAGAAGGACCAGCAGGGAAACCTAGTGCTCTGCTTCTTCAGCACACAAGCAGCTTTGCAACGGGGTCACCATCATTGCAGTCTCTCCTCGGTTTCCTACCTAAAAGTCCATTTGAATCCAAATTCTCACGTGGTCTCAGCTGCCCAGTAGCACAGGGAGCACAGCACGAACGTTTGGACTCTGGTCCCACAGCAGAAGAGCAAGGATTGAAAGCTGGTGCTGGACCTGTTCAGCACACAATCACCTTTATACTGGTGCCTCCATCGTTGCTTTCACTGCTAACACTCATACAGGAAAAGCATTTGAATGGAATCAGTCCAGAGCCTGCTCCCTGCTGGCAGCAACACAGCACAGAATGAACAGTGGCATCTGCTCACACGGCAGAAGGACCAGCAGGGAAAGCTAGTGCTGTGTCTCTTCAGCACAAAAGCAGCTTTGCAACGTGGTCACCATCATTGCAGTCTCTCCTCGGTTTCATACGTAAAAGTCCATTTGAATCCAAATTCTCAGGTGGTGTCTCTCAGCTGCCCAGCAGCACAGTTAGTACAGCACGAACGTTTGGCCTCTGCTCCCACAGCAGAAGAGCCAGGATTGAAAGCTGGTGCTGGACCTGTTCAGCACACGATCACCTTTACATTGGTGCATTCATCGTTGCTTTCACTGCTCACTTTCATACAAGAAAAGCATTTGAATGGAATCAGTCCAGAGGCTGCTCTCTGCTGCGCAGCAACACAGTCAGCACAGAATGAAGAGTGGCATCTGCTCACACGGCAGAAGGAGCAGCAGGGAAAGCTAGTGCTGTGTCTCTTCAGCACACAAGCAGCTTTGCAACGGGGTCACCATCATTGCAGTCTCTCCTCGGTTTCCTACCTAAAAGTCCATTTGAATCCAAATTCTCAGGTGGTGTCTCTCAGCTGCCCAGCAGCACAGTGAGTACAGCACGAACGTTTGGCCTCTGCTCCCACAGCAGAAGAGCCAGGATTGAAAGCTGGTGCTGGACCTGTTCAGCACACAATCACCTTTACATTGGTGCATCCATCGTTGCTTTCACTGCTCACTTTCATACAGGAAAAGAATTTGAATGGAATCAGTCCAGAGCCTGCTCTATGCTGCGCAGGAACACAGTCAGCACAGAATGCACAGTGGCATCTGCTCACACGGCAGAAGGACCAGCAGGGAAAGCTAGTGCTCTGCTTCTTCAGCACACAAGCAGCTTTGCAACGGGGTCACCATCATTGCAGTCTCTCCTCGGTTTCATACCTAAAAGTCCATTTGAATCCAAATTCTCAGGTGGTCTCAGCTGCCCAGTAGCAAAGTTAGTACAGCACGAACGTTTGGCCTCTGCTCCCACAGCAGAAGAGCCAGGATTGAAAGCTGGTGCTGGACCTGTTCAGCACACAATCCCCTTTACATTGGTGCCTCCATCCTTGCTTTCACTGCTAACACTCATACAGGAAAAGCATTTGAATAGAATCAGTCCAGAGCCTGCTCCCTGCTGGCAGCAACACAGCACAGAATGAACAGTGGCATCTGCTCACACGGCAGAAGGACCAGCAGGGAAAGCTAGTGCTGTGTCTCTTCAGCACACAAGCAGCTTTGCAACGGGGTCACCATCATTGCAGTCTCTCCTCGGTTTCCTACCTAAAAGTCCATTTGAATCCAAATTCTCAGGTGGTCTCAGCTGCCCAGCAGCACAGTGAGTACAGCACGAACGTTTGGCCTCTGCTCCCACAGCAGAAGAGCCAGGATTGGAAGCTGGTGCTGGACCTGTTCAGCACACAATCCCCTTTACATTGGTGCCTCCATCGTTGCTTTCACTGCTCACTTTCATACAGGAAAAGCATTTGAATGGAATCAGTCCAGAGGCTGCTCTCTGCTGCGCAGCAACACAGTCAGCACAGAATGAACAGTGGCATCTGCTCACACGGCAGAAGGACCAGCAGGGAAAGCTAGTGCTCTGCTTCTTCAGCACACAAGCAGCTTTGCAACGGGGTCACCATCATTGCAGTCTCTCCTCGGCTTCATACCTAAAAGTCCATTTGAATCCGGATTCTCAGGTGGTGTCGCTCAGCTGCCCAGCAGCACAGTGAGTACAGCACGAACGTTTGGCCTCTGCTCCCACAGCAGAAGAGCCAGTATTGAAAGCTGGTGCTGGACCTGTTCAGCACACAATCCCCTTTACATTGGTGCCTCCATCGTTGCTTTCACTGCTCACTTTCATACAGGAAAAGCATTTGAATGGAATCAGTCCAGAGCCTGCTCTCTGCTGCGCAGCAACACAGTCAGCACAGAATGAACAGTGGCATCTGCTCACACGGCAGAAGGAGCAGCAGGGAAAGCTAGTGCTGTGTCTCTTCAGCACACAAGCAGCTTTGCAACGGGGTCACCATCATTGCAGTCTCTCCTCGGTTTCCTACCTAAAAGTCCATTTGAATCGGAATTCTCAGGTGGTGTCGCTCAGCTGCCCAGCAGCACAGTGAGTACAGCACGAACGTTTGGCCTCTGCTCCCACAGCAGAAGAGCCAGGATTGAAAGCTGGTGCTGGACCTGTTCAGCACACAATCCCTTTTACATTGGTGCCTCCATTGTTGCTTTCACTGCTAACACTCATACAAGAAATGCATTTGAATAGAATCAGTCCAGAGCCTGCTCCCTGCTGGCAGCAACACAGCACAGAATGAACAGTGGCATCTGCTCACACGGCAAAAGGACCAGCAGGTAAAGCTAGTGCTGTGTCTCTTCAGCACACAAGCAGCTTTGCAACGGGGTCACCATCATTGCAGTCTCTCCTCGGTTTCCTACCTAAAGGCCATTTGAATCCAAATTCTCAGGTGGTCTCAGCTGCCCAGCAGCACAGTGAGTACAGCACGAACGTTTGGCCTCTGCTCCCACAGCAGAAGAGCCAGGATTGAAAGCTGGTGCTGGACCTGTTCAGCACACAATCCCCTTTATACTGGTGCCTCCATCGTTGCTTTCACTGCTAACACTCATACAGGAAAAGCATTTGAATGGAATCAGTCCAGAGCCTGCTCTCTGCTGCGCAGCAACACACTCAGCACAGAATGAACAGTGGATTCTGCTCAAACAGCAGAAGGACCAGCAGGGAAAGCTAGTGCTGGGCTTCTTCAGCACACAAGCAGCTTTGCAACGGGGTCACCATCATTGCAGTCTCTCCTCGGTTTCATACCTAAAAGTCCATTTGAATCCAAATTCTCAGGTGGTGTCTCTCAGCTGCCCAGCAGCACAGTTAGTACAGCACGAACGTTTGGCCTCTGCTCCCACAGCAGAAGAGCCAGGATTGAAAGCTGGTGCTGGACCTGTTCAGCACACAATCACTTTTACATTGGTGCATTCATCGTTGCTTTCACTGCTCACTTTCATACAAGAAAAGCTTTTGAATGGAATCAGTCCAGAGCCTGCTCTCTGCTGCGCAGCAACACAGTCAGCACAGAATGAACAGTGGCATCTGCTCACGCGGCAGAAGGACCAGCAGGGAAAGCTAGTGCTGTGTCTCTTCAGCACACAAGCAGCTTTGCAACGTGGTCACCATCATTGCAGTCTCTCCTCGGTTTCATACCTAAAAGTCCATTTGAATCCAAATTCTCAGGTGGTGTCTCTCAGCTGCCCAGCAGCACAGTTAGTACAGCACGAACGTTTGGCATCTGCTCCCACAGCAGAAGAGCCAGGATTGAAAGCTGGTGCTGGACCTGTTCAGCACACAATCACCTTTACATTGGTGCATCCATCGTTGCTTTCACTGCTCACTTTCATACAGGAAAAGCATTTGAATGGAATCAGTCCAGAGCCTGCTCTCTGCTGAGCAGCAACACAGTCAGCACAGAATGAACAGTGGCATCTGCTCACACGGCAGAAGGACCAGCAGGGAAAGCTAGTGCTCTGCTTCTTCAGCACACAAGCAGCTTTGCAACGGGGTCACCATCATTGCAGTCTCTCCTCGGTTTCATACCTAAAAGTCCATTTGAATCCAAATTCTCAGGTGGTCTCAGCTGCCCAGTAGCACAGTGAGCACAGCACGAACGTTTGGCCTCTGCTCCCACAGCAGAAGAGCCAGGATTGAAAGCTGGTGCTGGACCTGTTCAGCACACAATCCCCTTTACATTGGTGCCTCCATCGTTGCTTTCACTGCTCACTTTCATACAGGAAAAGCATTTGAATGGAATCAGTCCAGAGCCTGCTCTCTGCTGCGCAGCAACACAGTCAGCACAGAATGAACAGTGGCATCTGCTCACACGGCAGAAGGACCAGCAGGGAAAGCTAGTGCTCTGCTTCTTCAGCACACAAGCAGCTTTGCAACGGGGTCACCATCATTGCAGTCTCTCCTCGGCTTCATACCTAAAAGTCCATTTGAATCCAAATTCTCAGGTGGTGTCGCTCAGCTGCCCAGCAGCACAGTGAGTACAGCACCAACGTTTGGCCTCTGCTCCCACAGCAGAAGAGCCAGGATTGAAAGCTGGTCCTGGACCTGTTCAGCACACAATCCCCTTTACATTGGTGCCTCCATCGTTGCTTTCACTGCTCACTTTCATACAGGAAAAGCATTTGAATGGAATCAGTCCAGAGGCTGCTCTCTGCTGCGCAGCAACACAGTTAGGTCAGAATGAACAGTGGCATCTGCTCACACGGCAGAAGGACCAGCAGGGAAAGCTAGTGCTGTGTCTCTTCAGCACACAAGCAGCTTTGCAACGGGGTCACCATCATTGCAGTCTCTCCTCGGTTTCCTACCTAAAAGTCCATTTGAATCCAAATTCTCAGGTGGTGTCTCTCAGCTGCCCAGGAGCACAGTGAGTACAGCACGAACGTTTGGCCTCTGTTCCCACAGCAGAAGAGCCAGTATTGAAAGCTGGTGCTGGACCTGTTCAGCACACAATCCCCTTTACATTGGTGCCTCCATCGTTGCTTTACTTGCTAACACTCATACAGGAAAAGCATTTGAATAGAATCAGTCCAGAGCCTGCTCTCTGCTGCGCAGCAACACAGTCAGCACAGAATGAACAGTGGCATCTGCTCACACGGCAGAAGGACCAGCAGGGAAAGCTAGTGCTCTGCTTCTTCAGCACACAAGCAGCTTTGCAACGGGGTCACCATCATTGCAGTCTCTCCTCGGCTTCATACCTAAAAGTCCATTTGAATCCGAATTCTCAGGTGGTCTCAGCTGCCCACTAGCACAGTGAGTACAGCACGAACGTTTGGCCTCTGCTCCCACAGCAGAAGAGCCAGGATTGAAAGCTGGTGCTGGACCTGTTCAGCACACAATCCCCTTTACATTGGTGCCTCCATTGTTGTTTTCACTGCTAACACTCATACAGGAAAAGCATTTGAATAGAATCAGTCCAGAGCCTGCTCCCTGCTGGCAGCAACACAGCACAGAATGAACAGTGGCATCTGCTCACACGGCAGAAGGAGCAGCAGGGAAAGCTAGTGCTGTGTCTCTTCAGCACACAAGCAGCTTTGCAACGGGGTCACCATCATTGCAGTCTCTCCTCGGTTTCATACCTAAAAGTCCATTTGAATCCAAATTCTCAGGTGGTCTCAGCTGCCCAGCAGCACAGTGAGTACAGCACGAACGTTTGGCCTCTGCTCCCACAGCAGAAGAGCCAGGATTGAAAGCTGGTGCTGGACCTGTTCAGCACACAATCCCCTTTATACTGGTGCCTCCATCGTTGCTTTCACTGCTAACACTCATACAGGAAAAGCATTTGAATGGAATCAGTCCAGAGCCTGCTCTCTGCTGCGCAGCAACACAGTCAGCACAGAATGAACAGTGGCATCTGCTCACACGGCAGAAGGACCAGCAGGGAAAGCTAGTGCTGTGTCTCTTCAGCACACAAGCAGCTTTGCAACGTGGTCACCATCATTGCTGTCTCTCCTCGGTTTCATACCTAAAAGTCCATTTGAATCCAAATTCTCAGGTGGTGTCTCTCAGCTGCCCAGCAGCACAGTTAGTACAGCACGAACGTTTGGCATCTGCTCCCACAGCAGAAGAGCCAGGATTGAAAGCTGGTGCTGGACCTGTTCAGCACACAATCACCTTTACATTGGTGCATCCATCGTTGCTTTCACTGCTCACTTTCATACAGGAAAAGCATTTGAATGGAATCAGTCCAGAGCCTGCTCTCTGCTGAGCAGCAACACAGCACAGAATGAACAGTGGCATCTGCTCACACGGCAGAAGGACCAGCAGGGAAAGCTAGTGCTGGGCTTCTTCAGCACACAAGCAGCTTTGCAACGGGGTCACCATCATTGCAGTCTCTCCTCGGTTTCATACCTAAAAGTCCATTTGAATCCAAATTCTCAGGTGGTCTCAGCTGCCCAGTAGCACAGTGAGCACAGCACGAACGTTTGGCCTCTGCTCCCACAGCAGAAGAGCCAGGATTGAAAGCTGGTGCTGGACCTGTTCAGCACACAATCCCCTTTACATTGGTGCCTCCATCGTTGCTTTCACTGCTCACTTTCATACAGGAAAAGCATTTGAATGGAATCAGTCCAGAGCCTGCTCTCTGCTGCGCAGCAACACAGTCAGCACAGAATGAACAGTGGCATCTGCTCACACGGCAGAAGGACCAGCAGGGAAAGCTAGTGCTCTGCTTCTTCAGCACACAAGCAGCTTTGCAACGGGGTCACCATCATTGCAGTCTCTCCTCGGCTTCATACCTAAAAGTCCATTTGAATCCGAATTCTCAGGTGGTGTCGCTCAGCTGCCCAGCAGCACAGTGAGTACAGCACGAACGTTTGGCCTCTGCTCCCACAGCAGAAGAGCCAGGATTGAAAGCTGGTGCTGGACCTGTTCAGCACACAATCCCCTTTACATTGGTGCCTCCATCGTTGCTTTCACTGCTCACTTTCATACAGGAAAAGCATTTGAATGGAATCAGTCCAGAGGCTGCTCTCTGCTGCGCAGCAACACAGTTAGGTCAGAATGAACAGTGGCATCTGCTCACACGGCAGAAGGACCAGCAGGGAAAGCTAGTGCTGTGTCTCTTCAGCACACAAGCAGCTTTGCAACGGGGTCACCATCATTGCAGTCTCTCCTCGGTTTCCTACCTAAAAGTCCATTTGAATCCAAATTCTCAGGTGGTGTCTCTCAGCTGCCCAGGAGCACAGTGAGTACAGCACGAACGTTTGGCCTCTGTTCCCACAGCAGAAGAGCCAGTATTGAAAGCTGGTGCTGGACCTGTTCAGCACACAATCCCCTTTACATTGGTGCCTCCATCGTTGCTTTACCTGCTAACACTCATACAGGAAAAGCATTTGAATAGAATCAGTCCAGAGCCTGCTCTCTGCTGCGCAGCAACACAGTCAGCACAGAATGAACAGTGGCATCTGCTCACACGGCAGAAGGACCAGCAGGGAAAGCTAGTGCTCTGCTTCTTCAGCACACAAGCAGCTTTGCAACGGGGTCACCATCATTGCAGTCTCTCCTCGGCTTCATACCTAAAAGTCCATTTGAATCCGAATTCTCAGGTGGTCTCAGCTGCCCACTAGCACAGTGAGTACAGCACGAACGTTTGGCCTCTGCTCCCACAGCAGAAGAGCCAGGATTGAAAGCTGGTGCTGGACCTGTTCAGCACACAATCCCCTTTACATTGGTGCCTCCATTGTTGTTTTCACTGCTAACACTCATACAGGAAAAGCATTTGAATAGAATCAGTCCAGAGCCTGCTCCCTGCTGGCAGCAACACAGCACAGAATGAACAGTGGCATCTGCTCACACGGCAGAAGGACCAGCAGGGAAAGCTAGTGCTGTGTCTCTTCAGCACACAAGCAGCTTTGCAACGGGGTCACCATCATTGCAGTCTCTCCTCGGTTTCCTACCTAAAAGTCCATTTGAATCCAAATTCTCAGGTGGTCTCAGCTGCCCAGCAGCACAGTGAGTACAGCACGAACGTTTGGCCTCTGCTCCCACAGCAGAAGAGCCAGGATTGAAAACTGGTGCTGGACCTGTTCAGCACACAATCCCCTTTATACTGGTGCCTCCATCGTTGCTTTCACTGCTAACACTCATACAGGAAAAGCATTTGAATGGAATCAGTCCAGAGCCTGCTCTCTGCTGCGCAGCAACACACTCAGCACAGAATGAACAGTGGATTCTGCTCAAACAGCAGAAGGACCAGCAGGGAAAGCTAGTGCTGGGCTTCTTCAGCACACAAGCAGCTTTGCAACGGGGTCACCATCATTGCAGTCTCTCCTCGGTTTCATACCTAAAAGTCCATTTGAATCCAAATTCTCAGGTGGTGTCTCTCAGCTGCCCAGCAGCACAGTTAGTACAGCACGAACGTTTGGCCTCTGCTGTAGTACAGCACGAACGTTTGGCCTCTGCTCCCACAGCAGAAGAGCCAGGATTGAAAGCTGGTGCTGGACCTGTTCAGCACACAATCACTTTTACATTGGTGCATTCATCGTTGCTTTCACTGCTCACTTTCATACAAGAAAAGCTTTTGAATGGAATCAGTCCAGAGCCTGCTCTCTGCTGCGCAGCAACACAGTCAGCACAGAATGAACAGTGGCATCTGCTCACACGGCAGAAGGACCAGCAGGGAAAGCTAGTGCTGTGTCTCTTCAGCACACAAGCAGCTTTGCAACGTGGTCACCATCATTGCAGTCTCTCCTCGGTTTCATACCTAAAAGTCCATTTGAATCCAAATTCTCAGGTGGTGTCTCTCAGCTGCCCAGCAGCACAGTTAGTACAGCACGAACGTTTGGCATCTGCTCCCACAGCAGAAGAGCCAGGATTGAAAGCTGGTGCTGGACCTGTTCAGCACACAATCACCTTTACATTGGTGCATCCATCGTTGCTTTCACTGCTCACTTTCATACAGGAAAAGCATTTGAATGGAATCAGTCCAGAGCCTGCTCTCTGCTGAGCAGCAACACAGTCAGCACAGAATGAACAGTGGCATCTGCTCACACGGCAGAAGGACCAGCAGGGAAAGCTAGTGCTGGGCTTCTTCAGCACACAAGCAGCTTTGCAACGGGGTCACCATCATTGCAGTCTCTCCTCGGTTTCATACCTAAAAGTCCATTTGAATCCAAATTCTCAGGTGGTCTCAGCTGCCCAGTAGCACAGTGAGCACAGCACGAACGTTTGGCCTCTGCTCCCACAGCAGAAGAGCCAGGATTGAAAGCTGGTGCTGGACCTGTTCAGCACACAATCCCCTTTACATTGGTGCCTCCATCGTTGCTTTCACTGCTCACTTTCATACAGGAAAAGCATTTGAATGGAATCAGTCCAGAGCCTGCTCTCTGCTGCGCAGCAACACAGTCAGCACAGAATGAACAGTGGCATCTGCTCACACGGCAGAAGGAGCAGCAGGGAAAGCTAGTGCTCTGCTTCTTCAGCACACAAGCAGCTTTGCAACGGGGTCACCATCATTGCAGTCTCTCCTCGGCTTCATACCTAAAAGTCCATTTGAATCCGAATTCTCAGGTGGTGTCGCTCAGCTGCCCAGCAGCACAGTGAGTACAGCACGAACGTTTGGCCTCTGCTCCCACAGCAGAAGAGCCAGGATTGAAAGCTGGTGCTGGACCTGTTCAGCACACAATCCCCTTTACATTGGTGCCTCCATCGTTGCTTTCACTGCTCACTTTCATACAGGAAAAGCATTTGAATGGAATCAGTCCAGAGGCTGCTCTCTGCTGCGCAGCAACACAGTTAGGTCAGAATGAACAGTGGCATCTGCTCACACGGCAGAAGGACCAGCAGGGAAAGCTAGTGCTGTGTCTCTTCAGCACACAAGCAGCTTTGCAACGGGGTCACCATCATTGCAGTCTCTCCTCGGTTTCCTACCTAAAAGTCCATTTGAATCCAAATTCTCAGGTGGTGTCTCTCAGCTGCCCAGGAGCACAGTGAGTACAGCACGAACGTTTGGCCTCTGTTCCCACAGCAGAAGAGCCAGTATTGAAAGCTGGTGCTGGACCTGTTCAGCACACAATCCCCTTTACATTGGTGCCTCCATCGTTGCTTTACCTGCTAACACTCATACAGGAAAAGCATTTGAATAGAATCAGTCCAGAGCCTGCTCTCTGCTGCGCAGCAACACAGTCAGCACAGAATGAACAGTGGCATCTGCTCACACGGCAGAAGGACCAGCAGGGAAAGCTAGTGCTCTGCTTCTTCAGCACACAAGCAGCTTTGCAACGGGGTCACCATCATTGCAGTCTCTCCTCGGCTTCATACCTAAAAGTCCATTTGAATCCGAATTCTCAGGTGGTCTCAGCTGCCCACTAGCACAGTGAGTACAGCACGAACGTTTGGCCTCTGCTCCCACAGCAGAAGAGCCAGGATTGAAAGCTGGTGCTGGACCTGTTCAGCACACAATCCCCTTTACATTGGTGCCTCCATTGTTGTTTTCACTGCTAACACTCATACAGGAAAAGCATTTGAATAGAATCAGTCCAGAGCCTGCTCCCTGCTGGCAGCAACACAGCACAGAATGAACAGTGGCATCTGCTCACACGGCAGAAGGAGCAGCAGGGAAAGCTAGTGCTGTGTCTCTTCAGCACACAAGCAGCTTTGCAACGGGGTCACCATCATTGCAGTCTCTCCTCGGTTTCCTACCTAAAAGTCCATTTGAATCCAAATTCTCAGGTGGTCTCAGCTGCCCAGCAGCACAGTGAGTACAGCACGAACGTTTGGCCTCTGCTCCCACAGCAGAAGAGCCAGGATTGAAAACTGGTGCTGGACCTGTTCAGCACACAATCCCCTTTATACTGGTGCCTCCATCGTTGCTTTCACTGCTAACACTCATACAGGAAAAGCATTTGAATGGAATCAGTCCAGAGCCTGCTCTCTGCTGCGCAGCAACACACTCAGCACAGAATGAACAGTGGATTCTGCTCAAACAGCAGAAGGACCAGCAGGGAAAGCTAGTGCTGGGCTTCTTCAGCACACAAGCAGCTTTGCAACGGGGTCACCATCATTGCAGTCTCTCCTCGGTTTCATACCTAAAAGTCCATTTGAATCCAAATTCTCAGGTGGTGTCTCTCAGCTGCCCAGCAGCACAGTTAGTACAGCACGAACGTTTGGCCTCTGCTGTAGTACAGCACGAACGTTTGGCCTCTGCTCCCACAGCAGAAGAGCCAGGATTGAAAGCTGGTGCTGGACCTGTTCAGCACACAATCACTTTTACATTGGTGCATTCATCGTTGCTTTCACTGCTCACTTTCATACAAGAAAAGCTTTTGAATGGAATCAGTCCAGAGCCTGCTCTCTGCTGCGCAGCAACACAGTCAGCACAGAATGAACAGTGGCATCTGCTCACACGGCAGAAGGACCAGCAGGGAAAGCTAGTGCTGTGTCTCTTCAGCACACAAGCAGCTTTGCAACGTGGTCACCATCATTGCAGTCTCTCCTCGGTTTCATACCTAAAAGTCCATTTGAATCCAAATTCTCAGGTGGTGTCTCTCAGCTGCCCAGCAGCACAGTTAGTACAGCACGAACGTTTGGCATCTGCTCCCACAGCAGAAGAGCCAGGATTGAAAGCTGGTGCTGGACCTGTTCAGCACACAATCACCTTTACATTGGTGCATCCATCGTTGCTTTCACTGCTCACTTTCATACAGGAAAAGCATTTGAATGGAATCAGTCCAGAGCCTGCTCTCTGCTGAGCAGCAACACAGTCAGCACAGAATGAACAGTGGCATCTGCTCACACGGCAGAAGGACCAGCAGGGAAAGCTAGTGCTCTGCTTCTTCAGCACACAAGCAGCTTTGCAACGGGGTCACCATCATTGCAGTCTCTCCTCGGTTTCATACCTAAAAGTCCATTTGAATCCAAATTCTCAGGTGGTCTCAGCTGCCCAGTAGCACAGTGAGCACAGCACGAACGTTTGGCCTCTGCTCCCACAGCAGAAGAGCCAGGATTGAAAGCTGGTGCTGGACCTGTTCAGCACACAATCCCCTTTACATTGGTGCCTCCATCGTTGCTTTCACTGCTCACTTTCATACAGGAAAAGCATTTGAATGGAATCAGTCCAGAGCCTGCTCTCTGCTGCGCAGCAACACAGTCAGCACAGAATGAACAGTGGCATCTGCTCACACGGCAGAAGGACCAGCAGGGAAAGCTAGTGCTCTGCTTCTTCAGCACACAAGCAGCTTTGCAACGGGGTCACCATCATTGCAGTCTCTCCTCGGCTTCATACCTAAAAGTCCATTTGAATCCGAATTCTCAGGTGGTGTCGCTCAGCTGCCCAGCAGCACAGTGAGTACAGCACGAACGTTTGGCCTCTGCTCCCACAGCAGAAGAGCCAGGATTGAAAGCTGGTGCTGGACCTGTTCAGCACACAATCCCCTTTACATTGGTGCCTCCATCGTTGCTTTCACTGCTCACTTTCATACAGGAAAAGCATTTGAATGGAATCAGTCCAGAGGCTGCTCTCTGCTGCGCAGCAACACAGTTAGGTCAGAATGAACAGTGGCATCTGCTCACACGGCAGAAGGACCAGCAGGGAAAGCTAGTGCTGTGTCTCTTCAGCACACAAGCAGCTTTGCAACGGGGTCACCATCATTGCAGTCTCTCCTCGGTTTCCTACCTAAAAGTCCATTTGAATCCAAATTCTCAGGTGGTGTCTCTCAGCTGCCCAGGAGCACAGTGAGTACAGCACGAACGTTTGGCCTCTGTTCCCACAGCAGAAGAGCCAGTATTGAAAGCTGGTGCTGGACCTGTTCAGCACACAATCCCCTTTACATTGGTGCCTCCATCGTTGCTTTCACTGCTAACACTCATACAGGAAAAGCATTTGAATAGAATCAGTCCAGAGCCTGCTCTCTGCTGCGCAGCAACACAGTCAGCACAGAATGAACAGTGGCATCTGCTCACACGGCAGAAGGACCAGCAGGGAAAGCTAGTGCTCTGCTTCTTCAGCACACAAGCAGCTTTGCAACGGGGTCACCATCATTGCAGTCTCTCCTCGGCTTCATACCTAAAAGTCCATTTGAATCCGAATTCTCAGGTGGTCTCAGCTGCCCACTAGCACAGTGAGTACAGCACGAACGTTTGGCCTCTGCTCCCACAGCAGAAGAGCCAGGATTGAAAGCTGGTGCTGGACCTGTTCAGCACACAATCACTTTTACATTGGTGCATTCATCGTTGCTTTCACTGCTCACTTTCATACTAGAAAAGCATTTGAATGGAATCAGTCCAGAGCCTGCTCTCTGCTGCGCAGCAACACAGTCAGCACAGAATGAACAGTGGCATCTGCTCACACGGCAGAAGGACCAGCAGGGAAAGCTAGTGCTGTGTCTCTTCAGCACACAAGCAGCTTTGCAACGGGGTCACCATCATTGCACTCTCCTCGGTTTCCTACCTAAAAGTACATTTGATTCCAAATTCTCAGGTGGTGTCGCTCAGCTGCCCAGCAGCACAGTGAGTACAGCACGAACGTTTGGCCTCTGCTCCCACAGCAGAAGAGCCAGGATTGAAAGCTGGTGCTGGACCTGTTCAGCACACAATCCCCTTTACATTGGTGCCTCCATCGTTGCTTTCACTGCTCACTTTCATACAGGAAAAGCATTTGAATGGAATCAGTCCAGAGCCTGCTCTCTGCTGTGCAGCAACACAGCACAGAATGAACAGTGGCATCTGCTCACACGGCAGAAGGACCAGCAGGGAAAGCTAGTGCTGTGTCTCTTCAGCACACAAGCAGCTTTGCAACGGGGTCACCATCATTGCAGTCTCTCCTCGGTTTCATACCTAAAAGTCCATTTGAATCCAAATTCTCAGGTGGTGTCGCTCAGCTGCCCAGCAGCACAGTGAGTACAGCACGAACGTTTGGCCTCTGCTCCCACAGCAGAAGAGCCAGGATTGAAAGCTGGTGCTGGACCTGTTCAGCACACAATCACTTTTACATTGGTGCATTCATCGTTGCTTTCACTGCTCACTTTCATACAAGAAAAGCATTTGAATGGAATCAGTCCAGAGGCTGCTCTCTGCTGCGCAGCAACACAGTCAGCACAGAATGAACAGTGGCATCTGCTCACACGGCAGAAGGAGCAGCAGGGAAAGCTAGTGCTGTGTCTCTTCAGCACACAAGCAGCTTTGCAACGGGGTCACCATCATTGCAGTCTCTCCTCGGTTTCCTACCTAAAAGTCCATTTGAATCCAAATTCTCAGGTGGTCTCAGCTGCCCAGCAGCACAGTGAGTACAGCACGAACGTTTGGCCTCTGCTCCCACAGCAGAAGAGCCAGGATTGAAAGCTGGTGCTGGACCTGTTCAGCACACAATCCCCTTTATACTGGTGCCTCCATCGTTGCTTTCACTGCTAGCACTCATACAGGAAAAGCATTTGAATGGAATCAGTCCAGAGCCTGCTCTCTGCTGCGCAGCAACACACTCAGCACAGAATGAACGGTGGATTCTGCTCGCACAGCAGAAGGACCAGCAGGGAAAGCTAGTGCTGGGCTTCTTCAGCACACAAGCAGCTTTGCAACGGGGTCACCATCATTGCAGTCTCTCCTCGGTTTCATACCTAAAAGTCCATTTGAATCCAAATTCTCAGGTGGTGTCTCTCAGCTGCCCAGCAGCACAGTTAGTACAGCACGAACGTTTGGCCTCTGCTCCCACAGCAGAAGAGCCAGGATTGAAAGCTGGTGCTGGACCTGTTCAGCACACAATCCCCTTTACATTGGTGCCTCCATCGTTGCTTTCACTGCTAACACTCATACAGGAAAAGCATTTGAATAGAATCAGTCCAGAGCCTGCTCCCTGCTGGCAGCAACACAGCACAGAATGAACAGTTGCATCTGCTCACACGGCAGAAGGACCAGCAGGGAAAGCTAGTGCTGTGTCTCTTCAGCACACAAGCAGCTTTGCAACGTGGTCACCATCATTGCAGTCTCTCCTCGGTTTCCTACCTAAAAGTCCATTTGAATCCAAATTCTCAGGTGGTGTCGCTCAGCTGCCCAGCAGCACAGTTAGTACAGCACGAACGTTTGGCCTCTGCTCCCACAGCAGAAGAGCCAGGATTGAAAGCTGGTGCTGGACCTGTTCAGCACACAATCACCTTTACATTGGTGCATCCATCGTTGCTTTCACTGCTCACTTTCATACAGGAAAAGCATTTGAATGGAATCAGTCCAGAGCCTGCTCTCTGCTGCGCAGCAACACAGTCAGCACAGAATGAACAGTGGCATCTGCTCACACGGCAGAAGGACCAGCAGGGAAAGCTAGTGCTCTGCTTCTTCAGCACACAAGCAGCTTTGCAACGCGGTCACCATCATTGCAGTCTCTCCTCGGTTTCATACCTAAAAGTCCATTTGAATCCAAATTCTCAGGTGGTCTCAGCTGCCCAGTAGCACAGTGAGCACAGCACGAACGTTTGGCCTCTGCTCCCACAGCAGAAGAGCCAGGATTGAAAGCTGGTGCTGGACCTGTTCAGCACACAATCCCCTTTACATTGGTGCCTCCATCGTTGCTTTCACTGCTCACTTTCATACAGGAAAAGCATTTGAATGGAATCAGTCCAGAGCCTGCTCTCTGCTGCGCAGCAAAACAGTCAGCACAGAATGAACAGTGGCATCTGCTCACACGGCAGAAGGACCAGCAGGGAAAGCTAGTGCTGTGCTTCTTCAGCACACAAGCAGCTTTGCAACGGGGTCACCATCATTGCAGTCTCTCCTTGGCTTCATACCTAAAAGTCCATTTGAATCCGAATTCTCAGGTGGTGTCGCTCAGCTGCCCAGCAGCACAGTGAGTACAGCACGAACGTTTGGCCTCTGCTCCCACAGCAGAAGAGCCAGGATTGAAAGCTGGTGCTGGACCTGTTCAGCACACAATCCCCTTTACATTGGTGCCTCCATCGTTGCTTTCACTGCTCACTTTCATACAGGAAAAGCATTTGAATGGAATCAGTCCAGAGCCTGCTCTCTGCTGCGCAGCAACACAGTCAGCACAGAATGAACAGTGGCATCTGCTCACACGGCAGAAGGACCAGCAGGGAAAGCTAGTGCTGTGTCTCTTCAGCACACAAGCAGCTTTGCAACGGGGTCACCATCATTGCAGTCTCTCCTCGGTTTCCTACCTAAAAGTCCATTTGAATCCAAATTCTCAGGTGGTGTCTCTCAGCTGCCCAGCAGCACAGTGAGTACAGCACGAACGTTTGGCCTCTGTTCCCACAGCAGAAGAGCCAGTATTGAAAGCTGGTGCTGGACCTGTTCAGCACACAATCCCCTTTACATTGGTGCATCCATCGTTGCTTTCACTGCTCACTTTCATACAAGAAAAGCATTTGAATGGAATCAGTCCAGAGCCTGCTCTCTGCTGCGCAGCAACACAGTCAGCACAGAATGAACAGTGGCATCTGCTCACACGGCAGAAGGAGCAGCAGGGAAAGATAGTGCTGTGTCTCTTCAGCACACAAGCAGCTTTGCAACGGGGTCACCATCATTGCAGTCTCTCCTCGGTTTCCTACCTAAAAGTACATTTGATTCCAAATTCTCAGGTGGTGTCGCTCAGCTGCCCAGCAGCACAGTGAGTACAGCACGAACGTTTGGCCTCTGCTCCCACAGCAGAAGAGCCAGGATTGAAAGCTGGTGCTGGACCTGTTCAGCACACAATCCCCTTTACATTGGTGCCTCCATTGTTGCTTTCACTGCTAACACTCATACAGGAAAAGCATTTGAATAGAATCAGTCCAGAGCCTGCTCCATGCTGGCAGCAACACAGCACAGAATGAACAGTGGCATCTGCTCACACGGCAGAAGGACCAGCAGGGAAAGCTAGTGCTGTGTCTCTTCAGCACACAAGCAGCTTTGCAACGGGGTCACCATCATTGCAGTCTCTCCTCGGCTTCATACCTAAAAGTCCATTTGAATCCAAATTCTCAGGTGGTGTCTCTCAGCTGCCCAGCAGCACAGTGAGTACAGCACGAACGTTTGGCCTCTGCTCCCACAGCAGAAGAGCCAGGATTGAAAGCTGGTGCTGGACCTGTTCAGCACACAATCCCCTTTACATTGGTGCCTCCATCGTTGCTTTCACTGCTCACTTTCATACAGGAAAAGCATTTGAATGGAATCAGTCCAGAGCCTGCTCTCTGCTGCGCAGGAACACAGTCAGCACAGAATGAACAGTGGCATCTGCTCACACGGCAGAAGGACCAGCAGGGAAAGCTAGTGCTCTGCTTCTTCAGCACACAAGCAGCTTTGCAACGGGGTCACCATCATTGCAGTCTCTCCTTGGCTTCATACCTAAAAGTCCATTTGAATCCGAATTCTCAGGTGGTGTCGCTCAGCTGCCCAGCAGCACAGTGAGTACAGCACGAACGTTTGGCCTCTGCTCCCACAGCAGAAGAGCCAGGATTGAAAGCTGGTGCTGGACCTGTTCAGCACATAATCCCCTTTACATTGGTGCCTCCATCGTTGCTTTCACTGCTCACTTTCATACAGGAAAAGCATTTGAATGGAATCAGTCCAGAGCCTGCTCTCTGCTGCGCAGCAACACAGCACAGAATGAACAGTGGCATCTGCTCACACGGCAGAAGGAGCAGCAGGGAAAGCTAGTGCTGCGTCTCTTCAGCACACAAGCAGCTTTGCAACGGGGTCACCATCATTGCAGTCTCTCCTCGGTTTCATACCTAAAAGTCCATTTGAATCCAAATTCTCACGTGGTCTCAGCTGCCCAGTAGCACAGGGAGCACAGCACGAACGTTTGGACTCTGGTCCCACAGCAGAAGAGCCAGGATTGAAAGCTGGTGCTGGACCTGTTCAGCACACAATCACCTTTACATTGGTGCCTCCATCGTTGCTTTCACTGCTCACTTTCATACAGGAAAAGCATTTGAATGGAATCAGTCCAGAGCCTGCTCTCTGCTGCGCAGGAACACAGTCAGCACAGAATGAACAGTGGCATCTGCTCACACAGCAGAAGGACCAGCAGGGAAAGCTAGTGCTCTGCTTCTTCAGCACACAAGCAGCTTTGCAACGGGGTCACCATCATTGCAGTCTCTCCTCGGCTTCATACCTAAAAGTCCATTTGAATCCGAATTCTCAGGTGGTGTCGCTCAGCTGCCCAGCAGCACAGTGAGTACAGCACGAACGTTTGGCCTCTGCTCCCACAGCAGAAGAGCCAGTATTGAAAGCTGGTGCTGGACCTGTTCAGCACACAATCCCCTTTACATTGGTGCCTCCATCGTTGCTTTCACTGCTCACTTTCATACAGGAAAAGCATTTGAATGGAATCAGTCCAGAGCCTGCTCTCTGCTGCGCAGCAACACAGTCAGCACAGAATGAACAGTGGCATCTGCTCACACGGCAGAAGGAGCAGCAGGGAAAGCTAGTGCTGTGTCTCTTCAGCACACAAGCAGCTTTGCAACGGGGTCACCATCATTGCAGTCTCTCCTCGGTTTCCTACCTAAAAGTCCATTTGAATCCAAATTCTCAGGTGGTCTCAGCTGCCCAGCAGCACAGTTAGTACAGCACGAACGTTTGGCCTCTGCTCCCACAGCAGAAGAGCCAGGATTGAAAGCTGGTGCTGGACCTGTTCAGCACACAATCCCCTTTATACTGGTGCCTCCATCGTTGCTTTCACTGCTAACACTCATACAGGAAAAGCATTTGAATGGAATCAGTCCAGAGCCTGCTCCCTGCTGGCAGCAACACAGCACAGAATGAACAGTGGCATCTGCTCACACGGCAGAAGGACCAGCAGGGAAAGCTAGTGCTGTGTCTCTTCAGCACAAAAGCAGCTTTGCAACGTGGTCACCATCATTGCAGTCTCTCCTCGGTTTCATACGTAAAAGTCCATTTGAATCCAAATTCTCAGGTGGTGTCTCAGCTGCCCAGCAGCACAGTTAGTACAGCACGAACGTTTGGCCTCTGCTCCCACAGCAGAAGAGCCAGGATTGAAAGCTGGTGCTGGACCTGTTCAGCACACGATCACCTTTACATTGGTGCATTCATCGTTGCTTTCACTGCTCACTTTCATACAAGAAAAGCATTTGAATGGAATCAGTCCAGAGGCTGCTCTCTGCTGCGCAGCAACACAGTCAGCACAGAATGAACAGTGGCATCTGCTCACACGGCAGAAGGAGCAGCAGGGAAAGCTAGTGCTGTGTCTCTTCAGCACACAAGCAGCTTTGCAACGGGGTCACCATCATTGCAGTCTCTCCTCGGTTTCCTACCTAAAAGTCCATTTGAATCCAAATTCTCAGGTGGTGTCTTTCAGCTGCCCAGCAGAAAAGTGAGTACAGCACGAACGTTTGGCCTCTGCTCCCACAGCAGAAGAGCCAGGATTGAAAGCTGGTGCTGGACCTGTTCAGCACACAATCACCTTTACATTGGTGCATCCATCGTTGCTTTCACTGGTCACTTTCATACAGGAAAAGAATTTGAATGGAATCAGTCCAGAGCCTGCTCTATGCTGCGCAGGAACACAGTCAGCACAGAATGCACAGTGGCATCTGCTCACACGGCAGAAGGACCAGCAGGGAAAGCTAGTGCTCTGCTTCTTCAGCACACAAGCAGCTTTGCAACGGGGTCACCATCATTGCAGTCTCTCCTCGGTTTCATACCTAAAAGTCCATTTGAATCCAAATTCTCAGGTGGTCTCAGCTGCCCAGTAGCAAAGTTAGTACAGCACGAACGTTTGGCCTCTGCTCCCACAGCAGAAGAGCCAGGATTGAAAGCTGGTGCTGGACCTGTTCAGCACACAATCCCCTTTACATTGGTGCCTCCATCCTTGCTTTCACTGCTAACACTCATACAGGAAAAGCATTTGAATAGAATCAGTCCAGAGCCTGCTCCCTGCTGGCAGCAACACAGCACAGAATGAACAGTGGCATCTGCTCACACGGCAGAAGGAGCAGCAGGGAAAGCTAGTGCTGTGTCTCTTCAGCACACAAGCAGCTTTGCAACGGGGTCACCATCATTGCAGTCTCTCCTCGGTTTCCTACCTAAAAGTCCATTTGAATCCAAATTCTCAGGTGGTGTCTCTCAGCTGCCCAGCAGCACAGTGAGTACAGCACGAACGTTTGGCCTCTGCTCCCACAGCAGAAGAGCCAGGATTGAAAGCTGGTGCTGGACCTGTTCAGCACACAATCACCTTTACATTGGTGCATCCATCGTTGCTTTCACTGCTCACTTTCATACAGGAAAAGAATTTGAATGGAATCAGTCCAGAGCCTGCTCTCTGCTGCGCAGCAACACAGTCAGCACAGAATGCACAGTGGCATCTGCTCACACGGCAGAAGGACCAGCAGGGAAAGCTAGTGCTCTGCTTCTTCAGCACACAAGCAGCTTTGCAACGGGGTCACCATCATTGCAGTCTCTCCTCGGTTTCATACCTAAAAGTCCATTTGAATCCAAATTCTCAGGTGGTCTCAGCTGCCCAG
The DNA here is from genome assembly GCF_033815535.1 of Pezoporus flaviventris. NCBI lineage: Eukaryota > Metazoa > Chordata > Aves > Psittaciformes > Psittacidae > Pezoporus > Pezoporus flaviventris. Next base: position 502,837 of record NW_026892854.1, on the reverse strand, counting down.
TAGCAAAGTTAGTACAGCACGAACGTTTGGCCTCTGCTCCCACAGCAGAAGAGCCAGGATTGAAAGCTGGTGCTGGACCTGTTCAGCACACAATCCCCTTTACATTGGTGCCTCCATCGTTGCTTTCACTGCTAACACTCATACAGGAAAAGCATTTGAATAGAATCAGTCCAGAGCCTGCTCCCTGCTGGCAGCAACACAGCACAGAATGAACAGTGGCATCTGCTCACACGGCAGAAGGAGCAGCAGGGAAAGCTAGTGCTGTGTCTCTTCAGCACACAAGCAGCTTTGCAACGGGGTCACCATCATTGCAGTCTCTCCTCGGTTTCCTACCTAAAAGTCCATTTGAATCCAAATTCTCAGGTGGTCTCAGCTGCCCAGCAGCACAGTGAGTACAGCACGAACGTTTGGCCTCTGCTCCCACAGCAGAAGAGCCAGGATTGGAAGCTGGTGCTGGACCTGTTCAGCACAGAATCCCCTTTATACTGGTGCCTCCATCGTTGCTTTCACTGCTAACACTCATACAGGAAAAGCATTTGAATGGAATCAGTCCAGAGCCTGCTCTCTGCTGCGCAGCAACACAGTCAGCACAGAATGAACAGTGGCATCTGCTCACACGGCAGAAGGAGCAGCAGGGAAAGCTAGTGCTGTGTCTCTTCAGCACACAAGCAGCTTTGCAACGAGGTCACCATCATTGCAGTCTCTCCTCGGTTTCCTACCTAAAAGTCCATTTGAATCCAAATTCTCAGGTGGTCTCAGCTGCCCAGCAGCACAGTGAGTACAGCACGAACGTTTGGCCTCTGCTCCCACAGCAGAAGAGCCAGGATTGAAAGCTGGTGCTGGACCTGTTCAGCACACAATCCCCTTTATACTGGTGCCTCCATCGTTGCTTTCACTGCTAACACTCATACAGGAAAAGCATTTGAATGGAATCAGTCCAGAGCCTGCTCCCTGCTGGCAGCAACACAGTCAGCACAGAATAAACAGTGGCATCTGCTCACACGGCAGAAGGACCAGCAGGGAAAGCTAGTGCTGTGTCTCTTCAGCACACAAGCAGCTTTGCAACGGGGTCACCATCATTGCAGTCTCTCCTCGGCTTCATACCTAAAAGTCCATTTGAATCCGAATTCTCAGGTGGTGTCGCTCAGCTGCCCAGCAGCACAGTGAGTACAGCACGAACGTTTGGCCTCTGCTCCCACAGCAGAAGAGCCAGTATTGAAAGCTGGTGCTGGACCTGTTCAGCACACAATCCCCTTTACATTGGTGCCTCCATCGTTGCTTTCACTGCTCACTTTCATACAGGAAAAGCATTTGAATGGAATCAGTCCAGAGCCTGCTCTCTGCTGCGCAGCAACACAGTCAGCACAGAATGAACAGTGGCATCTGCTCACACGGCAGAAGGAGCAGCAGGGAAAGCTAGTGCTGTGTCTCTTCAGCACACAAGCAGCTTTGCAACGGGGTCACCATCATTGCAGTCTCTCCTCGGTTTCCTACCTAAAAGTACATTTGAATCCAAATTCTCAGGTGGTCTCAGCTGCCCAGCAGCACAGTTAGTACAGCACGAACGTTTGGCCTCTGCTCCCACAGCAGAAGAGCCAGGATTGAAAGCTGGTGCTGGACCTGTTCAGCACACAATCCCCTTTATACTGGTGCCTCCATCGTTGTTTCACTGCTCACTTTCATACAGGAAAAGCATTTGAATGGAATCAGTCCAGAGCCTGCTCTCTGCTGCGCAGGAACACAGTCAGCACAGAATGAACAGTGGCATCTGCTCACACGGCAGAAGGACCAGCAGGGAAAGCTAGTGCTCTGCTTCTTCAGCACACAAGCAGCTTTGCAACGGGGTCACCATCATTGCAGTCTCTCCTCGGTTTCATACCTAAAAGTCCATTTGAATCCAAATTCTCAGGTGGTCTCAGCTGCCCAGTAGCACAGTTAGTACAGCACGAACGTTTGGCCTCTGCTCCCACAGCAGAAGAGCCAGGATTGAAAGCTGGTGCTGGACCTGTTCAGCACACAATCCCCTTTACATTGGTGCCTCCATCGTTGCTTTCACTGCTCACTTTCATACAGGAAAAGCATTTGAATGGAATCAGTCCAGAGCCTGCTCTCTGCTGCGCAGGAACACAGTCAGCACAGAATGAACAGTGGCATCTGCTCACACGGCAGAAGGACCAGCAGGGAAACCTAGTGCTCTGCTTCTTCAGCACACAAGCAGCTTTGCAACGGGGTCACCATCATTGCAGTCTCTCCTCGGCTTCATACCTAAAAGTCCATTTGAATCCGAATTCTCAGGTGGTGTCGCTCAGCTGCCCAGCAGCACAGTGAGTACAGCACGAACGTTTGGCCTCTGCTCCCACAGCAGAAGAGCTAGTATTGAAAGCTGGTGCTGGACCTGTTCAGCACACAATCCCCTTTACATTGGTGCCTCCATCGTTGCTTTCACTGCTCACTTTCATACAGGAAAAGCATTTGAATGGAATCAGTCCAGAGCCTGCTCTCTGCTGCGCAGCAACACAGTCAGCACAGAATGAACAGTGGCATCTGCTCACACGGCAGAAGGAGCAGCAGGGAAAGCTAGTGCTGTGTCTCTTCAGCACACAAGCAGCTTTGCAACGGGGTCACCATCATTGCAGTCTCTCCTCGGTTTCCTACCTAAAAGTACATTTGAATCCAAATTCTCAGGTGGTGTCGCTCAGCTGCCCAGCAGCACAGTGAGTACAGCACGAACGTTTGGCCTCTGCTCCCACAGCAGAAGAGCCAGGATTGAAAGCTGGTGCTGGACCTGTTCAGCACACAATCCCCTTTACATTGGTGCCTCCATTGTTGCTTTCACTGCTAACACTCATACAGGAAAAGCATTTGAATAGAATCAGTCCAGAGCCTGCTCCCTGCTGGCAGCAACAGAGCACAGAATGAACAGTGGCATCTGCTCACACGGCAGAAGGAGCAGCAGGGAAAGCTAGTGCTGTGTCTCTTCAGCACACAAGCAGCTTTGCAACGGGGTCACCATCATTGCAGTCTCTCCGCGGTTTCCTACCTAAAAGTCCATTTGAATCCAAATTCTCAGGTGGTGTCGCTCAGCTGCCCAGCATCACAGTGAGTACAGCACGAACGTTTGGCTTCTGCTCCCACATCAGAAGAGCCAGTATTGAAAGCTGGTGCTGGACCTGTTCAGCACACAATCCCCTTTACATTGGTGCCTCCATCGTTGCTTTCACTGCTCACTTTCATACAGGAAAAGCATTTGAATGGAATCAGTCCAGAGCCTGCTCTCTGCTGCGCAGCAACACAGTCAGCACAGAATGAACTGCGGATTCTGCTCAAACAGCAGAAGGACCAGCAGGGAAAGCTAGTGCTGGGCTTCTTCAGCACACAAGCAGCTTTGCAACGGGGTCACCATCATTGCAGTCTCTCCTCGGTTTCATACCTAAAAGTCCATTTGAATCCAAATTCTCAGGTGGTGTCTCTCAGCTGCCCAGCAGCACAGTGAGTACAGCACGAACGTTTGGCCTCTGCTCCCACAGCAGAAGAGCCAGGATTGAAAGCTGGTGCTGGACCTGTTCAGCACACAATCACTTTTACATTGGTGCATTCATCGTTGCTTTCACTGCTCACTTTCATACAAGAAAAGCTTTTGAATGGAATCAGTCCAGAGCCTGCTCTCTGCTGCGCAGGAACACAGTCAGCACAGAATGAACAGTGGCATCTGCTCACACGGCAGAAGGACCAGCAGGGAAAGCTAGTGCTGTGTCTCTTCAGCACACAAGCAGCTTTGCAACGGGGTCACCATCATTGCAGTCTCTCCTCGGCTTCATACCTAAAAGTCCATTTGAATCCAAATTCTCAGGTGGTGTCTCTCAGCTGCCCAGCAGCACAGTGAGTACAGCACGAACGTTTGGCCTCTGCTCCCACAGCAGAAGAGCCAGGATTGAAAGCTGGTGCTGGACCTGTTCAGCACACAATCCCCTTTACATTGGTGCATCCATCGTTGCTTTCACTGCTCACTTTCATACAGGAAAAGCATTTGAATGGAATCAGTCCAGAGCCTGCTCTCTGCTGCGCAGGAACACAGTCAGCACAGAATGAACAGTGGCATCTGCTCACACGGCAAGAAGGACCAGCAGGGAAAGCTAGTGCTCTGCTTCTTCAGCACACAAGCAGCTTTGCAACGGGGTCACCATCATTGCAGTCTCTCCTTGGCTTCATACCTAAAAGTCCATTTGAATCCGAATTCTCAGGTGGTGTCGCTCAGCTGCCCAGCAGCACAGTGAGTACAGCACGAACGTTTGGCCTCTGCTCCCACAGCAGAAGAGCCAGGATTGAAAGCTGGTGCTGGACCTGTTCAGCACATAATCCCCTTTACATTGGTGCCTCCATCGTTGCTTTCACTGCTCACTTTCATACAAGAAAAGCATTTGAATGGAATCAGTCCAGGAGGCTGCTCTCTGCTGCGCAGCAACACAGTCAGCACAGAATGAACAGTGGCATCTGCTCACACGGCAGAAGGAGCAGCAGGGAAAGCTAGTGCTGTGTCTCTTCAGCACACAAGCAGCTTTGCAACGGGGTCACCATCATTGCAGTCTCTCCTCGGTTTCCTACCTAAAAGTACATTTGAATCCAAATTCTCACGTGGTGTCGCTCAGCTGCCCAGCAGCACAGTGAGTACAGCACGAACGTTTGGCCTCTGCTCCCACAGCAGAAGAGCCAGGATTGAAAGCTGGTGCTGGACCTGTTCAGCACACAATCCCCTTTACATTGGTGCCTCCATCCTTGCTTTCACTGCTAACACTCATACAGGAAAAGCATTTGAATAGAATCAGTCCAGAGCCTGCTCCCTGCTGGCAGCAACACAGCACAGAATGAACAGTGGCATCTGCTCACACGGCAGAAGGAGCAGCAGGGAAAGCTAGTGCTGCGTCTCTTCAGCACACAAGCAGCTTTGCAACGGGGTCACCATCATTGCAGTCTCTCCTCGGTTTCATACCTAAAAGGTCCATTTGAATCCAAATTCTCACGTGGTCTCAGCTGCCCAGTAGCACAGGGAGCACAGCACGAACGTTTGGACTCTGGTCCCACAGCAGAAGAGCCAGGATTGAAAGCTGGTGCTGGACCTGTTCAGCACACAATCACCTTTACATTGGTGCCTCCATCGTTGCTTTCACTGCTCACTTTCATACAGGAAAAGCATTTGAATGGAATCAGTCCAGAGCCTGATCTCTGCTGCGCAGGAACACAGTCAGCACAGAATGAACAGTGGCATCTGCTCACACAGCAGAAGGACCAGCAGGGAAAGCTAGTGCTCTGCTTCTTCAGCACACAAGCAGCTTTGCAACGGGGTCACCATCATTGCAGTCTCTCCTCGGCTTCATACCTAAAAGTCCATTTGAATCCGAATTCTCAGGTGGTGTCGCTCAGCTGCCCAGCAGCACAGTGAGTACAGCACGAACGTTTGGCCTCTGCTCCCACAGCAGAAGAGCCAGTATTGAAAGCTGGTGCTGGACCTGTTCAGCACACAATCCCCTTTACATTGGTGCCTCCATCGTTGCTTTCACTGCTCACTTTCATACAGGAAAAGCATTTGAATGGAATCAGTCCAGAGCCTGCTCCCTGCTGGCAGCAACACAGCACAGAATGAACAGTGGCATCTGCTCACACGGCAGAAGGACCAGCAGGGAAAGCTAGTGCTGTGTCTCTTCAGCACAAAAGCAGCTTTGCAACGTGGTCACCATCATTGCAGTCTCTCCTCGGTTTCATACGTAAAAGTCCATTTGAATCCAAATTCTCAGGTGGTGTCTCAGCTGCCCAGCAGCACAGTTAGTACAGCACGAACGTTTGGCCTCTGCTCCCACAGCAGAAGAGCCAGGATTGAAAGCTGGTGCTGGACCTGTTCAGCACACGATCACCTTTACATTGGTGCATTCATCGTTGCTTTCACTGCTCACTTCATACAAGAAAAGCATTTGAATGGAATCAGTCCAGAGGCTGCTCTCTGCTGCGCAGCAACACAGTCAGCACAGAATGAACAGTGGCATCTGCTCACACGGCAGAAGGAGCAGCAGGGAAAGCTAGTGCTGTGTCTCTTCAGCACACAAGCAGCTTTGCAACGGGGTCACCATCATTGCAGTCTCTCCTCGGTTTCCTACCTAAAAGTACATTTGAATCCAAATTCTCAGGTGGTGTCTTTCAGCTGCCCAGCAGAAAAGTGAGTACAGCACGAACGTTTGGCCTCTGCTCCCACAGCAGAAGAGCCAGGATTGAAAGCTGGTGCTGGACCTGTTCAGCACACAATCACCTTTACATTGGTGCATCCATCGTTGCTTTCACTGGTCACTTTCATACAGGAAAAGAATTTGAATGGAATCAGTCCAGAGCCTGCTCTATGCTGCGCAGGAACACAGTCAGCACAGAATGCACAGTGGCATCTGCTCACACGGCAGAAGGACCAGCAGGGAAAGCTAGTGCTCTGCTTCTTCAGCACACAAGCAGCTTTGCAACGGGGTCACCATCATTGCAGTCTCTCCTCGGTTTCATACCTAAAAGTCCATTTGAATCCAAATTCTCAGGTGGTCTCAGCTGCCCAGTAGCAAAGTTAGTACAGCACGAACGTTTGGCCTCTGCTCCCACAGCAGAAGAGCCAGGATTGAAAGCTGGTGCTGGACCTGTTCAGCACACAATCCCCTTTACATTGGTGCCTCCATCCTTGCTTTCACTGCTAACACTCATACAGGAAAAGCATTTGAATAGAATCAGTCCAGAGCCTGCTCCCTGCTGGCAGCAACACAGCACAGAATGAACAGTGGCATCTGCTCACACGGCAGAAGGAGCAGCAGGGAAAGCTAGTGCTGTGTCTCTTCAGCACACAAGCAGCTTTGCAACGGGGTCACCATCATTGCAGTCTCTCCTCGGTTTCCTACCTAAAAGTCCATTTGAATCCAAATTCTCAGGTGGTGTCTCTCAGCTGCCCAGCAGCACAGTGAGTACAGCACGAACGTTTGGCCTCTGCTCCCACAGCAGAAGAGCCAGGATTGAAAGCTGGTGCTGGACCTGTTCAGCACACAATCACCTTTACATTGGTGCATCCATCGTTGCTTTCACTGCTCACTTTCATACAGGAAAAGAATTTGAATGGAATCAGTCCAGAGCCTGCTCTCTGCTGCGCAGCAACACAGTCAGCACAGAATGCACAGTGGCATCTGCTCACACGGCAGAAGGACCAGCAGGGAAAGCTAGTGCTCTGCTTCTTCAGCACACAAGCAGCTTTGCAACGGGGTCACCATCATTGCAGTCTCTCCTCGGTTTCATACCTAAAAGTCCATTTGAATCCAAATTCTCAGGTGGTCTCAGCTGCCCAGTAGCAAAGTTAGTACAGCACGAACGTTTGGCCTCTGCTCCCACAGCAGAAGAGCCAGGATTGAAAGCTGGTGCTGGACCTGTTCAGCACACAATCCCCTTTACATTGGTGCCTCCATCGTTGCTTTCACTGCTAACACTCATACAGGAAAAGCATTTGAATAGAATCAGTCCAGAGCCTGCTCCCTGCTGGCAGCAACACAGCACAGAATGAACAGTGGCATCTGCTCACACGGCAGAAGGAGCAGCAGGGAAAGCTAGTGCTGTGTCTCTTCAGCACACAAGCAGCTTTGCAACGGGGTCACCATCATTGCAGTCTCTCCTCGGTTTCCTACCTAAAAGTCCATTTGAATCCAAATTCTCAGGTGGTCTCAGCTGCCCAGCAGCACAGTGAGTACAGCACGAACGTTTGGCCTCTGCTCCCACAGCAGAAGAGCCAGGATTGGAAGCTGGTGCTGGACCTGTTCAGCACAGAATCCCCTTTATACTGGTGCCTCCATCGTTGCTTTCACTGCTAACACTCATACAGGAAAAGCATTTGAATGGAATCAGTCCAGAGCCTGCTCTCTGCTGCGCAGCAACACAGTCAGCACAGAATGAACAGTGGCATCTGCTCACACGGCAGAAGGAGCAGCAGGGAAAGCTAGTGCTGTGTCTCTTCAGCACACAAGCAGCTTTGCAACGAGGTCACCATCATTGCAGTCTCTCCTCGGTTTCCTACCTAAAAGTCCATTTGAATCCAAATTCTCAGGTGGTCTCAGCTGCCCAGCAGCACAGTGAGTACAGCACGAACGTTTGGCCTCTGCTCCCACAGCAGAAGAGCCAGGATTGAAAGCTGGTGCTGGACCTGTTCAGCACACAATCCCCTTTATACTGGTGCCTCCATCGTTGCTTTCACTGCTAACACTCATACAGGAAAAGCATTTGAATGGAATCAGTCCAGAGCCTGCTCCCTGCTGGCAGCAACACAGTCAGCACAGAATAAACAGTGGCATCTGCTCACACGGCAGAAGGACCAGCAGGGAAAGCTAGTGCTGTGTCTCTTCAGCACACAAGCAGCTTTGCAACGGGGTCACCATCATTGCAGTCTCTCCTCGGCTTCATACCTAAAAGTCCATTTGAATCCGAATTCTCAGGTGGTGTCGCTCAGCTGCCCAGCAGCACAGTGAGTACAGCACGAACGTTTGGCCTCTGCTCCCACAGCAGAAGAGCCAGGATTGAAAGCTGGTGCTGGACCTGTTCAGCACACAATCCCCTTTACATTGGTGCCTCCATCGTTGCTTTCACTGCTCACTTTCATACAGGAAAAGCATTTGAATGGAATCAGTCCAGAGCCTGCTCTCTGCTGCGCAGCAACACAGTCAGCACAGAATGAACAGTGGCATCTGCTCACACGGCAGAAGGACCAGCAGGGAAAGCTAGTGCTGTGTCTCTTCAGCACACAAGCAGCTTTGCAACGGGGTCACCATCATTGCAGTCTCTCCTCGGTTTCCTACCTAAAAGTACATTTGAATCCAAATTCTCAGGTGGTCTCAGCTGCCCAGCAGCACAGTTAGTACAGCACGAACGTTTGGCCTCTGCTCCCACAGCAGAAGAGCCAGGATTGAAAGCTGGTGCTGGACCTGTTCAGCACACAATCCCCTTTATACTGGTGCCTCCATCGTTGCTTTCACTGCTCACTTTCATACAGGAAAAGCATTTGAATGGAATCAGTCCAGAGCCTGCTCTCTGCTGCGCAGGAACACAGTCAGCACAGAATGAACAGTGGCATCTGCTCACACGGCAGAAGGACCAGCAGGGAAAGCTAGTGCTCTGCTTCTTCAGCACACAAGCAGCTTTGCAACGGGGTCACCATCATTGCAGTCTCTCCTCGGTTTCATACCTAAAAGTCCATTTGAATCCAAATTCTCAGGTGGTCTCAGCTGCCCAGTAGCACAGTTAGTACAGCACGAACGTTTGGCCTCTGCTCCCACAGCAGAAGAGCCAGGATTGAAAGCTGGTGCTGGACCTGTTCAGCACACAATCCCCTTTACATTGGTGCCTCCATCGTTGCTTTCACTGCTCACTTTCATACAGGAAAAGCATTTGAATGGAATCAGTCCAGAGCCTGCTCTCTGCTGCGCAGGAACACAGTCAGCACAGAATGAACAGTGGCATCTGCTCACACGGCAGAAGGACCAGCAGGGAAACCTAGTGCTCTGCTTCTTCAGCACACAAGCAGCTTTGCAACGGGGTCACCATCATTGCAGTCTCTCCTCGGCTTCATACCTAAAAGTCCATTTGAATCCGAATTCTCAGGTGGTGTCGCTCAGCTGCCCAGCAGCACAGTGAGTACAGCACGAACGTTTGGCCTCTGCTCCCACAGCAGAAGAGCTAGTATTGAAAGCTGGTGCTGGACCTGTTCAGCACACAATCCCCTTTACATTGGTGCCTCCATCGTTGCTTTCACTGCTCACTTTCATACAGGAAAAGCATTTGAATGGAATCAGTCCAGAGCCTGCTCTCTGCTGCGCAGCAACACAGTCAGCACAGAATGAACAGTGGCATCTGCTCACACGGCAGAAGGAGCAGCAGGGAAAGCTAGTGCTGTGTCTCTTCAGCACACAAGCAGCTTTGCAACGGGGTCACCATCATTGCAGTCTCTCCTCGGTTTCCTACCTAAAAGTACATTTGAATCCAAATTCTCAGGTGGTGTCGCTCAGCTGCCCAGCAGCACAGTGAGTACAGCACGAACGTTTGGCCTCTGCTCCCACAGCAGAAGAGCCAGGATTGAAAGCTGGTGCTGGACCTGTTCAGCACACAATCCCCTTTACATTGGTGCCTCCATTGTTGCTTTCACTGCTAACACTCATACAGGAAAAGCATTTGAATAGAATCAGTCCAGAGCCTGCTCCCTGCTGGCAGCAACAGAGCACAGAATGAACAGTGGCATCTGCTCACACGGCAGAAGGAGCAGCAGGGAAAGCTAGTGCTGTGTCTCTTCAGCACACAAGCAGCTTTGCAACGGGGTCACCATCATTGCAGTCTCTCCTCGGTTTCCTACCTAAAAGTCCATTTGAATCCAAATTCTCAGGTGGTGTCGCTCAGCTGCCCAGCATCACAGTGAGTACAGCACGAACGTTTGGCTTCTGCTCCCACATCAGAAGAGCCAGTATTGAAAGCTGGTGCTGGACCTGTTCAGCACACAATCCCCTTTACATTGGTGCCTCCATCGTTGCTTTCACTGCTCACTTTCATACAGGAAAAGCATTTGAATGGAATCAGTCCAGAGCCTGCTCTCTGCTGCGCAGCAACACAGTCAGCACAGAATGAACTGCGGATTCTGCTCAAACAGCAGAAGGACCAGCAGGGAAAGCTAGTGCTGGGCTTCTTCAGCACACAAGCAGCTTTGCAACGGGGTCACCATCATTGCAGTCTCTCCTCGGTTTCATACCTAAAAGTCCATTTGAATCCAAATTCTCAGGTGGTGTCTCTCAGCTGCCCAGCAGCACAGTTAGTACAGCACGAACGTTTGGCCTCTGCTCCCACAGCAGAAGAGCCAGGATTGAAAGCTGGTGCTGGACCTGTTCAGCACACAATCACTTTTACATTGGTGCATTCATCGTTGCTTTCACTGCTCACTTTCATACAAGAAAAGCTTTTGAATGGAATCAGTCCAGAGCCTGCTCTCTGCTGCGCAGGAACACAGTCAGCACAGAATGAACAGTGGCATCTGCTCACACGGCAGAAGGAGCAGCAGGGAAAGCTAGTGCTGTGTCTCTTCAGCACACAAGCAGCTTTGCAACGGGGTCACCATCATTGAAGTCTCTCCTCGGTTTCCTACCTAAAAGTACATTTGAATCCAAATTCTCAGGTGGTGTCGCTCAGCTGTCCAGCAGCACAGTGAGTACAGCACGAACGTTTGGCCTCTGCTCCCACAGCAGAAGAGCCAGGATTGAAAGCTGGTGCTGGACCTGTTCAGCACACAATCCCCTTTACATTGGTGCCTCCATCGTTGCTTTCACTGCTCACTTTCATACAGGAAAAGCATTTGAATGGAATCAGTCCAGAGCCTGCTCTCTGCTGCGCAGGAACACAGTCAGCACAGAATGAACAGTGGCATCTGCTCACACGGCAGAAGGAGCAGCAGGGAAAGCTAGTGCTCTGCTTCTTCAGCACACAAGCAGCTTTGCAACGGGGTCACCATCATTGCAGTCTCTCCTCGGCTTCATACCTAAAAGTCCATTTGAATCCGAATTCTCAGGTGGTGTCGCTCAGCTGCCCAGCAGCACAGTGAGTACAGCACGAACGTTTGGCTTCTGCTCCCACATCAGAAGAGCCAGTATTGAAAGCTGGTGCTGGACCTGTTCAGCACACAATCCCCTTTACATTGGTGCCTCCATCGTTGCTTTCACTGCTCACTTTCATACAGGAAAAGCATTTGAATGGAATCAGTCCAGAGCCTGCTCTCTGCTGCGCAGCAACACAGTCAGCACAGAATGAACAGTGGCATCTGCTCACACGGCAGAAGGAGCAGCAGGGAAAGCTAGTGCTGTGTCTCTTCAGCACACAAGCAGCTTTGCAACGGGGTCACCATCATTGCAGTCTCTCCTCGGTTTCCTACCTAAAAGTCCATTTGAATCCAAATTCTCAGGTGGTCTCAGCTGCCCAGCAGCACAGTGAGTACAGCACGAACGTTTGGCCTCTGCTCCCACAGCAGAAGAGCCAGGATTGAAAGCTGGTGCTGGACCTGTTCAGCACACAATCCCCTTTACATTGGTGCCTCCATCGTTGCTTTCACTGCTCACTTTCATACAGGAAAAGCATTTGAATGGAATCAGTCCAGAGCCTGCTCTCTGCTGCGCAGCAACACAGTCAGCACAGAATGAACTGTGGATTCTGCTCAAACAGCAGAAGGACCAGCAGGGAAAGCTAGTGCTGGGCTTCTTCAGCACACAAGCAGCTTTGCAACGGGGTCACCATCATTGCAGTCTCTCCTCGGTTTCATACCTAAAAGTCCATTTGAATCCAAATTCTCAGGTGGTGTCTCTCAGCTGCCCAGCAGCACAGTTAGTACAGCACGAACGTTTGGCCTCTGCTCCCACAGCAGAAGAGCCAGGATTGAAAGCTGGTGCTGGACCTGTTCAGCACACAATCACTTTTACATTGGTGCATTCATCGTTGCTTTCACTGCTCACTTTCATACAAGAAAAGCTTTTGAATGGAATCAGTCCAGAGCCTGCTCTCTGCTGCGCAGGAACACAGTCAGCACAGAATGAACAGTGGCATCTGCTCACACGGCAGAAGGAGCAGCAGGGAAAGCTAGTGCTGTGTCTCTTCAGCACACAAGCAGCTTTGCAACGGGGTCACCATCATTGAAGTCTCTCCTCGGTTTCCTACCTAAAAGTACATTTGAATCCAAATTCTCAGGTGGTGTCGCTCAGCTGTCCAGCAGCACAGTGAGTACAGCACGAACGTTTGGCCTCTGCTCCCACAGCAGAAGAGCCAGGATTGAAAGCTGGTGCTGGACCTGTTCAGCACACAATCCCCTTTACATTGGTGCCTCCATCGTTGCTTTCACTGCTCACTTTCATACAGGAAAAGCATTTGAATGGAATCAGTCCAGAGCCTGCTCTCTGCTGCGCAGGAACACAGTCAGCACAGAATGAACAGTGGCATCTGCTCACACGGCAGAAGGAGCAGCAGGGAAAGCTAGTGCTCTGCTTCTTCAGCACACAAGCAGCTTTGCAACGGGGTCACCATCATTGCAGTCTCTCCTCGGCTTCATACCTAAAAGTCCATTTGAATCCGAATTCTCAGGTGGTGTCGCTCAGCTGCCCAGCAGCACAGTGAGTACAGCACGAACGTTTGGCTTCTGCTCCCACATCAGAAGAGCCAGTATTGAAAGCTGGTGCTGGACCTGTTCAGCACACAATCCCCTTTACATTGGTGCCTCCATCGTTGCTTTCACTGCTCACTTTCATACAGGAAAAGCATTTGAATGGAATCAGTCCAGAGCCTGCTCTCTGCTGCGCAGCAACACAGTCAGCACAGAATGAACAGTGGCATCTGCTCACACGGCAGAAGGAGCAGCAGGGAAAGCTAGTGCTGTGTCTCTTCAGCACACAAGCAGCTTTGCAACGGGGTCACCATCATTGCAGTCTCTCCTCGGTTTCCTACCTAAAAGTCCATTTGAATCCAAATTCTCAGGTGGTCTCAGCTGCCCAGCAGCACAGTGAGTACAGCACGAACGTTTGGCCTCTGCTCCCACAGCAGAAGAGCCAGGATTGAAAGCTGGTGCTGGACCTGTTCAGCACACAATCCCCTTTACATTGGTGCCTCCATCGTTGCTTTCACTGCTCACTTTCATACAGGAAAAGCATTTGAATGGAATCAGTCCAGAGCCTGCTCTCTGCTGCGCAGCAACACAGTCAGCACAGAATGAACTGTGGATTCTGCTCAAACAGCAGAAGGACCAGCAGGGAAAGCTAGTGCTGGGCTTCTTCAGCACACAAGCAGCTTTGCAACGGGGTCACCATCATTGCAGTCTCTCCTCGGTTTCATACCTAAAAGTCCATTTGAATCCAAATTCTCAGGTGGTGTCTCTCAGCTGCCCAGCAGCACAGTTAGTACAGCACGAACGTTTGGCCTCTGCTCCCACAGCAGAAGAGCCAGGATTGAAAGCTGGTGCTGGACCTGTTCAGCACACAATCACTTTTACATTGGTGCATTCATCGTTGCTTTCACTGCTCACTTTCATACAAGAAAAGCTTTTGAATGGAATCAGTCCAGAGCCTGCTCTCTGCTGCGCAGGAACACAGTCAGCACAGAATGAACAGTGGCATCTGCTCACACGGCAGAAGGAGCAGCAGGGAAAGCTAGTGCTGTGTCTCTTCAGCACACAAGCAGCTTTGCAACGGGGTCACCATCATTGCAGTCTCTCCTCGGTTTCCTACCTAAAAGTACATTTGAATCCAAATTCTCAGGTGGTGTCGCTCAGCTGTCCAGCAGCACAGTGAGTACAGCACGAACGTTTGGCCTCTGCTCCCACAGCAGAAGAGCCAGGATTGAAAGCTGGTGCTGGAAATGTTCAGCACACAATCCCCTTTACATTGGTGCCTCCATCGTTGCTTTCACTGCTCACTTTCATACAGGAAAAGCATTTGAATGGAATCAGTCCAGAGCCTGCTCTCTGCTGCGCAGGAACACAGTCAGCACAGAATGAACAGTGGCATCTGCTCACACGGCAGAAGGAGCAGCAGGGAAAGCTAGTGCTCTGCTTCTTCAGCACACAAGCAGCTTTGCAACGGGGTCACCATCATTGCAGTCTCTCCTCGGCTTCATACCTAAAAGTCCATTTGAATCCGAATTCTCAGGTGGTGTCGCTCAGCTGCCCAGCAGCACAGTGAGTACAGCACGAACGTTTGGCTTCTGCTCCCACAGCAGAAGAGCCAGTATTGAAAGCTGGTGCTGGACCTGTTCAGCACACAATCCCCTTTACATTGGTGCCTCCATCGTTGCTTTCACTGCTCACTTTCATACAGGAAAAGCATTTGAATGGAATCAGTCCTGAGCCTGCTCTCTGCTGCGCAGCAACACAGTCAGCACAGAATGAACAGTGGCATCTGCTCACACGGCAGAAGGAGCAGCAGGGAAAGCTAGTGCTGTGTCTCTTCAGTACACAAGCAGCTTTGCAACGGGGTTACCATCATTGCAGTCTCTCCTCGGTTTCCTACCTAAAAGTCCATTTGAATCCAAATTCTCAGGTGGTGTCTCTCAGCTGCCCAGCAGCACAGTGAGTACAGCACGAACGTTTGGCCTCTGCTCCCACAGCAGAAGAGCCAGGATTGAAAGCTGGTGCTGGACCTGTTCAGCACACAATCCCCTTTATACTGGTGCCTCCATCGTTGCTTTCACTGATAACACTCATACAGGAAAAGCATTTGAATGGAATCAGTCCAGAGCCTGCTCTCTGCTGCGCAGCAACACAGCACAGAATGAACAGTGGATTCTGCTCAAACAGCAGAAGGACCAGCAGGGAAAGCTAGTGCTGGGCTTCTTCAGCACACAAGCAGCTTTGCAACGGGGTCACCATCATTGCAGTCTCTCCTCGGTTTCATACCTAAAAGTCCATTTGAATCCAAATTCTCAGGTGGTGTCTCTCAGCTGCCCAGCAGCACAGTTAGTACAGCACGAACGTTTGGCCTCTGCTCCCACAGCAGAAGAGCCAGGATTGAAAGCTGGTGCTGGACCTGTTCAGCACACAATCACTTTTACATTGGTGCATTCATCGTTGCTTTCACTGCTCACTTTCATACAGGAAAAGCATTTGAATTGAATCACTCCAGAGGCTGCTCTCTGCTGCGCAGCAACACAGCACAGAATGAACAGTGGCATCTGCTCACACGGCAGAAGGAGCAGCAGGGAAAGCTAGTGCTGTGTCTCTTCAGCACACAAGCAGCTTTGCAACGGGGTCACCATCATTGCAGTCTCTCCTCGGTTTCCTACCTAAAAGTACATTTGAATCCAAATTCTCAGGTGGTGTCGCTCAGCTGCCCAGCAGCACAGTGAGTACAGCACGAACGTTTGGCCTCTGCTCCCACAGCAGAAGAGCCAGGATTGAAAGCTGGTGCTGGACCTGTTCAGCACACAATCCCCTTTACATTGGTGCCTCCATCGTTGATTTCACTGCTAACACTCATACAGGAAAATCATTTGAATAGAATCAGTCCAGAGCCTGCTCCCTGCTGGCAGCAACACAGCACAGAATGAACAGTGGCATCTGCTCACACGGCAGAAGGAGCAGCAGGGAAAGCTAGTGCTGTGTCTCTTCAGCACACAAGCAGCTTTGCAACGGGGTCACCATCATTGCAGTCTCTCCTCGGTTTCCTACCTAAAAGTACATTTGAATCCAAATTCTCAGGTGGTGTCGCTCAGCTGTCCAGCAGCACAGTGAGTACAGCACGAACGTTTGGCCTCTGCTCCCACAGCAGAAGAGCCAGGATTGAAAGCTGGTGCTGGAAATGTTCAGCACACAATCCCCTTTACATTGGTGCCTCCATCGTTGCTTTCACTGCTCACTTTCATACAGGAAAAGCATTTGAATGGAATCAGTCCAGAGCCTGCTCTCTGCTGCGCAGGAACACAGTCAGCACAGAATGAACAGTGGCATCTGCTCACACGGCAGAAGGAGCAGCAGGGAAAGCTAGTGCTCTGCTTCTTCAGCACACAAGCAGCTTTGCAACGGGGTCACCATCATTGCAGTCTCTCCTCGGCTTCATACCTAAAAGTCCATTTGAATCCGAATTCTCAGGTGGTGTCGCTCAGCTGCCCAGCAGCACAGTGAGTACAGCACGAACGTTTGGCTTCTGCTCCCACAGCAGAAGAGCCAGTATTGAAAGCTGGTGCTGGACCTGTTCAGCACACAATCCCCTTTACATTGGTGCCTCCATCGTTGCTTTCACTGCTCACTTTCATACAGGAAAAGCATTTGAATGGAATCAGTCCTGAGCCTGCTCTCTGCTGCGCAGCAACACAGTCAGCACAGAATGAACAGTGGCATCTGCTCACACGGCAGAAGGAGCAGCAGGGAAAGCTAGTGCTGTGTCTCTTCAGCACACAAGCAGCTTTGCAACGGGGTTACCATCATTGCAGTCTCTCCTCGGTTTCCTACCTAAAAGTCCATTTGAATCCAAATTCTCAGGTGGTGTCTCTCAGCTGCCCAGCAGCACAGTGAGTACAGCACGAACGTTTGGCCTCTGCTCCCACAGCAGAAGAGCCAGGATTGAAAGCTGGTGCTGGACCTGTTCAGCACACAATCCCCTTTATACTGGTGCCTCCATCGTTGCTTTCACTGATAACACTCATACAGGAAAAGCATTTGAATGGAATCAGTCCAGAGCCTGCTCTCTGCTGCGCAGGAACACAGTCAGCACAGAATGAACAGTGGATTCTGCTCAAACAGCAGAAGGACCAGCAGGGAAAGCTAGTGCTGGGCTTCTTCAGCACACAAGCAGCTTTGCAACGGGGTCACCATCATTGCAGTCTCTCCTCGGTTTCATACCTAAAAGTCCATTTGAATCCAAATTCTCAGGTGGTGTCTCTCAGCTGCCCAGCAGCACAGTTAGTACAGCACGAACGTTTGGCCTCTGCTCCCACAGCAGAAGAGCCAGGATTGAAAGCTGGTGCTGGACCTGTTCAGCACACAATCACTTTTACATTGGTGCATTCATCGTTGCTTTCACTGCTCACTTTCATACAGGAAAAGCATTTGAATTGAATCACTCCAGAGGCTGCTCTCTGCTGCGCAGCAACACAGCACAGAATGAACAGTGGCATCTGCTCACACGGCAGAAGGAGCAGCAGGGAAAGCTAGTGCTGTGTCTCTTCAGCACACAAGCAGCTTTGCAACGGGGTCACCATCATTGCAGTCTCTCCTCGGTTTCCTACCTAAAAGTACATTTGAATCCAAATTCTCAGGTGGTGTCGCTCAGCTGTCCAGCAGCACAGTGAGTACAGCACGAACGTTTGGCCTCTGCTCCCACAGCAGAAGAGCCAGGATTGAAAGCTGGTGCTGGACCTGTTCAGCACACAATCCCCTTTACATTGGTGCCTCCATCGTTGATTTCACTGCTAACACTCATACAGGAAAATCATTTGAATAGAATCAGTCCAGAGCCTGCTCCCTGCTGGCAGCAACACAGCACAGAATGAACAGTGGCATCTGCTCACACGGCAGAAGGACCAGCAGGGAAAGCTAGTGCTGTGTCTCTTCAGCACACAAGCAGCTTTGCAACGTGGTCACCATCATTGCAGGCTCTCCTCGGTTTCATACCTAAAAGTCCATTTGAATCCAAATTCTCAGGTGGTGTCTCTCAGCTGCCCAGCAGCACAGTTAGTACAGCACGAACGTTTGGCCTCTGCTCCCACAGCAGAAGAGCCAGGATTGAAAGCTGGTGCTGGACCTGTTCAGCACACAATCACCTTTACATTGGTGCATCCATCGTTGCTTTCACTGCTCACTTTCATACAGGAAAAGCATTTGAATGGAATCAGTCCAGAGCCTGCTCTCTGCTGCGCAGGAACACAGTCAGCACAGAATGAACAGTGGCATCTGCTCACGCGGCAGAAGGACCAGCAGGGAAAGCTAGTGCTCTGCTTCTTCAGCACACAAGCAGCTTTGCAACGGGGTCACCATCATTGCAGTCTCTCCTCGGTTTCATACCTAAAAGTCCATTTGAATCCAAATTCTCAGGTGGTCTCAGCTGCCCAGCAGCACAGTGAGCACAGCACGAACGTTTGGCCTCTGCTCCCACAGCAGAAGAGCAAGGATTGAAAGCTGGTGCTGGACCTGTTCAGCACACAATCACTTTTACATTGGTGCCTCCATCGTTGCTTTCACTGCTAACACTCATACAGGAAAAGCATTTGAATGGAATCAGTCCAGAGACTGCTCTCTGCTGCGCAGCAACACAGTCAGCACAGAATGAACAGTGGCATCTGCTCACACGGCAGAAGGAGCAGCAGGGAAAGCTAGTGCTGTGTCTCTTCAGCACACAAGCAGCTTTGCAACGGGGTCACCATCATTGCAGTCTCTCCTCGGTTTCCTACCTAAAAGTACATTTGAATCCAAATTCTCAGGTGGTGTCGCTCAGCTGCCCAGCAGCACAGTGAGTACAGCACGAACGTTTGGCCTCTGCTCCCACAGCAGAAGAGCCAGGATTGAAAGCTGGTGCTGGACCTGTTCAGCACACAATCCCCTTTACATTGGTGGGTCCATTGTTGCTTTCACTGCTAACACTCATACAGGAAAAGCATTTGAATAGAATCAGTCCAGAGCCTGCTCCCTGCTGGCAGCAACACAGCACAGAATGAACAGTGGCATCTGCTCACACGGCAGAAGGACCAGCAGGGAAAGCTAGTGCTGTGTCTCTTCAGCACACAAGCAGCTTTGCAACGGGGTCACCATCATTGCAGTCTCTCCTCGGTTTCCTACCTAAAAGTCCATTTGAATCCAAATTCTCAGGTGGTCTCAGCTGCCCAGCAGCACAGTGAGTACAGCACGAACGTTTGGCCTCTGCTCCCACAGCAGAAGAGCCAGGATTGAAAGCTGGTGCTGGACCTGTTCAGCACACAATCACTTTTACATTGGTGCATTCATCGTTGCTTTCAATGCTCACATTCATACAAGAAAAGCATTTGAATGGAATCAGTCCAGAGGCTGCTCTCTGCTGCGCAGCAACACAGTCAGCACAGAATGAACAGTGGCATCTGCTCACACGGCAGAAGGAGCAGCAGGGAAAGCTAGTGCTGTGTCTCTTCAGCACACAAGCAGCTTTGCAACGGGGTCACCATCATTGCAGTCTCTCCTCGGTTTCCTACCTAAAAGTACATTTGAATCCAAATTCTCAGGTGGTGTCGCTCAGCTGTCCAGCAGCACAGTGAGTACAGCACGAACGTTTGGCCTCTGCTCCCACAGCAGAAGAGCCAGGATTGAAAGCTGGTGCTGGACCTGTTCAGCACACAATCCCCTTTACATTGGTGCCTCCATCGTTGCTTTCACTGCTCACTTTCATACAGGAAAAGCATTTGAATGGAATCAGTCCAGAGCCTGCTCTCTGCTGCGCAGGAACACAGTCAGCACAGAATGAACAGTGGCATCTGCTCACACGGCAGAAGGACCAGCAGGGAAAGCTAGTGCTCTGCTTCTTCAGCACACAAGCAGCTTTGCAACGGGGTCACCATCATTGCAGTCTCTCCTCGGCTTCATACCTAAAAGTCCATTTGAATCCGAATTCTCAGGTGGTGTCGCTCAGCTGCCCAGCATCACAGTGAGTACAGCACGAACGTTTGGCTTCTGCTCCCACATCAGAAGAGCCAGTATTGAAAGCTGGTGCTGGACCTGTTCAGCACACAATCCCCTTTACATTGGTGCCTCCATCGTTGCTTTCACTGCTCACTTTCATACAGGAAAAGCATTTGAATGGAATCAGTCCAGAGCCTGCTCTCTGCTGCGCAGCAACACAGTCAGCACAGAATGAACTGTGGATTCTGCTCAAACAGCAGAAGGACCAGCAGGGAAAGCTAGTGCTGGGCTTCTTCAGCACACAAGCAGCTTTGCAACGGGGTCACCATCATTGCAGTCTCTCCTCGGTTTCATACCTAAAAGTCCATTTGAATCCAAATTCTCAGGTGGTGTCTCTCAGCTGCCCAGCAGCACAGTTAGTACAGCACGAACGTTTGGCCTCTGCTCCCACAGCAGAAGAGCCAGGATTGAAAGCTGGTGCTGGACCTGTTCAGCACACAATCACTTTTACATTGGTGCATTCATCGTTGCTTTCACTGCTCACTTTCATACAAGAAAAGCTTTTGAATGGAATCAGTCCAGAGCCTGCTCTCTGCTGCGCAGGAACACAGTCAGCACAGAATGAACAGTGGCATCTGCTCACACGGCAGAAGGAGCAGCAGGGAAAGCTAGTGCTGTGTCTCTTCAGCACACAAGCAGCTTTGCAACGGGGTCACCATCATTGCAGTCTCTCCTCGGTTTCCTACCTAAAAGTACATTTGAATCCAAATTCTCAGGTGGTCTCAGCTGCCCAGCAGCACAGTTAGTACAGCACGAACGTTTGGCCTCTGCTCCCACAGCAGAAGAGCCAGGATTGAAAGCTGGTGCTGGACCTGTTCAGCACACAATCCCCTTTATACTGGTGCCTCCATCGTTGCTTTCACTGCTCACTTTCATACAGGAAAAGCATTTGAATGGAATCAGTCCAGAGCCTGCTCTCTGCTGCGCAGGAACACAGTCAGCACAGAATGAACAGTGGCATCTGCTCACACGGCAGAAGGACCAGCAGGGAAAGCTAGTGCTCTGCTTCTTCAGCACACAAGCAGCTTTGCAACGGGGTCACCATCATTGCAGTCTCTCCTCGGCTTCATGCCTAAAAGTCCATTTGAATCCAAATTCTCAGGTGGTCTCAGCTGCCCAGTAGCACAGTTAGTACAGCACGAACGTTTGGCCTCTGCTCCCACAGCAGAAGAGCCAGGATTGAAAGCTGGTGCTGGACCTGTTCAGCACACAATCCCCTTTACATTGGTGCCTCCATCGTTGCTTTCACTGCTCACTTTCATACAGGAAAAGCATTTGAATGGAATCAGTCCAGAGCCTGCTCTCTGCTGCGCAGGAACACAGTCAGCACAGAATGAACAGTGGCATCTGCTCACACGGCAGAAGGACCAGCAGGGAAACCTAGTGCTCTGCTTCTTCAGCACACAAGCAGCTTTGCAACGGGGTCACCATCATTGCAGTCTCTCCTCGGCTTCATACCTAGAAGTCCATTTGAATCCGAATTCTCAGGTGGTGTCTCTCAGCTGCCCAGCAGCACAGTGAGTACAGCACGAACGTTTGGCCTCTGCTCCCACAGCAGAAGAGCTAGTATTGAAAGCTGGTGCTGGACCTGTTCAGCACACAATCCCCTTTACATTGGTGCCTCCATCGTTGCTTTCACTGCTCACTTTCATACAGGAAAAGCATTTGAATGGAATCAGTCCAGAGCCTGCTCTCTGCTGCGCAGCAACACAGTCAGCACAGAATGAACAGTGGCATCTGCTCACACGGCAGAAGGAGCAGCAGGGAAAGCTAGTGCTGTGTCTCTTCAGCACACAAGCAGCTTTGCAACGGGGTCACCATCATTGCAGTCTCTCCTCGGTTTCCTACCTAAAAGTACATTTGAATCCAAATTCTCAGGTGGTGTCGCTCAGCTGCCCAGCAGCACAGTGAGTACAGCACGAACGTTTGGCCTCTGCTCCCACAGCAGAAGAGCCAGGATTGAAAGCTGGTGCTGGACCTGTTCAGCACACAATCCCCTTTACATTGGTGCCTCCATTGTTGCTTTCACTGCTAACACTCATACAGGAAAAGCATTTGAATAGAATCAGTCCAGAGCCTGCTCCCTGCTGGCAGCAACACAGCACAGAATGAACAGTGGCATCTGCTCACACGGCAGAAGGAGCAGCAGGGAAAGCTAGTGCTGTGTCTCTTCAGCACACAAGCAGCTTTGCAACGGGGTCACCATCATTGCAGTCTCTCCTCGGTTTCCTACCTAAAAGTCCATTTGAATCCAAATTCTCAGGTGGTGTCGCTCAGCTGCCCAGCAGCACAGTGAGTACAGCACGAACGTTTGGCCTCTGCTCCCACAGCAGAAGAGCCAGGATTGAAAGCTGGTGCTGGACCTGTTCAGCACACAATCCCCTTTACATTGGTGCCTCCATCGTTGCTTTCACTGCTCACTTTCATACAGGAAAAGCATTTGAATGGAATCAGTCCAGAGCCTGCTCTCTGCTGCGCAGCAACACAGTCAGCACAGAATGAACTGTGGATTCTGCTCAAACAGCAGAAGGACCAGCAGGGAAAGCTAGTGCTGGGCTTCTTCAGCACACAAGCAGCTTTGCAACGGGGTCACCATCATTGCAGTCTCTCCTCGGTTTCATACCTAAAAGTCCATTTGAATCCAAATTCTCAGGTGGTGTCTCTCAGCTGCCCAGCAGCACAGTTAGTACAGCACGAACGTTTGGCCTCTGCTCCCACAGCAGAAGAGCCAGGATTGAAAGCTGGTGCTGGACCTGTTCAGCACACAATCACTTTTACATTGGTGCATTCATCGTTGCTTTCACTGCTCACTTTCATACAAGAAAAGCTTTTGAATGGAATCAGTCCAGAGCCTGCTCTCTGCTGCGCAGGAACACAGTCAGCACAGAATGAACAGTGGCATCTGCTCACACGGCAGAAGGAGCAGCAGGGAAAGCTAGTGCTGTGTCTCTTCAGCACACAAGCAGCTTTGCAACGGGGTCACCATCATTGAAGTCTCTCCTCGGTTTCCTACCTAAAAGTACATTTGAATCCAAATTCTCAGGTGGTGTCGCTCAGCTGTCCAGCAGCACAGTGAGTACAGCACGAACGTTTGGCCTCTGCTCCCACAGCAGAAGAGCCAGGATTGAAAGCTGGTGCTGGACCTGTTCAGCACACAATCCCCTTTACATTGGTGCCTCCATCGTTGCTTTCACTGCTCACTTTCATACAGGAAAAGCATTTGAATGGAATCAGTCCAGAGCCTGCTCTCTGCTGCGCAGGAACACAGTCAGCACAGAATGAACAGTGGCATCTGCTCACACGGCAGAAGGAGCAGCAGGGAAAGCTAGTGCTGTGTCTCTTCAGCACACAAGCAGCTTTGCAACGGGGTCACCATCATTGCAGTCTCTCCTCGGCTTCATACCTAAAAGTCCATTTGAATCCGAATTCTCAGGTGGTGTCGCTCAGCTGCCCAGCAGCACAGTGAGTACAGCACGAACGTTTGGCTTCTGCTCCCACAGCAGAAGAGCCAGTATTGAAAGCTGGTGCTGGACCTGTTCAGCACACAATCCCCTTTACATTGGTGCCTCCATCGTTGCTTTCACTGCTCACTTTCATACAGGAAAAGCATTTGAATGGAATCAGTCCTGAGCCTGCTCTCTGCTGCGCAGCAACACAGTCAGCACAGAATGAACAGTGGCATCTGCTCACACGGCAGAAGGAGCAGCAGGGAAAGCTAGTGCTGTGTCTCTTCAGCACACAAGCAGCTTTGCAACGGGGTTACCATCATTGCAGTCTCTCCTCGGTTTCCTACCTAAAAGTCCATTTGAATCCAAATTCTCAGGTGGTGTCTCTCAGCTGCCCAGCAGCACAGTGAGTACAGCACGAACGTTTGGCCTCTGCTCCCACAGCAGAAGAGCCAGGATTGAAAGCTGGTGCTGGACCTGTTCAGCACACAATCCCCTTTATACTGGTGCCTCCATCGTTGCTTTCACTGATAACACTCATACAGGAAAAGCATTTGAATGGAATCAGTCCAGAGCCTGCTCTCTGCTGCGCAGCAACACAGCACAGAATGAACAGTGGATTCTGCTCAAACAGCAGAAGGACCAGCAGGGAAAGCTAGTGCTGGGCTTCTTCAGCACACAAGCAGCTTTGCAACGGGGTCACCATCATTGCAGTCTCTCCTCGGTTTCATACCTAAAAGTCCATTTGAATCCAAATTCTCAGGTGGTGTCTCTCAGCTGCCCAGCAGCACAGTTAGTACAGCACGAACGTTTGGCCTCTGCTCCCACAGCAGAAGAGCCAGGATTGAAAGCTGGTGCTGGACCTGTTCAGCACACAATCACTTTTACATTGGTGCATTCATCGTTGCTTTCACTGCTCACTTTCATACAGGAAAAGCATTTGAATTGAATCACTCCAGAGGCTGCTCTCTGCTGCGCAGCAACACAGCACAGAATGAACAGTGGCATCTGCTCACACGGCAGAAGGACCAGCAGGGAAAGCTAGTGCTGTGTCTCTTCAGCACACAAGCAGCTTTGCAACGGGGTCACCATCATTGCAGTCTCTCCTCGGTTTCCTACCTAAAAGTACATTTGAATCCAAATTCTCAGGTGGTGTCGCTCAGCTGCCCAGCAGCACAGTGAGTACAGCACGAACGTTTGGCCTCTGCTCCCACAGCAGAAGAGCCAGGATTGAAAGCTGGTGCTGGACCTGTTCAGCACACAATCCCCTTTACATTGGTGCCTCCATCGTTGATTTCACTGCTAACACTCATACAGGAAAATCATTTGAATAGAATCAGTCCAGAGCCTGCTCCCTGCTGGCAGCAACACAGCACAGAATGAACAGTGGCATCTGCTCACACGGCAGAAGGACCAGCAGGGAAAGCTAGTGCTGTGTCTCTTCAGCACACAAGCAGCTTTGCAACGTGGTCACCATCATTGCAGGCTCTCCTCGGTTTCATACCTAAAAGTCCATTTGAATCCAAATTCTCAGGTGGTGTCTCTCAGCTGCCCAGCAGCACAGTTAGTACAGCACGAACGTTTGGCCTCTGCTCCCACAGCAGAAGAGCCAGGATTGAAAGCTGGTGCTGGACCTGTTCAGCACACAATCACTTTTACATTGGTGCATTCATCGTTGCTTTCACTGCTCACTTTCATACAAGAAAAGCTTTTGAATGGAATCAGTCCAGAGCCTGCTCTCTGCTGCGCAGGAACACAGTCAGCACAGAATGAACAGTGGCATCTGCTCACGCGGCAGAAGGACCAGCAGGGAAAGCTAGTGCTCTGCTTCTTCAGCACACAAGCAGCTTTGCAACGGGGTCACCATCATTGCAGTCTCTCCTCGGTTTCATACCTAAAAGTCCATTTGAATCCAAATTCTCAGGTGGTCTCAGCTGCCCAGCAGCACAGTGAGCACAGCACGAACGTTTGGCCTCTGCTCCCACAGCAGAAGAGCAAGGATTGAAAGCTGGTGCTGGACCTGTTCAGCACACAATCACTTTTACATTGGTGCCTCCATCGTTGCTTTCACTGCTAACACTCATACAGGAAAAGCATTTGAATGGAATCAGTCCAGAGCCTGCTCTCTGCTGCGCAGCAACACAGTCAGCACAGAATGAACAGTGGCATCTGCTCACACGGCAGAAGGAGCAGCAGGGAAAGCTAGTGCTGTGTCTCTTCAGCACACAAGCAGCTTTGCAACGGGGTCACCATCATTGCAGTCTCTCCTCGGTTTCCTACCTAAAAGTACATTTGAATCCAAATTCTCAGGTGGTGTCGCTCAGCTGCCCAGCAGCACAGTGAGTACAGCACGAACGTTTGGCCTCTGCTCCCACAGCAGAAGAGCCAGGATTGAAAGCTGGTGCTGGACCTGTTCAGCACACAATCCCCTTTACATTGGTGCCTCCATTGTTGCTTTCACTGCTAACACTCATACAGGAAAAGCATTTGAATAGAATCAGTCCAGAGCCTGCTCCCTGCTGGCAGCAACACAGCACAGAATGAACAGTGGCATCTGCTCACACGGCAGAAGGACCAGCAGGGAAAGCTAGTGCTGTGTCTCTTCAGCACACAAGCAGCTTTGCAACGGGGTCACCATCATTGCAGTCTCTCCTCGGTTTCCTACCTAAAAGTCCATTTGAATCCAAATTCTCAGGTGGTCTCAGCTGCCCAGCAGCACAGTGAGTACAGCACGAACGTTTGGCCTCTGCTCCCACAGCAGAAGAGCCAGGATTGAAAGCTGGTGCTGGACCTGTTCAGCACACAATCCCCTTTACATTGGTGCCTCCATCGTTGCTTTCACTGCTCACTTTCATACAGGAAAAGCATTTGAATGGAATCAGTCCAGAGCCTGCTCTCTGCTGCGCAGCAACACAGTCAGCACAGAATGAACTGTGGATTCTGCTCAAACAGCAGAAGGACCAGCAGGGAAAGCTAGTGCTGGGCTTCTTCAGCACACAAGCAGCTTTGCAACGGGGTCACCATCATTGCAGTCTCTCCTCGGTTTCATACCTAAAAGTCCATTTGAATCCAAATTCTCAGGTGGTGTCTCTCAGCTGCCCAGCAGCACAGTTAGTACAGCACGAACGTTTGGCCTCTGCTCCCACAGCAGAAGAGCCAGGATTGAAAGCTGGTGCTGGACCTGTTCAGCACACAATCACCTTTACATTGGTGCCTCCATCGTTGCTTTCACTGCTCACTTTCATACAAGAAAAGCTTTTGAATGGAATCAGTCCAGAGCCTGCTCTCTGCTGCGCAGGAACACAGTCAGCACAGAATGAACAGTGGCATCTGCTCACACGGCAGAAGGAGCAGCAGTGAAAGCTAGTGCTGTGTCTCTTCAGCACACAAGCAGCTTTGCAACGGGGTCACCATCATTGCAGTCTCTCCTCGGTTTCCTACCTAAAAGTACATTTGAATCCAAATTCTCAGGTGGTGTCGCTCAGCTGTCCAGCAGCACAGTGAGTACAGCACGAACGTTTGGCCTCTGCTCCCACAGCAGAAGAGCCAGGATTGAAAGCTGGTGCTGGACCTGTTCAGCACACAATCCCCTTTACACTGGTGCCTCCATCGTTGCTTTCACTGCTAACACTCATACAGGAAAATCATTTGAATAGAATCAGTCCAGAGCCTGCTCCCTGCTGGCAGCAACACAGCACAGAATGAACAGTGGCATCTGCTCACACGGCAGAAGGACCAGCAGGGAAAGCTAGTGCTCTGCTTCTTCAGCACACAAGCAGCTTTGCAACGGGGTCACCATCATTGCAGTCTCTCCTCGGTTTCATACCTAAAAGTCCATTTGAATCCGAATTCTCAGGTGGTCTCAGCTGCCCACTAGCACAGTGAGTACAGCACGAACGTTTGGCCTCTGCTCCCACAGCAGAAGAGCCAGGATTGAAAGCTGGTGCTGGACCTGTTCAGCACACAATCACTTTTACATTGGTGCATTCATCGTTGCTTTCAATGCTCACTTTCATACAAGAAAAGCATTTGAATGGAATCAGTCCAGAGGCTGCTCTCTGCTGCGCAGCAACACAGTCAGCACAGAATGAACAGTGGCATCTGCTCACACGGCAGAAGGAGCAGCAGGGAAAGCTAGTGCTGTGTCTCTTCAGCACACAAGCAGCTTTGCAACGGGGTCACCATCATTGCAGTCTCTCCTCGGTTTCCTACCTAAAAGTACATTTGAATCCAAATTCTCAGGTGGTGTCGCTCAGCTGCCCAGCAGCACAGTGAGTACAGCACGAACGTTTGGCCTCTGCTCCCACAGCAGAAGAGCCAGGATTGAAAGCTGGTGCTGGACCTGTTCAGCACACAATCCCCTTTACATTGGTGCCTCCATTGTTGTTTTCACTGCTAACACTCATACAGGAAAAGCATTTGAATAGAATCAGTCCAGAGCCTGCTCCCTGCTGGCAGCAACACAGCACAGAATGAACAGTGGCATCTGCTCACACGGCAGAAGGAGCAGCAGGGAAAGCTAGTGCTGTGTCTCTTCAGCACACAAGCAGCTTTGCAACGGGGTCACCATCATTGCAGTCTCTCCTCGGTTTCCTACCTAAAAGTCCATTTGAATCCAAATTCTCAGGTGGTCTCAGCTGCCCAGCAGCACAGTGAGTACAGCACGAACGTTTGGCCTCTGCTCCCACAGCAGAAGAGCCAGGATTGAAAGCTGGTGCTGGACCTGTTCAGCACACAATCCCCTTTACATTGGTGCATCCATTGTTGTTTTCACTGCTAACACTCATACAGGAAAAGCATTTGAATAGAATCAGTCCAGAGCCTGCTCCCTGCTGGCAGCAACACAGCACAGAATGAACAGTGACATCTGCTCACACGGCAGAAGGACCAGCAGGGAAAGCTAGTGCTGTGTCTCTTCAGCACACAAGCAGCTTTGCAACGGGGTCACCATCATTGCAGTCTCTCCTCGGTTTCCTACCTAAAAGTCCATTTGAATCCAAATTCTCAGGTGGTCTCAGCTGCCCAGCAGCACAGTGAGTACAGCACGAACGGTTGTCCCTCTGCCCCCACAGCAGAAGAGCCAGGATTGAAAGCTGGTGCTGGACCTGTTCAGCACACAATCCCCTTTATACTGGTGCCTCCATCGTTGCTTTCACTGCTAACACTCATACAGGAAAAGCATTTGAATGGAATCAGTCCAGAGCCTGATCTCTGCTGCGCAGGAACACAGTCAGCACAGAATGAACAGTGGCATCTGCTCACACGGCAGAAGGACCAGCAGGGAAAGCTAGTGCTCTGCTTCTTCAGCACACAAGCAGCTTTGCAACGGGGTCACCATCATTGAAGTCTCTCCTCGGTTTCATACCTAAAAGTCCATTTGAATCCAAATTCTCAGGTGGTCTCAGCTGCCCAGTAGCACAGTTAGTACAGCACGAACGTTTGGCCTCTGCTCCCACAGCAGAAGAGCCAGGATTGAAAGCTGGTGCTGGACCTGTTCAGCACACAATCCCCTTTACATTGGTGCCTCCATCGTTGCTTTCACTGCTCACTTTCATACAGGAAAAGCATTTGAATGGAATCAGTCCAGAGCCTGCTCTCTGCTGCGCAGGAACACAGTCAGCACAGAATGAACAGTGGCATCTGCTCACACGGCAGAAGGAGCAGCAGGGAAAGCTAGTGCTGTGTCTCTTCAGCACACAAGCAGCTTTGCAACGGGGTCACCATCATTGCAGTCTCTCCTCGGTTTCCTACCTAAAAGTCCATTTGAATCCAAATTCTCAGGTGGTGTCTCTCAGCTGCCCAGCAGCACAGTGAGTACAGCACGAACGTTTGGCCTCTGCTCCCACAGCAGAAGAGCCAGGATTGAAAGCTGGTGCTGGACCTGTTCAGCACACAATCCCCTTTACATTGGTGCCTCCATCGTTGCTTTCACTGCTCACTTTCATACAGGAAAAGCATTTGAATGGAATCAGTCCAGAGCCTGCTCTCTGCTGCGCAGGAACACAGTCAGCACAGAATGAACAGTGGCATCTGCTCACACGGCAGAAGGACCAGCAGGGAAAGCTAGTGCTGGGCTTCTTCAGCACACAAGCAGCTTTGCAACGGGGTCACCATCATTGCAGTCACTCCTCGGTTTCATACCTAAAAGTCCATTTGAATCCAAATTCTCAGGTGGTCTCAGCTGCCCACTAGCACAGTTAGTACAGCACGAACGTTTGGCCTCTGCTCCGACAGCAGAAGAGCCAGGATTGAAAGCTGGTGCTGGACCTGTTCAGCACACAATCCCCTTTACATTGGTGCCTCCATCGTTGCTTTCACTGCTCACTTTCATACAGGAAAAGCATTTGAATGGAATCAGTCCAGAGCCTGCTCTCTGCTCCGCAGGAACACAGTCAGCACAGAATGAACAGTGGCATCTGCTCACACGGCAGAAGGACCAGCAGGGAAACCTAGTGCTCTGCTTCTTCAGCACACAAGCAGCTTTGCAACGGGGTCACCATCATTGCAGTCTCTCCCCGGCTTCATACCTAAAAGTCCATTTGAATCCGAATTCTCAGGTGGTGTCGCTCAGCTGCCCAGCAGCACAGTGAGTACAGCACGAACGTTTGGCCTCTGCTCCCACAGCAGAAGAGCCAGGATTGAAAGCTGGTGCTGGACCTGTTCAGCACACAATCCCCTTTACATTGGTGCCTCCATCGTTGCTTTCACTGCTCACTTTCATACAGGAAAAGCATTTGAATGGAATCAGTCCAGAGACTGCTCTCTGCTGCGCAGCAACACAGTCAGCACAGAATGAACAGTGGCATCTGCTCACACGGCAGAAGGAGCAGCAGGGAAAGCTAGTGCTGTGTCTCTTCAGCACACAAGCAGCTTTGCAACGGGGTCACCATCATTGCAGTCTCTCCTCGGTTTCCTACCTAAAAGTCCATTTGAATCCAAATTCTCAGGTGGTGTCGCTCAGCTGCCCAGCAGCACAGTGAGTACAGCACGAACGTTTGGCCTCTGCTCCCACAGCAGAAGAGCCAGGATTGAAAGCTGGTGCTGGACCTGTTCAGCACACAATCCCCTTTACATTGGTGCCTCCATTGTTGCTTTCACTGCTAACACTCATACAGGAAAAGCATTTGAATAGAATCAGTCCAGAGCCTGCTCCCTGCTGGCAGCAACTCAGCACAGAATGAACAGTGGCATCTGCTCACACGGCAGAAGGACCAGCAGAAAAAGCTAGTGCTGTGTCTCTTCAGCACACAAGCAGCTTTGCAACGGGGTCACCATCATTGCAGTCTCTCCTCGGTTTCCTACCTAAAAGTCCATTTGAATCCAAATTCTCAGGTGGTCTCAGCTGCCCAGCAGCACAGTGAGTACAGCACGAACGTTTGGCCTCTGCTCCCACAGCAGAAGAGCCAGTATTGAAAGCTGGTGCTGGACCTGTTCAGCACACAATCACTTTTACATTGGTGCATTCATCGTTGCTTTCACTGCTCACTTTCATACAAGAAAATCTTTTGAATGGAATCAGTCCAGAGCCTGCTCTCTGCTGCGCAGCAACACAGTCAGCACAGAATGAACAGTGGCATCTGCTCACACGGCAGAAGGACCAGCAGGGAAAGCTAGTGCTGTGTCTCTTCAGCACACAAGCAGCTTTGCAACGGGGTCACCATCATTGCAGTCTCTCCTCGGTTTCCTACCTAAAAGTACATTTGAATCCAAATTCTCAGGTGGTGTCGCTCAGCTGTCCAGCAGCACAGTGAGTACAGCACGAACGTTTGGCCTCTGCTCCCACAGCAGAAGAGCCAGGATTGAAAGCTGGTGCTGGACCTGTTCAGCACACAATCCCCTTTACATTGGTGCCTCCATCGTTGCTTTCACTGCTCACTTTCATACAGGAAAAGCATTTGAATGGAATCATCCAGAGCCTGCTCTCTGCTGCGCAGGAACACAGTCAGTACAGAATGAACAGTGGCATCTGCTCACACGGCAGAAGGAGCAGCAGGGAAAGCTAGTGCTGTGTCTCTTCAGCACACAAGCAGCTTTGCAACGGGGTCACCATCATTGCAGTCTCTCCTCGGTTTCCTACCTAAAAGTACATTTGAATCCAAATTCTCAGGTGGTGTCGCTCAGCTGCCCAGCAGCACAGTGAGTACAGCACGAACGTTTGGCCTCTGCTCCCACAGCAGAAGAGCCAGGATTGAAAGCTGGTGCTGGACCTGTTCAGCACACAATCCCCTTTACATTGGTGCCTCCATCGTTGCTTTCACTGCTCACTTTCATACAGGAAAAGCATTTGAATGGAATCAGTCCAGAGCCTGCTCTCTGCTGCGCAGGAACACAGTCAGCACAGAATGAACAGTGGCATCTGCTCACACGGCAGAAGGACCAGCAGGGAAAGCTAGTGCTGTGTCTCTTCAGCACACAAGCAGCTTTGCAACGGGGTCACCATCATTGCAGTCTCTCCTCGGTTTCATACCTAAAAGTCCATTTGAATCCAAATTCTCAGGTGGTGTCTCTCAGCTGCCCAGCAGCACAGTGAGTACAGCACGAACGTTTGGCCTCTGCTCCCACAGCAGAAGAGCCAGGATTGAAAGCTGGTGCTGGACCTGTTCAGCACACAATCCCCTTTACATTGGTGCCTCCATCGTTGCTTTCACTGCTCACTTTCATACAGGAAAAGCATTTGAATAGAATCAGTCCAGAGGCTGCTCTCTGCTGCGCAACAACACAGTCAGCACAGAATGAACAGTGGCATCTGCTCACACGGCAGAAGGACCAGCAGGGAAAGCTAGTGCTCTGCTTCTTCAGCACACAAGCAGCTTTGCAACGGGGCCACCATCATTGCAGTCTCTCCTCGTCTTCATACCTAAAAGTCCATTTGAATCCGAATTCTCAGGTGGTCTCAGCTGCCCACTAGCACAGTGAGTACAGCACGAACGTTTGGCCTCTGCTCCCACAGCAGAAGAGCCAGGATTGAAAGCTGGTGCTGGACCTGTTCAGCACACAATCACTTTTACATTGGTGCATTCATCGTTGCTTTCAATGCTCACTTTCATACAAGAAAAGCATTTGAATGGAATCAGTCCAGAGGCTGCTCTCTGCTGCGCAGCAACACAGTCAGCACAGAATGAACAGTGGCATCTGCTCACACGGCAGAAGGAGCAGCAGGGAAAGCTAGTGCTGTGTCTCTTCAGCACACAAGCAGCTTTGCAACGGGGTCACCATCATTGCAGTCTCTCCTCGGTTTCCTACCTAAAAGTACATTTGAATCCAAATTCTCAGGTGGTGTCGCTCAGCTGCCCAGCAGCACAGTGAGTACAGCACGAACGTTTGGCCTCTGCTCCCACAGCAGAAGAGCCAGGATTGAAAGCTGGTGCTGGACCTGTTCAGCACACAATCCCCTTTACATTGGTGCCTCCATTGTTGTTTTCACTGCTAACACTCATACAGGAAAAGCATTTGAATAGAATCAGTCCAGAGCCTGCTCCCTGCTGGCAGCAACACAGTCAGCACAGAATGAACAGTGGCATCTGCTCACACGGCAGAAGGACCAGCAGGGAAAGCTAGTGCTGTGTCTCTTCAGCACACAAGCAGCTTTGCAACGGGGTCACCATCATTGCAGTCTCTCCTCGGTTTCCTACCTAAAAGTCCATTTGAATCCAAATTCTCAGGTGGTCTCAGCTGCCCAGCAGCACAGTGAGTACAGCACGAACGTTTGGCCTCTGCTCCCACAGCAGAAGAGCCAGGATTGAAAGCTGGTGCTGGACCTGTTCAGCACACAATCCCCTTTATACTGGTGCCTCCATCGTTGCTTTCACTGCTAACACTCATACAGGAAAAGCATTTGAATGGAATCAGTCCAGAGCCTGCTCTCTGCTGCGCAGCAACACACTCAGCACAGAATGAACAGTGGATTCTGCTCAAACAGCAGAAGGACCAGCAGGGAAAGCTAGTGCTGGGCTTCTTCAGCACACAAGCAGCTTTGCAACGGGGTCACCATCATTGCAGTCTCTCCTCGGTTTCATACCTAAAAGTCCATTTGAATCCAAATTCTCAGGTGGTGTCTCTCAGCTGCCCAGCAGCACAGTTAGTACAGCACGAACGTTTGGCCTCTGCTCCCACAGCAGAAGAGCCAGGATTGAAAGCTGGTGCTGGACCTGTTCAGCACACAATCACTTTTACATTGGTGCATTCATCGTTGCTTTCACTGCTCACTTTCATACAAGAAAAGCTTTTGAATGGAATCAGTCCAGAGCCTGCTCTCTGCTGCGCAGCAACACAGTCAGCACAGAATGAACAGTGGCATCTGCTCACACGGCAGAAGGAGCAGCAGGGAAAGCTAGTGCTGTGTCTCTTCAGCACACAAGCAGCTTTGCAACGGGGTCACCATCATTGCAGTCTCTCCTCGGTTTCCTACCTAAAAGTACATTTGAATCCAAATTCTCAGGTGGTGTCGCTCAGCTGCCCAGCAGCACAGTGAGTACAGCACGAACGTTTGGCCTCTGCTCCCACAGCAGAAGAGCCAGGATTGAAAGCTGGTGCTGGACCTGTTCAGCACACAATCCCCTTTACATTGGTGCCTCCATCGTTGCTTTCACTGCTAACACTCATACAGGAAAAGCATTTGAATAGAATCAGTCCAGAGCCTGCTCCCTGCTGGCAGCAACACAGCACAGAATGAACAGTGGCATCTGCTCACACGGCAGAAGGACCAGCAGGGAAAGCTAGTGCTGTGTCTCTTCAGCACACAAGCAGCTTTGCAACGGGGTCACCATCATTGCAGTCTCTCCTCGGTTTCATACCTAAAAGTCCATTTGAATCCAAATTCTCAGGTGGTGTCTCTCAGCTGCCCAGCAGCACAGTTAGTACAGCACGAACGTTTGGCCTCTGCTCCCACAGCAGAAGAGCCAGGATTGAAAGCTGGTGCTGGACCTGTTCAGCACACAATCACCTTTACATTGGTGCATCCATCGTTGCTTTCACTGCTCACTTTCATACAGGAAAAGCATTTGAATGGAATCAGTCCAGAGCCTGCTCTCTGCTGCGCAGCAACACAGTCAGCACAGAATGAACAGTGGCATCTGCTCACACGGCAGAAGGACCAGCAGGGAAAGCTAGTGCTCTGCTTCTTCAGCACACAAGCAGCTTTGCAACGCGGTCACCATCATTGCAGTCTCTCCTCGGTTTCATACCTAAAAGTCCATTTGAATCCAAATTCTCAGGTGGTCTCAGCTGCCCAGTAGCACAGTGAGCACAGCACGAACGTTTGGCCTCTGCTCCCACAGCAGAAGAGCCAGGATTGAAAGCTGGTGCTGGACCTGTTCAGCACACAATCCCCTTTACATTGGTGCCTCCATCGTTGCTTTCACTGCTCACTTTCATAGAGGAAAAGCATTTGAATGGAATCAGTCCAGAGCCTGCTCTCTGCTGCGCAGCAACACAGTCAGCACAGAATGAACAGTGGCATCTGCTCACACGGCAGAAGGACCAGCAGGGAAAGCTAGTGCTCTGCTTCTTCAGCACACAAGCAGCTTTGCAACGGGGTCACCATCATTGCAGTCTCTCCTCGGCTTCATACCTAAAAGTCCATTTGAATCCGAATTCTCAGGTGGTGTCGCTCAGCTGCCCAGCAGCACAGTGAGTACAGCACGAACGTTTGGCCTCTGCTCCCACAGCAGAAGAGCCAGGATTGAAAGCTGGTGCTGGACCTGTTCAGCACACAATCCCCTTTACATTGGTGCCTCCATCGTTGCTTTCACTGCTCACTTTCATACAGGAAAAGCATTTGAATGGAATCAGTCCAGAGCCTGCTCTCTGCTGCGCAGCAACACAGTCAGCACAGAATGAACAGTGGCATCTGCTCACACGGCAGAAGGACCAGCAGGGAAAGCTAGTGCTGTGTCTCTTCAGCACACAAGCAGCTTTGCAACGGGGTCACCATCATTGCAGTCTCTCCTCGGTTTCATACCTAAAAGTCCATTTGAATCCAAATTCTCAGGTGGTGTCTCTCAGCTGCCCAGCAGCACAGTGAGTACAGCACGAACGTTTGGCCTCTGTTCCCACAGCAGAAGAGCCAGTATTGAAAGCTGGTGCTGGACCTGTTCAGCACACAATCCCCTTTACATTGGTGCATCCATCGTTGCTTTCACTGCTCACTTTCATACAGGAAAAGCATTTGAATGGAATCAGTCCAGAGCCTGCTCTCTGCTGCGCAGCAACACAGTCAGCACAGAATGAACAGTGGCATCTGCTCACACGGCAGAAGGACCAGCAGGGAAAGCTAGTGCTGTGTCTCTTCAGCACACAAGCAGCTTTGCAACGGGGTCACCATCATTGCAGTCTCTCCTCGGTTTCCTACCTAAAAGTCCATTTGAATCCAAATTCTCAGGTGGTGTCTCTCAGCTGCCCAGCAGCACAGTGAGTACAGCACGAACGTTTGGCCTCTGTTCCCACAGCAGAAGAGCCAGTATTGAAAGCTGGTGCTGGACCTGTTCAGCACACAATCCCCTTTACATTGGTGCATCCATCGTTGCTTTCACTGCTCACTTTCATACAGGAAAAGCATTTGAATAGAATCAGTCCAGAGCCTGCTCTCTGCTGCGCAGCAACACAGTCAGCACAGAATGAACAGTGGCATCTGCTCACACGGCAGAAGGACCAGCAGGGAAAGCTAGTGCTGTGTCTCTTCAGCACACAAGCAGCTTTGCAACGGGGTCACCATCATTGCAGTCTCTCCTCGGTTTCCTACCTAAAAGTCCATTTGAATCCAAATTCTCAGGTGGTGTCTCTCAGCTGCCCAGCAGCACAGTTAGTACAGCACGAACGTTTGGCCTCTGCTCCCACAGCAGAAGAGCCAGGATTGAAAGCTGGTGCTGGACCTGTTCAGCACACAATCCCCTTTACATTGGTGCATCCATCGTTGCTTTCACTGCTCACTTTCATACAGGAAAAGCATTTGAATGGAATCAGTCCAGAGCCTGCTCTCTGCTGCGCAGCAACACAGTCAGCACAGAATGAACAGTGGCATCTGCTCACACGGCAGGAGGACCAGCAGGGAAAGCTAGTGCTCTGCTTCTTCAGCACACAAGCAGCTTTGCAACGCGGTCACCATCATTGCAGTCTCTCCTCGGCTTCATACCTAAAAGTCCATTTGAATCCGAATTCTCAGGTGGTGTCGCTCAGCTGTCCAGCAGCACAGTGAGTACAGCACGAATGTTTGGCCTCTGCTCCCACAGCAGAAGAGCCAGGATTGAAAGCTGGTGCTGGACCTGTTCAGCACACAATCCCCTTTACATTGGTGCATCCATCGTTGCTTTCACTGCTCACTTTCATACAGGAAAAGCATTTGAATAGAATCAGTCCAGAGCCTGCTCTCTGCTGCGCAGCAACACAGTCAGCACAGAATGAACAGTGGCATCTGCTCACACGGCAGAAGGACCAGCAGGGAAAGCTAGTGCTGTGTCTCTTCAGCACACAAGCAGCTTTGCAACGGGGCCACCATCATTGCAGTCTCTCCTCGGCTTCATACCTAAAAGTCCATTTGAATCCGAATTCTCAGGTGGTCTCAGCTGCCCAGTAGCACAGTGAGCACAGCACGAACGTTTGGCCTCTGCTCCCACAGCAGAAGAGCCAGGATTGAAAGCTGGTGCTGGACCTGTTCAGCACACAATCACTTTTACATTGGTGCATTCATCGTTGCTTTCAATGCTCACTTTCATACAAGAAAAGCATTTGAATGGAATCAGTCCAGAGGCTGCTCTCTGCTGCGCAGCAACACAGTCAGCACAGAATGAACAGTGGCATCTGCTCACACGGCAGAAGGAGCAGCAGGGAAAGCTAGTGCTGTGTCTCTTCAGCACACAAGCAGCTTTGCAACGGGGTCACCATCATTGCAGTCTCTCCTCGGTTTCCTACCTAAAAGTACATTTGAATCCAAATTCTCAGGTGGTGTCGCTCAGCTGCCCAGCAGCACAGTGAGTACAGCACGAACGTTTGGCCTCTGCTCCCACAGCAGAAGAGCCAGGATTGAAAGCTGGTGCTGGACCTGTTCAGCACACAATCACTTTACATTGGTGCCTCCATTGTTGTTTTCACTGCTAACACTCATACAGGAAAAGCATTTGAATAGAATCAGTCCAGAGCCTGCTCCCTGCTGGCAGCAACACAGTCAGCACAGAATGAACAGTGGCATCTGCTCACACGGCAGAAGGACCAGCAGGGAAAGCTAGTGCTGTGTCTCTTCAGCACACAAGCAGCTTTGCAACGGGGTCACCATCATTGCAGTCTCTCCTCGGTTTCCTACCTAAAAGTCCATTTGAATCCAAATTCTCAGGTGGTCTCAGCTGCCCAGCAGCACAGTGAGTACAGCACGAACGTTTGGCCTCTGCTCCCACAGCAGAAGAGCCAGGATTGAAAGCTGGTGCTGGACCTGTTCAGCACACAATCCCCTTTATACTGGTGCCTCCATCGTTGCTTTCACTGCTAACACTCATACAGGAAAAGCATTTGAATGGAATCAGTCCAGAGCCTGCTCTCTGCTGCGCAGCAACACACTCAGCACAGAATGAACAGTGGATTCTGCTCAAACAGCAGAAGGACCAGCAGGGAAAGCTAGTGCTGGGCTTCTTCAGCACACAAGCAGCTTTGCAACGGGGTCACCATCATTGCAGTCTCTCCTCGGTTTCATACCTAAAAGTCCATTTGAATCCAAATTCTCAGGTGGTGTCTCTCAGCTGCCCAGCAGCACAGTTAGTACAGCACGAACGTTTGGCCTCTGCTCCCACAGCAGAAGAGCCAGGATTGAAAGCTGGTGCTGGACCTGTTCAGCACACAATCACTTTTACATTGGTGCATTCATCGTTGCTTTCACTGCTCACTTTCATACAAGAAAAGCTTTTGAATGGAATCAGTCC
The DNA here is from genome assembly GCF_033815535.1 of Pezoporus flaviventris. Taxonomy (NCBI): domain Eukaryota; kingdom Metazoa; phylum Chordata; class Aves; order Psittaciformes; family Psittacidae; genus Pezoporus; species Pezoporus flaviventris. The sequence goes on along the minus strand of NW_026892854.1, from coordinate 464,291 downwards.
AGAGCCTGCTCTCTGCTGCGCAGCAACACAGTCAGCACAGAATGAACAGTGGCATCTGCTCACACGGCAGAAGGAGCAGCAGGGAAAGCTAGTGCTGTGTCTCTTCAGCACACAAGCAGCTTTGCAACGGGGTCACCATCATTGCAGTCTCTCCTCGGTTTCCTACCTAAAAGTACATTTGAATCCAAATTCTCAGGTGGTGTCGCTCAGCTGCCCAGCAGCACAGTGAGTACAGCACGAACGTTTGGCCTCTGCTCCCACAGCAGAAGAGCCAGGATTGAAAGCTGGTGCTGGACCTGTTCAGCACACAATCCCCTTTACATTGGTGCCTCCATCGTTGCTTTCACTGCTAACACTCATACAGGAAAAGCATTTGAATAGAATCAGTCCAGAGCCTGCTCCCTGCTGGCAGCAACACAGCACAGAATGAACAGTGGCATCTGCTCACACGGCAGAAGGACCAGCAGGGAAAGCTAGTGCTGTGTCTCTTCAGCACACAAGCAGCTTTGCAACGGGGTCACCATCATTGCAGTCTCTCCTCGGTTTCATACCTAAAAGTCCATTTGAATCCAAATTCTCAGGTGGTGTCTCTCAGCTGCCCAGCAGCACAGTTAGTACAGCACGAACGTTTGGCCTCTGCTCCCACAGCAGAAGAGCCAGGATTGAAAGCTGGTGCTGGACCTGTTCAGCACACAATCACCTTTACATTGGTGCATCCATCGTTGCTTTCACTGCTCACTTTCATACAGGAAAAGCATTTGAATGGAATCAGTCCAGAGCCTGCTCTCTGCTGCGCAGCAACACAGTCAGCACAGAATGAACAGTGGCATCTGCTCACACGGCAGAAGGACCAGCAGGGAAAGCTAGTGCTCTGCTTCTTCAGCACACAAGCAGCTTTGCAACGCGGTCACCATCATTGCAGTCTCTCCTCGGTTTCATACCTAAAAGTCCATTTGAATCCAAATTCTCAGGTGGTCTCAGCTGCCCAGTAGCACAGTGAGCACAGCACGAACGTTTGGCCTCTGCTCCCACAGCAGAAGAGCCAGGATTGAAAGCTGGTGCTGGACCTGTTCAGCACACAATCCCCTTTACATTGGTGCCTCCATCGTTGCTTTCACTGCTCACTTTCATACAGGAAAAGCATTTGAATGGAATCAGTCCAGAGCCTGCTCTCTGCTGCGCAGCAACACAGTCAGCACAGAATGAACAGTGGCATCTGCTCACACGGCAGAAGGACCAGCAGGGAAAGCTAGTGCTCTGCTTCTTCAGCACACAAGCAGCTTTGCAACGGGGTCACCATCATTGCAGTCTCTCCTCGGCTTCATACCTAAAAGTCCATTTGAATCCGAATTCTCAGGTGGTGTCGCTCAGCTGCCCAGCAGCACAGTGAGTACAGCACGAACGTTTGGCCTCTGCTCCCACAGCAGAAGAGCCAGGATTGAAAGCTGGTGCTGGACCTGTTCAGCACACAATCCCCTTTACATTGGTGCCTCCATCGTTGCTTTCACTGCTCACTTTCATACAGGAAAAGCATTTGAATGGAATCAGTCCAGAGCCTGCTCTCTGCTGCGCAGCAACACAGTCAGCACAGAATGAACAGTGGCATCTGCTCACACGGCAGAAGGACCAGCAGGGAAAGCTAGTGCTGTGTCTCTTCAGCACACAAGCAGCTTTGCAACGGGGTCACCATCATTGCAGTCTCTCCTCGGTTTCATACCTAAAAGTCCATTTGAATCCAAATTCTCAGGTGGTGTCTCTCAGCTGCCCAGCAGCACAGTGAGTACAGCACGAACGTTTGGCCTCTGTTCCCACAGCAGAAGAGCCAGTATTGAAAGCTGGTGCTGGACCTGTTCAGCACACAATCCCCTTTACATTGGTGCATCCATCGTTGCTTTCACTGCTCACTTTCATACAGGAAAAGCATTTGAATGGAATCAGTCCAGAGCCTGCTCTCTGCTGCGCAGCAACACAGTCAGCACAGAATGAACAGTGGCATCTGCTCACACGGCAGAAGGACCAGCAGGGAAAGCTAGTGCTGTGTCTCTTCAGCACACAAGCAGCTTTGCAACGGGGTCACCATCATTGCAGTCTCTCCTCGGTTTCCTACCTAAAAGTCCATTTGAATCCAAATTCTCAGGTGGTGTCTCTCAGCTGCCCAGCAGCACAGTGAGTACAGCACGAACGTTTGGCCTCTGTTCCCACAGCAGAAGAGCCAGTATTGAAAGCTGGTGCTGGACCTGTTCAGCACACAATCCCCTTTACATTGGTGCATCCATCGTTGCTTTCACTGCTCACTTTCATACAGGAAAAGCATTTGAATAGAATCAGTCCAGAGCCTGCTCTCTGCTGCGCAGCAACACAGTCAGCACAGAATGAACAGTGGCATCTGCTCACACGGCAGAAGGACCAGCAGGGAAAGCTAGTGCTCTGCTTCTTCAGCACACAAGCAGCTTTGCAACGGGGTCACCATCATTGCAGTCTCTCCTCGGCTTCATACCTAAAAGTCCATTTGAATCCGAATTCTCAGGTGGTGTCGCTCAGCTGCCCAGCAGCACAGTGAGTACAGCACGAACGTTTTGCCTCTGCTCCCACAGCAGAAGAGCCAGGATTGAAAGCTGGTGCTGGACCTGTTCAGCACACAATCCCCTTTACATTGGTGCCTCCATTGTTGCTTTCACTGCTAACACTCATACAGGAAAAGCATTTGAATAGAATCAGTCCAGAGCCTGCTCCATGCTGGCAGCAACACAGCACAGAATGAACAGTGGCATCTGCTCACACGGCAGAAGGACCAGCAGGGAAAGCTAGTGCTGTGTCTCTTCAGCACACAAGCAGCTTTGCAACGGGGTCACCATCATTGCAGTCTCTCCTCGGTTTCCTACCTAAAAGTCCATTTGAATCCAAATTCTCAGGTGGTGTCTCTCAGCTGCCCAGCAGCACAGTTAGTACAGCACGAACGTTTGGCCTCTGCTCCCACAGCAGAAGAGCCAGGATTGAAAGCTGGTGCTGGACCTGTTCAGCACACAATCCCCTTTACATTGGTGCATCCATCGTTGCTTTCACTGCTCACTTTCATACAGGAAAAGCATTTGAATGGAATCAGTCCAGAGCCTGCTCTCTGCTGCGCAGCAACACAGTCAGCACAGAATGAACAGTGGCATCTGCTCACACGGCAGAAGGACCAGCAGGGAAAGCTAGTGCTCTGCTTCTTCAGCACACAAGCAGCTTTGCAACGCGGTCACCATCATTGCAGTCTCTCCTCGGCTTCATACCTAAAAGTCCATTTGAATCCGAATTCTCAGGTGGTGTCGCTCAGCTGTCCAGCAGCACAGTGAGTACAGCACGAATGTTTGGCCTCTGCTCCCACAGCAGAAGAGCCAGGATTGAAAGCTGGTGCTGGACCTGTTCAGCACACAATCCCCTTTACATTGGTGCATCCATCGTTGCTTTCACTGCTCACTTTCATACAGGAAAAGCATTTGAATGGAATCAGTCCAGAGCCTGCTCTCTGCTGCGCAGCAACACAGTCAGCACAGAATGAACAGTGGCATCTGCTCACACGGCAGAAGGACCAGCAGGGAAAGCTAGTGCTGTGTCTCTTCAGCACACAAGCAGCTTTGCAACGGGGCCACCATCATTGCAGTCTCTCCTCGGCTTCATACCTAAAAGTCCATTTGAATCCGAATTCTCAGGTGGTCTCAGCTGCCCAGTAGCACAGTGAGCACAGCACGAACGTTTGGCCTCTGCTCCCACAGCAGAAGAGCCAGTATTGAAAGCTGGTGCTGGACCTGTTCAGCACACAATCCCCTTTACATTGGTGCATCCATCGTTGCTTTCACTGCTCACTTTCATACAGGAAAAGCATTTGAATGGAATCAGTCCAGAGCCTGCTCTCTGCTGCGCAGCAACACAGTCAGCACAGAATGAACAGTGGCATCTGCTCACACGGCAGAAGGAGCAGCAGGGAAAGATAGTGCTGTGTCTCTTCAGCACACAAGCAGCTTTGCAACGGGGTCACCATCATTGCAGTCTCTCCTCGGTTTCCTACCTAAAAGTACATTTGATTCCAAATTCTCAGGTGGTGTCGCTCAGGTGCCCAGCAGCACAGTGAGTACAGCACGAACGTTTGGCCTCTGCTCCCACAGCAGAAGAGCCAGTATTGAAAGCTGGTGCTGGACCTGTTCAGCACACAATCCCCTTTACATTGGTGCCTCCATTGTAGCTTTCACTGCTAACACTCATACAGGAAAAGCATTTGAATAGAATCAGTCCAGAGCCTGCTCCATGCTGGCAGCAACACAGCACAGAATGAACAGTGGCATCTGCTCACACGGCAGAAGGACCAGCAGGGAAAGCTAGTGCTGTGTCTCTTCAGCACACAAGCAGCTTTGCAACGGGGTCACCATCATTGCAGTCTCTCCTCAGCTTCATACCTAAAAGTCCATTTGAATCCAAATTCTCAGGTGGTGTCTCTCAGCTGCCCAGCAGCACAGTGAGTACAGCACGAACGTTTGGCCTCTGCTCCCACAGCAGAAGAGCCAGGATTGAAAGCTGGTGCTGGACCTGTTCAGCACACAATCCCCTTTACATTGGTGCATCCATCGTTGCTTTCACTGCTAACACTCATACAGGAAAAGCATTTGAATAGAATCAGTCCAGAGCCTGCTCTCTGCTGCGCAGGAACACAGTCAGCACAGAATGAACAGTGGCATCTGCTCACACGGCAGAAGGACCAGCAGGGAAAGCTAGTGCTCTGCTTCTTCAGCACACAAGCAGCTTTGCAACGGGGTCACCATCATTGCAGTCTCTCCTCGGCTTCATACCTAAAAGTCCATTTGAATCCAAATTCTCAGGTGGTGTCTCTCAGCTGCCCAGCAGCACAGTGAGTACAGCACGAACGTTTGGCCTCTGCTCCCACAGCAGAAGAGCCAGGATTGAAAGCTGGTGCTGGACCTGTTCAGCACACAATCCCCTTTACATTGGTGCCTCCATCGTTGCTTTCACTGCTCACTTTCATACAGGAAAAGCATTTGAATGGAATCAGTCCAGAGCCTGCTCTCTGCTGCGCAGGAACACAGTCAGCACAGAATGAACAGTGGCATCTGCTCACACGGCAGAAGGACCAGCAGGGAAAGCTAGTGCTCTGCTTCTTCAGCACACAAGCAGCTTTGCAACGGGGTCACCATCATTGCAGTCTCTCCTTGGCTTCATACCTAAAAGTCCATTTGAATCCGAATTCTCAGGTGGTGTCGCTCAGCTGCCCAGCAGCACAGTGAGTACAGCACGAACGTTTGGCCTCTGCTCCCACAGCAGAAGAGCCAGGATTGAAAGCTGGTGCTGGACCTGTTCAGCACACAATCCCCTTTACATTGGTGCATCCATCGTTGCTTTCACTGCTAACACTCATACAGGAAAAGCATTTGAATAGAATCAGTCCAGAGCCTGCTCTCTGCTGCGCAGGAACACAGTCAGCACAGAATGAACAGTGGCATCTGCTCACACGGCAGAAGGACCAGCAGGGAAAGCTAGTGCTCTGCTTCTTCAGCACACAAGCAGCTTTGCAACGGGGTCACCATCATTGCAGTCTCTCCTCGGCTTCATACCTAAAAGTCCATTTGAATCCAAATTCTCAGGTGGTGTCTCTCAGCTGCCCAGCAGCACAGTGAGTACAGCACGAACGTTTGGCCTCTGCTCCCACAGCAGAAGAGCCAGGATTGAAAGCTGGTGCTGGACCTGTTCAGCACACAATCCCCTTTACATTGGTGCCTCCATCGTTGCTTTCACTGCTCACTTTCATACAGGAAAAGCATTTGAATGGAATCAGTCCAGAGCCTGCTCTCTGCTGCGCAGGAACACAGTCAGCACAGAATGAACAGTGGCATCTGCTCACACGGCAGAAGGACCAGCAGGGAAAGCTAGTGCTCTGCTTCTTCAGCACACAAGCAGCTTTGCAACGGGGTCACCATCATTGCAGTCTCTCCTTGGCTTCATACCTAAAAGTCCATTTGAATCCGAATTCTCAGGTGGTGTCGCTCAGCTGCCCAGCAGCACAGTGAGTACAGCACGAACGTTTGGCCTCTGCTCCCACAGCAGAAGAGCCAGGATTGAAAGCTGGTGCTGGACCTGTTCAGCACACAATCCCCTTTACATTGGTGCCTCCATCGTTGCTTTCACTGCTCACTTTCATACAGGAAAAGCATTTGAATGGAATCAGTCCAGAGCCTGCTCTCTGCTGCGCAGCAACACAGCACAGAATGAACAGTGGCATCTGCTCACACGGCAGAAGGACCAGCAGGGAAACCTAGTGCTCTGCTTCTTCAGCACACAAGCAGCTTTGCAACGGGGTCACCATCATTGCAGTCTCTCCTCGGTTTCATACCTAAAAGTCCATTTGAATCCAAATTCTCAGGTGGTGTCGCTCAGCTGCCCAGCAGCACAGTGAGTACAGCACGAACGTTTGGCCTCTGCTCCCACAGCAGAAGAGCCAGGATTGAAAGCTGGTGCTGGACCTGTTCAGCACACAATCACTTTTACATTGGTGCATTCATCGTTGCTTTCACTGCTCACTTTCATACAAGAAAAGCATTCGAATGGAATCAGTCCAGAGGCTGCTCTCTGCTGCGCAGCAACACAGTCAGCACAGAATGAACAGTGGCATCTGCTCACACGGCAGAAGGAGCAGCAGGGAAAGCTAGTGCTGTGTCTCTTCAGCACACAAGCAGCTTTGCAACGGGGTCACCATCATTGCAGTCTCTCCTCGGTTTCCTACCTAAAAGTACATTTGAATCCAAATTCTCAGGTGGTGTCGCTCAGCTGCCCAGCAGCACAGTGAGTACAGCACGAACGTTTGGCCTCTGCTCCCACAGCAGAAGAGCCAGGATTGAAAGCTGGTGCTGGACCTGTTCAGCACACAATCCCCTTTACATTGGTGCCTCCATCGTTGCTTTCACTGCTAACACTCATACAGGAAAAGCATTTGAATAGAATCAGTCCAGAGCCTGCTCCCTGCTGGCAGCAACACAGCACAGAATGAACAGTGGCATCTGCTCACACGGCAGAAGGAGCAGCAGGGAAAGCTAGTGCTGCGTCTCTTCAGCACACAAGCAGCTTTGCAACGGGGTCACCATCATTGCAGTCTCTCCTCGGTTTCATACCTAAAAGTCCATTTGAATCCAAATTCTCACGTGGTCTCAGCTGCCCAGTAGCACAGGGAGCACAGCACGAACGTTTGGACTCTGGTCCCACAGCAGAAGAGCAAGGATTGAAAGCTGGTGCTGGACCTGTTCAGCACACAATCACCTTTACATTGGTGCCTCCATCGTTGCTTTCACTGCTCACTTTCATACAGGAAAAGCATTTGAATGGAATCAGTCCAGAGCCTGCTCTCTGCTGCGCAGGAACACAGTCAGCACAGAATGAACAGTGGCATCTGCTCACACGGCAGAAGGACCAGCAGGGAAACCTAGTGCTCTGCTTCTTCAGCACACAAGCAGCTTTGCAACGGGGTCACCATCATTGCAGTCTCTCCTCGGCTTCATACCTAAAAGTCCATTTGAATCCGAATTCTCAGGTGGTGTCGCTCAGCTGCCCAGCAGCACAGTGAGTACAGCACGAACGTTTGGCCTCTGCTCCCACAGCAGAAGAGCCAGTATTGAAAGCTGGTGCTGGACCTGTTCAGCACACAATCCCCTTTACATTGGTGCCTCCATCGTTGCTTTCACTGCTCACTTTCATACAGGAAAAGCATTTGAATGGAATCAGTCCAGAGCCTGCTCTCTGCTGCGCAGCAACACAGTCAGCACAGAATGAACAGTGGCATCTGCTCACACGGCAGAAGGAGCAGCAGGGAAAGCTAGTGCTGTGTCTCTTCAGCACACAAGCAGCTTTGCAACGGGGTCACCATCATTGCAGTCTCTCCTCGGTTTCCTACCTAAAAGTCCATTTGAATCCAAATTCTCAGGTGGTCTCAGCTGCCCAGCAGCACAGTTAGTACAGCACGAACGTTGGGCCTCTGCTCCCACAGCAGAAGAGCCAGGATTGAAAGCTGGTGCTGGACCTGTTCAGCACACAATCCCCTTTATACTGGTGCCTCCATCGTTGCTTTCACTGCTAACACTCATACAGGAAAAGCATTTGAATGGAATCAGTCCAGAGCCTGCTCCCTGCTGGCAGCAACACAGCACAGAATGAACAGTGGCATCTGCTCACACGGCAGAAGGACCAGCAGGGAAAGCTAGTGCTGTGTCTCTTCAGCACAAAAGCAGCTTTGCAACGGGGTCACCATCATTGCAGTCTCTCCTCGGTTTCCTACCTAAAAGTCCATTTGAATCCAAATTCTCAGGTGGTGTCTCTCAGCTGCCCAGCAGCACAGTTAGTACAGCACGAACGTTTGGCCTCTGCTCCCACAGCAGAAGAGCCAGGATTGAAAGCTGGTGCTGGACCTGTTCAGCACACGATCACCTTTACATTGGTGCATTCATCGTTGCTTTCACTGCTCACTTTCATACAAGAAAAGCATTTGAATGGAATCAGTCCAGAGGCTGCTCTCTGCTGCGCAGCAACACAGTCAGCACAGAATGAACAGTGGCATCTGCTCACACGGCAGAAGGAGCAGCAGGGAAAGCTAGTGCTGTGTCTCTTCAGCACACAAGCAGCTTTGCAACGGGGTCACCATCATTGCAGTCTCTCCTCGGTTTCCTACCTAAAAGTCCATTTGAATCCAAATTCTCAGGTGGTGTCTCTCAGCTGCCCAGCAGCACAGTGAGTACAGCACGAACGTTTGGCCTCTGCTCCCACAGCAGAAGAGCCAGGATTGAAAGCTGGTGCTGGACCTGTTCAGCACACAATCACCTTTACATCGGTGCATCCATCGTTGCTTTCACTGCTCACTTTCATACAGGAAAAGAATTTGAATGGAATCAGTCCAGAGCCTGCTCTCTGCTGCGCAGGAACACAGTCAGCACAGAATGCACAGTGGCATCTGCTCACACGGCAGAAGGACCAGCAGGGAAAGCTAGTGCTCTGCTTCTTCAGCACACAAGCAGCTTTGCAACGGGGTCACCATCATTGCAGTCTCTCCTCGGTTTCATACCTAAAAGTCCATTTGAATCCAAATTCTCAGGTGGTCTCAGCTGCCCAGTAGAAAAGTTAGTACAGCACGAACGTTTGGCCTCTGCTCCCACAGCAGAAGAGCCAGGATTGAAAGCTGGTGCTGGACCTGTTCAGCACACAATCCCCTTTACATTGGTGCCTCCATCCTTGCTTTCACTGCTAACACTCATACAGGAAAAGCATTTGAATAGAATCAGTCCAGAGCCTGCTCCCTGCTGGCAGCAACACAGCACAGAATGAACAGTGGCATCTGCTCACACGGCAGAAGGACCAGCAGGGAAAGCTAGTGCTGTGTCTCTTCAGCACACAAGCAGCTTTGCAACGGGGTCACCATCATTGCAGTCTCTCCTCGGTTTCCTACCTAAAAGTCCATTTGAATCCAAATTCTCAGGTGGTCTCAGCTGCCCAGCAGCACAGTGAGTACAGCACGAACGTTTGGCCTCTGCTCCCACAGCAGAAGAGCCAGGATTGGAAGCTGGTGCTGGACCTGTTCAGCACACAATCCCCTTTATACTGGTGCCTCCATCGTTGCTTTCACTGCTAACACTCATACAGGAAAAGCATTTGAATGGAATCAGTCCAGAGCCTGCTCTCTGCTGCGCAGCAACACACTCAGCACAGAATGAACAGTGGATTCTGCTCAAACAGCAGAAGGACCAGCAGGGAAAGCTAGTGCTGGGCTTCTTCAGCACACAAGCAGCTTTGCAACGGGGTCACCATCATTGCAGTCTCTCCTCGGTTTCCTACCTAAAAGTCCATTTGAATCCAAATTCTCAGGTGGTGTCTCTCAGCTGCCCAGCAGCACAGTTAGTACAGCACGAACGTTTGGCCTCTGCTCCCACAGCAGAAGAGCCAGGATTGAAAGCTGGTGCTGGACCTGTTCAGCACACAATCACTTTTACATTGGTGCCTCCATCGTTGCTTTCACTGCTCACTTTCATACAGGAAAAGCATTTGAATGGAATCAGTCCAGAGCCTGCTCTCTGCTGCGCCGGAACACAGTCAGCGCAGAATGAACAGTGGCATCTGCTCACACGGCAGAAGGACCAGCAGGGAAAGCTAGTGCTCTGCTTCTTCAGCACACAAGCAGCTTTGCAACGGGGTCACCATCATTGCAGTCTCTCCTCGGCTTCATACCTAAAAGTCCATTTGAATCCGAATTCTCAGGTGGTGTCGCTCAGCTGCCCAGCAGCACAGTGAGTACAGCACGAACGCTTGGCTTCTGCTCCCACAGCAGAAGAGCCAGTATTGAAAGCTGGTGCTGGACCTGTTCAGCACACAATCCCCTTTACATTGGTGCCTCCATCGTTGCTTTCACTGCTCACTTTCATACAGGAAAAGCATTTGAATGGAATCAGTCCTGAGCCTGCTCTCTGCTGCGCAGCAACACAGTCAGCACAGAATGAACAGTGGCATCTGCTCACACGGCAGAAGGAGCAGCAGGGAAAGCTAGTGCTGTGTCTCTTCAGCACACAAGCAGCTTTGCAACGAGGTCACCATCATTGCAGTCTCTCCTCGGTTTCCTACCTAAAAGTCCATTTGAATCCAAATTCTCAGGTGGTCTCAGCTGCCCAGCAGCACAGTGAGTACAGCACGAACGTTTGGCCTCTGCTCCCACAGCAGAAGAGCCAGGATTGAAAGCTGGTGCTGGACCTGTTCAGCACACAATCCCCTTTATACTGGTGCCTCCATCGTTGCTTTCACTGCTAACACTCATACAGGAAAAGCATTTGAATGGAATCAGTCCAGAGCCTGCTCCCTGCTGGCAGCAACACAGTCAGCACAGAATAAACAGTGGCATCTGCTCACACGGCAGAAGGACCAGCAGGGAAAGCTAGTGCTGTGTCTCTTCAGCACACAAGCAGCTTTGCAACGGGGTCACCATCATTGCAGTCTCTCCTCGGTTTCCTACCTAAAAGTCCATTTGAATCCAAATTCTCAGGTGGTGTCTCTCAGCTGCCCAGCAGCACAGTGAGTACAGCACGAACGTTTGGCCTCTGCTCCCACAGCAGAAGAGCCAGGATTGAAAGCTGGTGCTGGACCTGTTCAGCACACAATCACCTTTACATTGGTGCATTCATTGTTGCTTTCACTGCTCACTTTCATACAAGAAAAGCATTTGAATGGAATCAGTCCAGAGGCTGCTCTCTGCTGCGCAGGAACACAGTCAGCACAGAATAAACAGTGGCATCTGCTCACACGGCAGAAGGACCAGCAGGGAAAGCTAGTGCTGTGTCTCTTCAGCACACAAGCAGCTTTGCAACGGGGTCACCATCATTGCAGTCTCTCCTCGGTTTCCTACCTAAAAGTCCATTTGAATCCAAATTCTCAGGTGGTGTCTCTCAGCTGCCCAGCAGCACAGTGAGTACAGCACGAACGTTTGGCCTCTGCTCCCACAGCAGAAGAGCCAGGATTGAAAGCTGGTGCTGGACCTGTTCAGCACACAATCACCTTTACATTGGTGCCTCCATCGTTGCTTTCACTGCTCACTTTCATACAGGAAAAGCATTTGAATGGAATCAGTCCAGAGCCTGCTCTCTGCTGCGCAGGAACACAGTCAGCACAGAATGAACAGTGGCATCTGCTCACACGGCAGAAGGAGCAGCAGGGAAAGCTAGTGCTCTGCTTCTTCAGCACACAAGCAGCTTTGCAACGGGGTCACCATCATTGCAGTCTCTCCTCGGCTTCATACCTAAAAGTCCATTTGAATCCGAATTCTCAGGTGGTGTCGCTCAGCTGCCCAGCAGCACAGTGAGTACAGCACGAACGTTTGGCCTCTGCTCCCACAGCAGAAGAGCCAGTATTGAAAGCTGGTGCTGGACCTGTTCAGCACACAATCCCCTTTACATTGGTGCCTCCATCGTTGCTTTCACTGCTCACTTTCATACAGGAAAAGCATTTGAATGGAATCAGTCCAGAGCCTGCTCTCTGCTGCGCAGCAACACAGTCAGCACAGAATGAACAGTGGCATCTGCTCACACGGCAGAAGGAGCAGCAGGGAAAGCTAGTGCTGTGTCTCTTCAGCACACAAGCAGCTTTGCAACGGGGTCACCATCATTGCAGTCTCTCCTCGGTTTCATACCTAAAAGTACATTTGAATCCAAATTCTCAGGTGGTCTCAGCTGCCCAGCAGCACAGTTAGTACAGCACGAACGTTTGGCCTCTGCTCCCACAGCAGAAGAGCCAGGATTGAAAGCTGGTGCTGGACCTGTTCAGCACACAATCCCCTTTATACTGGTGCCTCCATCGTTGCTTTCACTGCTCACTTTCATACAGGAAAAGCATTTGAATGGAATCAGTCCAGAGCCTGCTCTCTGCTGCGCAGGAACACAGTCAGCACAGAATGAACAGTGGCATCTGCTCACACGGCAGAAGGACCAGCAGGGAAAGCTAGTGCTCTGCTTCTTCAGCACACAAGCAGCTTTGCAACGGGGTCACCATCATTGCAGTCTCTCCTCGGTTTCATACCTAAAAGTACATTTGAATCCAAATTCTCAGGTGGTCTCAGCTGCCCAGTAGCACAGTTAGTACAGCACGAACGTTTGGCCTCTGCTCCCACAGCAGAAGAGCCAGGATTGAAAGCTGGTGCTGGACCTGTTCAGCACACAATCCCCTTTACATTGGTGCCTCCATCGTTGCTTTCACTGCTCACTTTCATACAGGAAAAGCATTTGAATGGAATCAGTCCAGAGCCTGCTCTCTGCTGCGCAGGAACACAGTCAGCACAGAATGAACAGTGGATTCTGCTCACACGGCAGAAGGACCAGCAGGGAAAGCTAGTGCTCTGCTTCTTCAGCACACAAGCAGCTTTGCAACGGGGTCACCATCATTGCAGTCTCTCCTCGGTTTCATACCTAAAAGTCCATTTGAATCCAAATTCTCAGGTGGTCTCAGCTGCCCAGTAGAAAAGTTAGTACAGCACGAACGTTTGGCCTCTGCTCCCACAGCAGAAGAGCCAGGATTGAAAGCTGGTGCTGGACCTGTTCAGCACACAATCCCCTTTACATTGGTGCCTCCATCCTTGCTTTCACTGCTAACACTCATACAGGAAAAGCATTTGAATAGAATCAGTCCAGAGCCTGCTCCCTGCTGGCAGCAACACAGCACAGAATGAACAGTGGCATCTGCTCACACGGCAGAAGGACCAGCAGGGAAAGCTAGTGCTGTGTCTCTTCAGCACACAAGCAGCTTTGCAACGGGGTCACCATCATTGCAGTCTCTCCTCGGTTTCCTACCTAAAAGTCCATTTGAATCCAAATTCTCAGGTGGTCTCAGCTGCCCAGCAGCACAGTGAGTACAGCACGAACGTTTGGCCTCTGCTCCCACAGCAGAAGAGCCAGGATTGGAAGCTGGTGCTGGACCTGTTCAGCACACAATCCCCTTTATACTGGTGCCTCCATCGTTGCTTTCACTGCTAACACTCATACAGGAAAAGCATTTGAATGGAATCAGTCCAGAGCCTGCTCTCTGCTGCGCAGCAACACACTCAGCACAGAATGAACAGTGGATTCTGCTCAAACAGCAGAAGGACCAGCAGGGAAAGCTAGTGCTGGGCTTCTTCAGCACACAAGCAGCTTTGCAACGGGGTCACCATCATTGCAGTCTCTCCTCGGTTTCCTACCTAAAAGTCCATTTGAATCCAAATTCTCAGGTGGTGTCTCTCAGCTGCCCAGCAGCACAGTTAGTACAGCACGAACGTTTGGCCTCTGCTCCCACAGCAGAAGAGCCAGGATTGAAAGCTGGTGCTGGACCTGTTCAGCACACAATCACTTTTACATTGGTGCCTCCATCGTTGCTTTCACTGCTCACTTTCATACAGGAAAAGCATTTGAATGGAATCAGTCCAGAGCCTGCTCTCTGCTGCGCCGGAACACAGTCAGCGCAGAATGAACAGTGGCATCTGCTCACACGGCAGAAGGACCAGCAGGGAAAGCTAGTGCTCTGCTTCTTCAGCACACAAGCAGCTTTGCAACGGGGTCACCATCATTGCAGTCTCTCCTCGGCTTCATACCTAAAAGTCCATTTGAATCCGAATTCTCAGGTGGTGTCGCTCAGCTGCCCAGCAGCACAGTGAGTACAGCACGAACGCTTGGCTTCTGCTCCCACAGCAGAAGAGCCAGTATTGAAAGCTGGTGCTGGACCTGTTCAGCACACAATCCCCTTTACATTGGTGCCTCCATCGTTGCTTTCACTGCTCACTTTCATACAGGAAAAGCATTTGAATGGAATCAGTCCTGAGCCTGCTCTCTGCTGCGCAGCAACACAGTCAGCACAGAATGAACAGTGGCATCTGCTCACACGGCAGAAGGAGCAGCAGGGAAAGCTAGTGCTGTGTCTCTTCAGCACACAAGCAGCTTTGCAACGAGGTCACCATCATTGCAGTCTCTCCTCGGTTTCCTACCTAAAAGTCCATTTGAATCCAAATTCTCAGGTGGTCTCAGCTGCCCAGCAGCACAGTGAGTACAGCACGAACGTTTGGCCTCTGCTCCCACAGCAGAAGAGCCAGGATTGAAAGCTGGTGCTGGACCTGTTCAGCACACAATCCCCTTTATACTGGTGCCTCCATCGTTGCTTTCACTGCTAACACTCATACAGGAAAAGCATTTGAATGGAATCAGTCCAGAGCCTGCTCCCTGCTGGCAGCAACACAGTCAGCACAGAATAAACAGTGGCATCTGCTCACACGGCAGAAGGACCAGCAGGGAAAGCTAGTGCTGTGTCTCTTCAGCACACAAGCAGCTTTGCAACGGGGTCACCATCATTGCAGTCTCTCCTCGGTTTCCTACCTAAAAGTCCATTTGAATCCAAATTCTCAGGTGGTGTCTCTCAGCTGCCCAGCAGCACAGTGAGTACAGCACGAACGTTTGGCCTCTGCTCCCACAGCAGAAGAGCCAGGATTGAAAGCTGGTGCTGGACCTGTTCAGCACACAATCACCTTTACATTGGTGCATTCATTGTTGCTTTCACTGCTCACTTTCATACAAGAAAAGCATTTGAATGGAATCAGTCCAGAGGCTGCTCTCTGCTGCGCAGGAACACAGTCAGCACAGAATAAACAGTGGCATCTGCTCACACGGCAGAAGGACCAGCAGGGAAAGCTAGTGCTGTGTCTCTTCAGCACACAAGCAGCTTTGCAACGGGGTCACCATCATTGCAGTCTCTCCTCGGTTTCCTACCTAAAAGTCCATTTGAATCCAAATTCTCAGGTGGTGTCTCTCAGCTGCCCAGCAGCACAGTGAGTACAGCACGAACGTTTGGCCTCTGCTCCCACAGCAGAAGAGCCAGGATTGAAAGCTGGTGCTGGACCTGTTCAGCACACAATCACCTTTACATTGGTGCCTCCATCGTTGCTTTCACTGCTCACTTTCATACAGGAAAAGCATTTGAATGGAATCAGTCCAGAGCCTGCTCTCTGCTGCGCAGGAACACAGTCAGCACAGAATGAACAGTGGCATCTGCTCACACGGCAGAAGGAGCAGCAGGGAAAGCTAGTGCTCTGCTTCTTCAGCACACAAGCAGCTTTGCAACGGGGTCACCATCATTGCAGTCTCTCCTCGGCTTCATACCTAAAAGTCCATTTGAATCCGAATTCTCAGGTGGTGTCGCTCAGCTGCCCAGCAGCACAGTGAGTACAGCACGAACGTTTGGCCTCTGCTCCCACAGCAGAAGAGCCAGTATTGAAAGCTGGTGCTGGACCTGTTCAGCACACAATCCCCTTTACATTGGTGCCTCCATCGTTGCTTTCACTGCTCACTTTCATACAGGAAAAGCATTTGAATGGAATCAGTCCAGAGCCTGCTCTCTGCTGCGCAGCAACACAGTCAGCACAGAATGAACAGTGGCATCTGCTCACACGGCAGAAGGAGCAGCAGGGAAAGCTAGTGCTGTGTCTCTTCAGCACACAAGCAGCTTTGCAACGGGGTCACCATCATTGCAGTCTCTCCTCGGTTTCATACCTAAAAGTACATTTGAATCCAAATTCTCAGGTGGTCTCAGCTGCCCAGCAGCACAGTTAGTACAGCACGAACGTTTGGCCTCTGCTCCCACAGCAGAAGAGCCAGGATTGAAAGCTGGTGCTGGACCTGTTCAGCACACAATCCCCTTTATACTGGTGCCTCCATCGTTGCTTTCACTGCTCACTTTCATACAGGAAAAGCATTTGAATGGAATCAGTCCAGAGCCTGCTCTCTGCTGCGCAGGAACACAGTCAGCACAGAATGAACAGTGGCATCTGCTCACACGGCAGAAGGACCAGCAGGGAAAGCTAGTGCTCTGCTTCTTCAGCACACAAGCAGCTTTGCAACGGGGTCACCATCATTGCAGTCTCTCCTCGGTTTCATACCTAAAAGTACATTTGAATCCAAATTCTCAGGTGGTCTCAGCTGCCCAGTAGCACAGTTAGTACAGCACGAACGTTTGGCCTCTGCTCCCACAGCAGAAGAGCCAGGATTGAAAGCTGGTGCTGGACCTGTTCAGCACACAATCCCCTTTACATTGGTGCCTCCATCGTTGCTTTCACTGCTCACTTTCATACAGGAAAAGCATTTGAATGGAATCAGTCCAGAGCCTGCTCTCTGCTGCGCAGGAACACAGTCAGCACAGAATGAACAGTGGCATCTGCTCACACGGCAGAAGGACCAGCAGGGAAACCTAGTGCTCTGCTTCTTCAGCACACAAGCAGCTTTGCAACGGGGTCACCATCATTGCAGTCTCTCCTCGGCTTCATACCTAAAAGTCCATTTGAATCCGAATTCTCAGGTGGTGTCGCTCAGCTGCCCAGCAGCACAGTGAGTACAGCACGAACGTTTGGCCTCTGCTCCCACAGCAGAAGAGCTAGTATTGAAAGCTGGTGCTGGACCTGTTCAGCACACAATCCCCTTTACATTGGTGCCTCCATCGTTGCTTTCACTGCTCACTTTCATACAGGAAAAGCATTTGAATGGAATCAGTCCAGAGCCTGCTCTCTGCTGCGCAGCAACACAGTCAGCACAGAATGAACAGTGGCATCTGCTCACACGGCAGAAGGAGCAGCAGGGAAAGCTAGTGCTGTGTCTCTTCAGCACACAAGCAGCTTTGCAACGGGGTCACCATCATTGCAGTCTCTCCTCGGTTTCCTACCTAAAAGTACATTTGAATCCAAATTCTCAGGTGGTGTCGCTCAGCTGTCCAGCAGCACAGTGAGTACAGCACGAACGTTTGGCCTCTGCTCCCACAGCAGAAGAGCCAGGATTGAAAGCTGGTGCTGGACCTGTTCAGCACACAATCCCCTTTACATTGGTGCCTCCATTGTTGCTTTCACTGCTAACACTCATACAGGAAAAGCATTTGAATAGAATCAGTCCAGAGCCTGCTCCCTGCTGGCAGCAACACAGCACAGAATGAACAGTGGCATCTGCTCACACGGCAGAAGGAGCAGCAGGGAAAGCTAGTGCTGTGTCTCTTCAGCACACAAGCAGCTTTGCAACGGGGTCACCATCATTGCAGTCTCTCCTCGGTTTACTACCTAAAAGTCCATTTGAATCCAAATTCTCAGGTGGTGTCGCTCAGCTGCCCAGCAGCACAGTGAGTACAGCACGAACGTTTGGCCTCTGCTCCCACAGCAGAAGAGCCAGGATTGAAAGCTGGTGCTGGACCTGTTCAGCACACAATCCCCTTTACATTGGTGCCTCCATCGTTGCTTTCACTGCTCACTTTCATACAGGAAAAGCATTTGAATGGAATCAGTCCAGAGCCTGCTCTCTGCTGCGCAGCAACACAGTCAGCACAGAATGAACAGTGGATTCTGCTCAAACAGCAGAAGGACCAGCAGGGAAAGCTAGTGCTGGGCTTCTTCAGCACACAAGCAGCTTTGCAACGGGGTCACCATCATTGCAGTCTCTCCTCGGTTTCATACCTAAAAGTCCATTTGAATCCAAATTCTCAGGTGGTGTCTCTCAGCTGCCCAGCAGCACAGTTAGTACAGCACGAACGTTTGGCCTCTGCTCCCACAGCAGAAGAGCCAGGATTGAAAGCTGGTGCTGGACCTGTTCAGCACACAATCACTTTTACATTGGTGCATTCATCGTTGCTTTCACTGCTCACTTTCATACAAGAAAAGCTTTTGAATGGAATCAGTCCAGAGCCTGCTCTCTGCTGCGCAGGAACACAGTCAGCACAGAATGAACAGTGGCATCTGCTCACACGGCAGAAGGAGCAGCAGGGAAAGCTAGTGCTGTGTCTCTTCAGCACACAAGCAGCTTTGCAACGGGGTCACCATCATTGCAGTCTCTCCTCGGTTTCCTACCTAAAAGTACATTTGAATCCAAATTCTCAGGTGGTGTCGCTCAGCTGTCCAGCAGCACAGTGAGTACAGCACGAACGTTTGGCCTCTGCTCCCACAGCAGAAGAGCCAGGATTGAAAGCTGGTGCTGGACCTGTTCAGCACACAATCCCCTTTACATTGGTGCCTCCATCGTTGCTTTCACTGCTCACTTTCATACAGGAAAAGCATTTGAATGGAATCAGTCCAGAGCCTGCTCTCTGCTGCGCAGGAACACAGTCAGCACAGAATGAACAGTGGCATCTGCTCACACGGCAGAAGGACCAGCAGGGAAAGCTAGTGCTCTGCTTCTTCAGCACACAAGCAGCTTTGCAACGGGGTCACCATCATTGCAGTCTCTCCTCGGCTTCATACCTAAAAGTCCATTTGAATCCGAATTCTCAGGAGGTGTCGCTCAGCTGCCCAGCATCACAGTGAGTACAGCACGAACGTTTGGCTTCTGCTCCCACATCAGAAGAGCCAGTATTGAAAGCTGGTGCTGGACCTGTTCAGCACACAATCCCCTTTACATTGGTGCCTCCATCGTTGCTTTCACTGCTCACTTTCATACAGGAAAAGCATTTGAATGGAATCAGTCCAGAGCCTGCTCTCTGCTGCGCAGCAACACAGTCAGCACAGAATGAACTGTGGATTCTGCTCAAACAGCAGAAGGACCAGCAGGGAAAGCTAGTGCTGGGCTTCTTCAGCACACAAGCAGCTTTGCAACGGGGTCACCATCATTGCAGTCTCTCCTCGGTTTCATACCTAAAAGTCCATTTGAATCCAAATTCTCAGGTGGTGTCTCTCAGCTGCCCAGCAGCACAGTTAGTACAGCACGAACGTTTGGCCTCTGCTCCCACAGCAGAAGAGCCAGGATTGAAAGCTGGTGCTGGACCTGTTCAGCACACAATCACTATTACATTGGTGCATTCATCGTTGCTTTCACTGCTCACTTTCATACAAGAAAAGCTTTTGAATGGAATCAGTCCAGAGCCTGCTCTCTGCTGCGCAGGAACACAGTCAGCACAGAATGAACAGTGGCATCTGCTCACACGGCAGAAGGAGCAGCAGGGAAAGCTAGTGCTGTGTCTCTTCAGCACACAAGCAGCTTTGCAACGGGGTCACCATCATTGCAGTCTCTCCTCGGTTTCCTACCTAAAAGTACATTTGAATCCAAATTCTCAGGTGGTGTCGCTCAGCTGTCCAGCAGCACAGTGAGTACAGCACGAACGTTTGGCCTCTGCTCCCACAGCAGAAGAGCCAGGATTGAAAGCTGGTGCTGGACCTGTTCAGCACACAATCCCCTTTACATTGGTGCCTCCATCGTTGCTTTCACTGCTCACTTTCATACAGGAAAAGCATTTGAATGGAATCAGTCCAGAGCCTGCTCTCTGCTGCGCAGGAACACAGTCAGCACAGAATGAACAGTGGCATCTGCTCACACGGCAGAAGGACCAGCAGGGAAAGCTAGTGCTCTGCTTCTTCAGCACACAAGCAGCTTTGCAACGGGGTCACCATCATTGCAGTCTCTCCTCGGCTTCATACCTAAAAGTCCATTTGAATCCGAATTCTCAGGAGGTGTCGCTCAGCTGCCCAGCATCACAGTGAGTACAGCACGAACGTTTGGCTTCTGCTCCCACATCAGAAGAGCCAGTATTGAAAGCTGGTGCTGGACCTGTTCAGCACACAATCCCCTTTACATTGGTGCCTCCATCGTTGCTTTCACTGCTCACTTTCATACAGGAAAAGCATTTGAATGGAATCAGTCCAGAGCCTGCTCTCTGCTGCGCAGCAACACAGTCAGCACAGAATGAACTGTGGATTCTGCTCAAACAGCAGAAGGACCAGCAGGGAAAGCTAGTGCTGGGCTTCTTCAGCACACAAGCAGCTTTGCAACGGGGTCACCATCATTGCAGTCTCTCCTCGGTTTCATACCTAAAAGTCCATTTGAATCCAAATTCTCAGGTGGTGTCTCTCAGCTGCCCAGCAGCACAGTTAGTACAGCACGAACGTTTGGCCTCTGCTCCCACAGCAGAAGAGCCAGGATTGAAAGCTGGTGCTGGACCTGTTCAGCACACAATCACTATTACATTGGTGCATTCATCGTTGCTTTCACTGCTCACTTTCATACAAGAAAAGCTTTTGAATGGAATCAGTCCAGAGCCTGCTCTCTGCTGCGCAGGAACACAGTCAGCACAGAATGAACAGTGGCATCTGCTCACACGGCAGAAGGAGCAGCAGGGAAAGCTAGTGCTGTGTCTCTTCAGCACACAAGCAGCTTTGCAACGGGGTCACCATCATTGCAGTCTCTCCTCGGTTTCCTACCTAAAAGTACATTTGAATCCAAATTCTCAGGTGGTCTCAGCTGCCCAGCAGCACAGTTAGTACAGCACGAACGTTTGGCCTCTGCTCCCACAGCAGAAGAGCCAGGATTGAAAGCTGGTGCTGGACCTGTTCAGCACACAATCCCCTTTATACTGGTGCCTCCATCGTTGCTTTCACTGCTCACTTTCATACAGGAAAAGCATTTGAATGGAATCAGTCCAGAGCCTGCTCTCTGCTGCGCAGGAACACAGTCAGCACAGAATGAACAGTGGCATCTGCTCACACGGCAGAAGGACCAGCAGGGAAACCTAGTGCTCTGCTTCTTCAGCACACAAGCAGCTTTGCAACGGGGTCACCATCATTGCAGTCTCTCCTCGGCTTCATACCTAAAAGTCCATTTGAATCCGAATTCTCAGGTGGTGTCGCTCAGCTGCCCAGCAGCACAATGAGTACAGCACGAACGTTTGGCCTCTGCTCCCACAGCAGAAGAGCTAGTATTGAAAGCTGGTGCTGGACCTGTTCAGCACACAATCCCCTTTACATTGGTGCCTCCATCGTTGCTTTCACTGCTCACTTTCATACAGGAAAAGCATTTGAATGGAATCAGTCCAGAGCCTGCTCTCTGCTGCGCAGCAACACAGTCAGCACAGAATGAACAGTGGCATCTGCTCACACGGCAGAAGGAGCAGCAGGGAAAGCTAGTGCTGTGTCTCTTCAGCACACAAGCAGCTTTGCAACGGGGTCACCATCATTGCAGTCTCTCCTCGGTTTCCTACCTAAAAGTCCATTTGAATCCAAATTCTCAGGTGGTGTCGCTCAGCTGCCCAGCAGCACAGTGAGTACAGCACGAACGTTTGGCCTCTGCTCCCACAGCAGAAGAGCCAGGATTGAAAGCTGGTGCTGGACCTGTTCAGCACACAATCCCCTTTACATTGGTGCCTCCATTGTTGCTTTCACTGCTAACACTCATACAGGAAAAGCATTTGAATAGAATCAGTCCAGAGCCTGCTCCCTGCTGGCAGCAACACAGCACAGAATGAACAGTGGCATCTGCTCACACGGCAGAAGGAGCAGCAGGGAAAGCTAGTGCTGTGTCTCTTCAGCACACAAGCAGCTTTGCAACGGGGTCACCATCATTGCAGTCTCTCCTCGGTTTCCTACCTAAAAGTCCATTTGAATCCAAATTCTCAGGTGGTGTCGCTCAGCTGCCCAGCAGCACAGTGAGTACAGCACGAACGTTTGGCCTCTGCTCCCACAGCAGAAGAGCCAGGATTGAAAGCTGGTGCTGGACCTGTTCAGCACACAATCCCCTTTACATTGGTGCCTCCATCGTTGCTTTCACTGCTCACTTTCATACAGGAAAAGCATTTGAATGGAATCAGTCCAGAGCCTGCTCTCTGCTGCGCAGCAACACAGTCAGCACAGAATGAACTGTGGATTCTGCTCAAACAGCAGAAGGACCAGCAGGGAAAGCTAGTGCTGGGCTTCTTCAGCACACAAGCAGCTTTGCAACGGGGTCACCATCATTGCAGTCTCTCCTCGGTTTCATACCTAAAAGTCCATTTGAATCCAAATTCTCAGGTGGTGTCTCTCAGCTGCCCAGCAGCACAGTTAGTACAGCACGAACGTTTGGCCTCTGCTCCCACAGCAGAAGAGCCAGGATTGAAAGCTGGTGCTGGACCTGTTCAGCACACAATCACTTTTACATTGGTGCATTCATCGTTGCTTTCACTGCTCACTTTCATACAAGAAAAGCTTTTGAATGGAATCAGTCCAGAGCCTGCTCTCTGCTGCGCAGGAACACAGTCAGCACAGAATGAACAGTGGCATCTGCTCACACGGCAGAAGGAGCAGCAGGGAAAGCTAGTGCTGTGTCTCTTCAGCACACAAGCAGCTTTGCAACGGGGTCACCATCATTGAAGTCTCTCCTCGGTTTCCTACCTAAAAGTACATTTGAATCCAAATTCTCAGGTGGTGTCGCTCAGCTGTCCAGCAGCACAGTGAGTACAGCACGAACGTTTGGCCTCTGCTCCCACAGCAGAAGAGCCAGGATTGAAAGCTGGTGCTGGACCTGTTCAGCACACAATCCCCTTTACATTGGTGCCTCCATCGTTGCTTTCACTGCTCACTTTCATACAGGAAAAGCATTTGAATGGAATCAGTCCAGAGCCTGCTCTCTGCTGCGCAGGAACACAGTCAGCACAGAATGAACAGTGGCATCTGCTCACACGGCAGAAGGAGCAGCAGGGAAAGCTAGTGCTCTGCTTCTTCAGCACACAAGCAGCTTTGCAACGGGGTCACCATCATTGCAGTCTCTCCTCGGCTTCATACCTAAAAGTCCATTTGAATCCGAATTCTCAGGTGGTGTCGCTCAGCTGCCCAGCAGCACAGTGAGTACAGCACGAACGTTTGGCTTCTGCTCCCACATCAGAAGAGCCAGTATTGAAAGCTGGTGCTGGACCTGTTCAGCACACAATCCCCTTTACATTGGTGCCTCCATCGTTGCTTTCACTGCTCACTTTCATACAGGAAAAGCATTTGAATGGAATCAGTCCAGAGCCTGCTCTCTGCTGCGCAGGAACACAGTCAGCACAGAATGAACAGTGGCATCTGCTCACACGGCAGAAGGACCAGCAGGGAAAGCTAGTGCTCTGCTTCTTCAGCACACAAGCAGCTTTGCAACGGGGTCACCATCATTGCAGTCTCTCCTCGGCTTCATACCTAAAAGTCCATTTGAATCCGAATTCTCAGGAGGTGTCGCTCAGCTGCCCAGCATCACAGTGAGTACAGCACGAACGTTTGGCTTCTGCTCCCACATCAGAAGAGCCAGTATTGAAAGCTGGTGCTGGACCTGTTCAGCACACAATCCCCTTTACATTGGTGCCTCCATCGTTGCTTTCACTGCTCACTTTCATACAGGAAAAGCATTTGAATGGAATCAGTCCAGAGCCTGCTCTCTGCTGCGCAGCAACACAGTCAGCACAGAATGAACTGTGGATTCTGCTCAAACAGCAGAAGGACCAGCAGGGAAAGCTAGTGCTGGGCTTCTTCAGCACACAAGCAGCTTTGCAACGGGGTCACCATCATTGCAGTCTCTCCTCGGTTTCATACCTAAAAGTCCATTTGAATCCAAATTCTCAGGTGGTGTCTCTCAGCTGCCCAGCAGCACAGTTAGTACAGCACGAACGTTTGGCCTCTGCTCCCACAGCAGAAGAGCAAGGATTGAAAGCTGGTGCTGGACCTGTTCAGCACACAATCACTATTACATTGGTGCATTCATCGTTGCTTTCACTGCTCACTTTCATACAAGAAAAGCTTTTGAATGGAATCAGTCCAGAGCCTGCTCTCTGCTGCGCAGGAACACAGTCAGCACAGAATGAACAGTGGCATCTGCTCACACGGCAGAAGGAGCAGCAGGGAAAGCTAGTGCTGTGTCTCTTCAGCACACAAGCAGCTTTGCAACGGGGTCACCATCATTGCAGTCTCTCCTCGGTTTCCTACCTAAAAGTACATTTGAATCCAAATTCTCAGGTGGTCTCAGCTGCCCAGCAGCACAGTTAGTACAGCACGAACGTTTGGCCTCTGCTCCCACAGCAGAAGAGCCAGGATTGAAAGCTGGTGCTGGACCTGTTCAGCACACAATCCCCTTTATACTGGTGCCTCCATCGTTGCTTTCACTGCTCACTTTCATACAGGAAAAGCATTTGAATGGAATCAGTCCAGAGCCTGCTCTCTGCTGCGCAGGAACACAGTCAGCACAGAATGAACAGTGGCATCTGCTCACACGGCAGAAGGACCAGCAGGGAAAGCTAGTGCTCTGCTTCTTCAGCACACAAGCAGCTTTGCAACGGGGTCACCATCATTGCAGTCTCTCCTCGGCTTCATGCCTAAAAGTCCATTTGAATCCAAATTCTCAGGTGGTCTCAGCTGCCCAGTAGCACAGTTAGTACAGCACGAACGTTTGGCCTCTGCTCCCACAGCAGAAGAGCCAGGATTGAAAGCTGGTGCTGGACCTGTTCAGCACACAATCCCCTTTACATTGGTGCCTCCATCGTTGCTTTCACTGCTCACTTTCATACAGGAAAAGCATTTGAATGGAATCAGTCCAGAGCCTGCTCTCTGCTGCGCAGGAACACAGTCAGCACAGAATGAACAGTGGCATCTGCTCACACGGCAGAAGGACCAGCAGGGAAACCTAGTGCTCTGCTTCTTCAGCACACAAGCAGCTTTGCAACGGGGTCACCATCATTGCAGTCTCTCCTCGGCTTCATACCTAAAAGTCCATTTGAATCCGAATTCTCAGGTGGTGTCGCTCAGCTGCCCAGCAGCACAATGAGTACAGCACGAACGTTTGGCCTCTGCTCCCACAGCAGAAGAGCTAGTATTGAAAGCTGGTGCTGGACCTGTTCAGCACACAATCCCCTTTACATTGGTGCCTCCATCGTTGCTTTCACTGCTCACTTTCATACAGGAAAAGCATTTGAATGGAATCAGTCCAGAGCCTGCTCTCTGCTGCGCAGCAACACAGTCAGCACAGAATGAACAGTGGCATCTGCTCACACGGCAGAAGGAGCAGCAGGGAAAGCTAGTGCTGTGTCTCTTCAGCACACAAGCAGCTTTGCAACGGGGTCACCATCATTGCAGTCTCTCCTCGGTTTCCTACCTAAAAGTCCATTTGAATCCAAATTCTCAGGTGGTGTCGCTCAGCTGCCCAGCAGCACAGTGAGTACAGCACGAACGTTTGGCCTCTGCTCCCACAGCAGAAGAGCCAGGATTGAAAGCTGGTGCTGGACCTGTTCAGCACACAATCCCCTTTACATTGGTGCCTCCATTGTTGCTTTCACTGCTAACACTCATACAGGAAAAGCATTTGAATAGAATCAGTCCAGAGCCTGCTCCCTGCTGGCAGCAACACAGCACAGAATGAACAGTGGCATCTGCTCACACGGCAGAAGGAGCAGCAGGGAAAGCTAGTGCTGTGTCTCTTCAGCACACAAGCAGCTTTGCAACGGGGTCACCATCATTGCAGTCTCTCCTCGGTTTCCTACCTAAAAGTCCATTTGAATCCAAATTCTCAGGTGGTGTCGCTCAGCTGCCCAGCAGCACAGTGAGTACAGCACGAACGTTTGGCCTCTGCTCCCACAGCAGAAGAGCCAGGATTGAAAGCTGGTGCTGGACCTGTTCAGCACACAATCCCCTTTACATTGGTGCCTCCATCGTTGCTTTCACTGCTCACTTTCATACAGGAAAAGCATTTGAATGGAATCAGTCCAGAGCCTGCTCTCTGCTGCGCAGCAACACAGTCAGCACAGAATGAACTGTGGATTCTGCTCAAACAGCAGAAGGACCAGCAGGGAAAGCTAGTGCTGGGCTTCTTCAGCACACAAGCAGCTTTGCAACGGGGTCACCATCATTGCAGTCTCTCCTCGGTTTCATACCTAAAAGTCCATTTGAATCCAAATTCTCAGGTGGTGTCTCTCAGCTGCCCAGCAGCACAGTTAGTACAGCACGAACGTTTGGCCTCTGCTCCCACAGCAGAAGAGCCAGGATTGAAAGCTGGTGCTGGACCTGTTCAGCACACAATCACTTTTACATTGGTGCATTCATCGTTGCTTTCACTGCTCACTTTCATACAAGAAAAGCTTTTGAATGGAATCAGTCCAGAGCCTGCTCTCTGCTGCGCAGGAACACAGTCAGCACAGAATGAACAGTGGCATCTGCTCACACGGCAGAAGGAGCAGCAGGGAAAGCTAGTGCTGTGTCTCTTCAGCACACAAGCAGCTTTGCAACGGGGTCACCATCATTGAAGTCTCTCCTCGGTTTCCTACCTAAAAGTACATTTGAATCCAAATTCTCAGGTGGTGTCGCTCAGCTGTCCAGCAGCACAGTGAGTACAGCACGAACGTTTGGCCTCTGCTCCCACAGCAGAAGAGCCAGGATTGAAAGCTGGTGCTGGACCTGTTCAGCACACAATCCCCTTTACATTGGTGCCTCCATCGTTGCTTTCACTGCTCACTTTCATACAGGAAAAGCATTTGAATGGAATCAGTCCAGAGCCTGCTCTCTGCTGCGCAGGAACACAGTCAGCACAGAATGAACAGTGGCATCTGCTCACACGGCAGAAGGAGCAGCAGGGAAAGCTAGTGCTCTGCTTCTTCAGCACACAAGCAGCTTTGCAACGGGGTCACCATCATTGCAGTCTCTCCTCGGCTTCATACCTAAAAGTCCATTTGAATCCGAATTCTCAGGTGGTGTCGCTCAGCTGCCCAGCAGCACAGTGAGTACAGCACGAACGTTTGGCTTCTGCTCCCACATCAGAAGAGCCAGTATTGAAAGCTGGTGCTGGACCTGTTCAGCACACAATCCCCTTTACATTGGTGCCTCCATCGTTGCTTTCACTGCTCACTTTCATACAGGAAAAGCATTTGAATGGAATCAGTCCAGAGCCTGCTCTCTGCTGCGCAGCAACACAGTCAGCACAGAATGAACAGTGGCATCTGCTCACACGGCAGAAGGAGCAGCAGGGAAAGCTAGTGCTGTGTCTCTTCAGCACACAAGCAGCTTTGCAACGGGGTCACCATCATTGCAGTCTCTCCTCGGTTTCCTACCTAAAAGTCCATTTGAATCCAAATTCTCAGGTGGTCTCAGCTGCCCAGCAGCACAGTGAGTACAGCACGAACGTTTGGCCTCTGCTCCCACAGCAGAAGAGCCAGGATTGAAAGCTGGTGCTGGACCTGTTCAGCACACAATCCCCTTTACATTGGTGCCTCCATCGTTGCTTTCACTGCTCACTTTCATACAGGAAAAGCATTTGAATGGAATCAGTCCAGAGCCTGCTCTCTGCTGCGCAGCAACACAGTCAGCACAGAATGAACTGTGGATTCTGCTCAAACAGCAGAAGGACCAGCAGGGAAAGCTAGTGCTGGGCTTCTTCAGCACACAAGCAGCTTTGCAACGGGGTCACCATCATTGCAGTCTCTCCTCGGTTTCATACCTAAAAGTCCATTTGAATCCAAATTCTCAGGTGGTGTCTCTCAGCTGCCCAGCAGCACAGTTAGTACAGCACGAACGTTTGGCCTCTGCTCCCACAGCAGAAGAGCCAGGATTGAAAGCTGGTGCTGGACCTGTTCAGCACACAATCACTTTTACATTGGTGCATTCATCGTTGCTTTCACTGCTCACTTTCATACAAGAAAAGCTTTTGAATGGAATCAGTCCAGAGCCTGCTCTCTGCTGCGCAGGAACACAGTCAGCACAGAATGAACAGTGGCATCTGCTCACACGGCAGAAGGAGCAGCAGGGAAAGCTAGTGCTGTGTCTCTTCAGCACACAAGCAGCTTTGCAACGGGGTCACCATCATTGAAGTCTCTCCTCGGTTTCCTACCTAAAAGTACATTTGAATCCAAATTCTCAGGTGGTGTCGCTCAGCTGTCCAGCAGCACAGTGAGTACAGCACGAACGTTTGGCCTCTGCTCCCACAGCAGAAGAGCCAGGATTGAAAGCTGGTGCTGGACCTGTTCAGCACACAATCCCCTTTACATTGGTGCCTCCATCGTTGCTTTCACTGCTCACTTTCATACAGGAAAAGCATTTGAATGGAATCAGTCCAGAGCCTGCTCTCTGCTGCGCAGGAACACAGTCAGCACAGAATGAACAGTGGCATCTGCTCACACGGCAGAAGGAGCAGCAGGGAAAGCTAGTGCTCTGCTTCTTCAGCACACAAGCAGCTTTGCAACGGGGTCACCATCATTGCAGTCTCTCCTCGGCTTCATACCTAAAAGTCCATTTGAATCCGAATTCTCAGGTGGTGTCGCTCAGCTGCCCAGCAGCACAGTGAGTACAGCACGAACGTTTGGCTTCTGCTCCCACATCAGAAGAGCCAGTATTGAAAGCTGGTGCTGGACCTGTTCAGCACACAATCCCCTTTACATTGGTGCCTCCATCGTTGCTTTCACTGCTCACTTTCATACAGGAAAAGCATTTGAATGGAATCAGTCCAGAGCCTGCTCTCTGCTGCGCAGCAACACAGTCAGCACAGAATGAACAGTGGCATCTGCTCACACGGCAGAAGGAGCAGCAGGGAAAGCTAGTGCTGTGTCTCTTCAGCACACAAGCAGCTTTGCAACGGGGTCACCATCATTGCAGTCTCTCCTCGGTTTCCTACCTAAAAGTCCATTTGAATCCAAATTCTCAGGTGGTCTCAGCTGCCCAGCAGCACAGTGAGTACAGCACGAACGTTTGGCCTCTGCTCCCACAGCAGAAGAGCCAGGATTGAAAGCTGGTGCTGGACCTGTTCAGCACACAATCCCCTTTACATTGGTGCCTCCATCGTTGCTTTCACTGCTCACTTTCATACAGGAAAAGCATTTGAATGGAATCAGTCCAGAGCCTGCTCTCTGCTGCGCAGCAACACAGTCAGCACAGAATGAACTGTGGATTCTGCTCAAACAGCAGAAGGACCAGCAGGGAAAGCTAGTGCTGGGCTTCTTCAGCACACAAGCAGCTTTGCAACGGGGTCACCATCATTGCAGTCTCTCCTCGGTTTCATACCTAAAAGTCCATTTGAATCCAAATTCTCAGGTGGTGTCTCTCAGCTGCCCAGCAGCACAGTTAGTACAGCACGAACGTTTGGCCTCTGCTCCCACAGCAGAAGAGCCAGGATTGAAAGCTGGTGCTGGACCTGTTCAGCACACAATCACTTTTACATTGGTGCATTCATCGTTGCTTTCACTGCTCACTTTCATATAAGAAAAGCTTTTGAATGGAATCAGTCCAGAGCCTGCTCTCTGCTGCGCAGGAACACAGTCAGCACAGAATGAACAGTGGCATCTGCTCACACGGCAGAAGGAGCAGCAGGGAAAGCTAGTGCTGTGTCTCTTCAGCACACAAGCAGCTTTGCAACGGGGTCACCATCATTGAAGTCTCTCCTCGGTTTCCTACCTAAAAGTACATTTGAATCCAAATTCTCAGGTGGTGTCGCTCAGCTGTCCAGCAGCACAGTGAGTACAGCACGAACGTTTGGCCTCTGCTCCCACAGCAGAAGAGCCAGGATTGAAAGCTGGTGCTGGACCTGTTCAGCACACAATCCCCTTTACATTGGTGCCTCCATCGTTGCTTTCACTGCTCACTTTCATACAGGAAAAGCATTTGAATGGAATCAGTCCAGAGCCTGCTCTCTGCTGCGCAGGAACACAGTCAGCACAGAATGAACAGTGGCATCTGCTCACACGGCAGAAGGAGCAGCAGGGAAAGCTAGTGCTCTGCTTCTTCAGCACACAAGCAGCTTTGCAACGGGGTCACCATCATTGCAGTCTCTCCTCGGCTTCATACCTAAAAGTCCATTTGAATCCGAATTCTCAGGTGGTGTCGCTCAGCTGCCCAGCAGCACAGTGAGTACAGCACGAACGTTTGGCTTCTGCTCCCACATCAGAAGAGCCAGTATTGAAAGCTGGTGCTGGACCTGTTCAGCACACAATCCCCTTTACATTGGTGCCTCCATCGTTGCTTTCACTGCTCACTTTCATACAGGAAAAGCATTTGAATGGAATCAGTCCAGAGCCTGCTCTCTGCTGCGCAGCAACACAGTCAGCACAGAATGAACAGTGGCATCTGCTCACACGGCAGAAGGAGCAGCAGGGAAAGCTAGTGCTGTGTCTCTTCAGCACACAAGCAGCTTTGCAACGGGGTCACCATCATTGCAGTCTCTCCTCGGTTTCCTACCTAAAAGTCCATTTGAATCCAAATTCTCAGGTGGTCTCAGCTGCCCAGCAGCACAGTGAGTACAGCACGAACGTTTGGCCTCTGCTCCCACAGCAGAAGAGCCAGTATTGAAAGCTGGTGCTGGACCTGTTCAGCACACAATCCCCTTTACATTGGTGCCTCCATCGTTGCTTTCACTGCTCACTTTCATACAGGAAAAGCATTTGAATGGAATCAGTCCTGAGCCTGCTCTCTGCTGCGCAGCAACACAGTCAGCACAGAATGAACAGTGGCATCTGCTCACACGGCAGAAGGAGCAGCAGGGAAAGCTAGTGCTGTGTCTCTTCAGCACACAAGCAGCTTTGCAACGGGGTTACCATCATTGCAGTCTCTCCTCGGTTTCCTACCTAAAAGTCCATTTGAATCCAAATTCTCAGGTGGTGTCTCTCAGCTGCCCAGCAGCACAGTGAGTACAGCACGAACGTTTGGCCTCTGCTCCCACAGCAGAAGAGCCAGGATTGAAAGCTGGTGCTGGACCTGTTCAGCACACAATCCCCTTTATACTGGTGCCTCCATCGTTGCTTTCACTGATAACACTCATACAGGAAAAGCATTTGAATGGAATCAGTCCAGAGCCTGCTCTCTGCTGCGCAGCAACACAGCACAGAATGAACAGTGGATTCTGCTCAAACAGCAGAAGGACCAGCAGGGAAAGCTAGTGCTGGGCTTCTTCAGCACACAAGCAGCTTTGCAACGGGGTCACCATCATTGCAGTCTCTCCTCGGTTTCATACCTAAAAGTCCATTTGAATCCAAATTCTCAGGTGGTGTCTCTCAGCTGCCCAGCAGCACAGTTAGTACAGCACGAACGTTTGGCCTCTGCTCCCACAGCAGAAGAGCCAGGATAGAAAGCTGGTGCTGGACCTGTTCAGCACACAATCACTTTTACATTGGTGCATTCATCGTTGCTTTCACTGCTCACTTTCATACAGGAAAAGCATTTGAATTGAATCACTCCAGAGGCTGCTCTCTGCTGCGCAGCAACACAGCACAGAATGAACAGTGGCATCTGCTCACACGGCAGAAGGAGCAGCAGGGAAAGCTAGTGCTGTGTCTCTTCAGCACACAAGCAGCTTTGCAACGGGGTCACCATCATTGCAGTCTCTCCTCGGTTTCCTACCTAAAAGTACATTTGAATCCAAATTCTCAGGTGGTGTCGCTCAGCTGCCCAGCAGCACAGTGAGTACAGCACGAACGTTTGGCCTCTGCTCCCACAGCAGAAGAGCCAGGATTGAAAGCTGGTGCTGGACCTGTTCAGCACACAATCCCCTTTACATTGGTGCCTCCATCGTTGATTTCACTGCTAACACTCATACAGGAAAATAATTGAATAGAATCAGTCCAGAGCCTGCTCCCTGCTGGCAGCAACACAGCACAGAATGAACAGTGGCATCTGCTCACACGGCAGAAGGACCAGCAGGGAAAGCTAGTGCTGTGTCTCTTCAGCACACAAGCAGCTTTGCAACGTGGTCACCATCATTGCAGGCTCTCCTCGGTTTCATACCTAAAAGTCCATTTGAATCCAAATTCTCAGGTGGTGTCTCTCAGCTGCCCAGCAGCACAGTTAGTACAGCACGAACGTTTGGCCTCTGCTCCCACAGCAGAAGAGCCAGGATTGAAAGCTGGTGCTGGACCTGTTCAGCACACAATCACCTTTACATTGGTGCATCCATCGTTGCTTTCACTGCTCACTTTCATACAGGAAAAGCATTTGAATGGAATCAGTCCAGAGCCTGCTCTCTGCTGCGCAGGAACACAGTCAGCACAGAATGAACAGTGGCATCTGCTCACGCGGCAGAAGGACCAGCAGGGAAAGCTAGTGCTCTGCTTCTTCAGCACACAAGCAGCTTTGCAACGGGGTCACCATCATTGCAGTCTCTCCTCGGTTTCATACCTAAAAGTCCATTTGAATCCAAATTCTCAGGTGGTCTCAGCTGCCCAGCAGCACAGTGAGCACAGCACGAACGTTTGGCCTCTGCTCCCACAGCAGAAGAGCAAGGATTGAAAGCTGGTGCTGGACCTGTTCAGCACACAATCACTTTTACATTGGTGCCTCCATCGTTGCTTTCACTGCTAACACTCATACAGGAAAAGCATTTGAATGGAATCAGTCCAGAGCCTGCTCTCTGCTGCGCAGCAACACAGTCAGCACAGAATGAACAGTGGCATCTGCTCACACGGCAGAAGGAGCAGCAGGGAAAGCTAGTGCTGTGTCTCTTCAGCACACAAGCAGCTTTGCAACGGGGTCACCATCATTGCAGTCTCTCCTCGGTTTCCTACCTAAAAGTACATTTGAATCCAAATTCTCAGGTGGTGTCGCTCAGCTGCCCAGCAGCACAGTGAGTACAGCACGAACGTTTGGCCTCTGCTCCCACAGCAGAAGAGCCAGGATTGAAAGCTGGTGCTGGACCTGTTCAGCACACAATCCCCTTTACATTGGTGGGTCCATTGTTGCTTTCACTGCTAACACTCATACAGGAAAAGCATTTGAATAGAATCAGTCCAGAGCCTGCTCCCTGCTGGCAGCAACACAGCACAGAATGAACAGTGGCATCTGCTCACACGGCAGAAGGACCAGCAGGGAAAGCTAGTGCTGTGTCTCTTCAGCACACAAGCAGCTTTGCAACGGGGTCACCATCATTGCAGTCTCTCCTCGGTTTCCTACCTAAAAGTCCATTTGAATCCAAATTCTCAGGTGGTCTCAGCTGCCCAGCAGCACAGTGAGTACAGCACGAACGTTTGGCCTCTGCTCCCACAGCAGAAGAGCCAGGATTGAAAGCTGGTGCTGGACCTGTTCAGCACACAATCCCCTTTACATTGGTGCCTCCATCGTTGCTTTCACTGCTCACTTTCATACAGGAAAAGCATTTGAATGGAATCAGTCCAGAGCCTGCTCTCTGCTGCGCAGCAACACAGTCAGCACAGAATGAACTGTGGATTCTGCTCAAACAGCAGAAGGACCAGCAGGGAAAGCTAGTGCTGGGCTTCTTCAGCACACAAGCAGCTTTGCAACGGGGTCACCATCATTGCAGTCTCTCCTCGGTTTCATACCTAAAAGTCCATTTGAATCCAAATTCTCAGGTGGTGTCTCTCAGCTGCCCAGCAGCACAGTTAGTACAGCACGAACGTTTGGCCTCTGCTCCCACAGCAGAAGAGCCAGGATTGAAAGCTGGTGCTGGACCTGTTCAGCACACAATCACTTTTACATTGGTGCATTCATCGTTGCTTTCACTGCTCACTTTCATACAAGAAAAGCTTTTGAATGGAATCAGTCCAGAGCCTGCTCTCTGCTGCGCAGCAACACAGTCAGCACAGAATGAACAGTGGCATCTGCTCACACGGCAGAAGGAGCAGCAGTGAAAGCTAGTGCTGTGTCTCTTCAGCACACAAGCAGCTTTGCAACGGGGTCACCATCATTGCAGTCTCTCCTCGGTTTCCTACCTAAAAGTACATTTGAATCCAAATTCTCAGGTGGTGTCGCTCAGCTGTCCAGCAGCACAGTGAGTACAGCACGAACGTTTGGCCTCTGCTCCCACAGCAGAAGAGCCAGGATTGAAAGCTGGTGCTGGACCTGTTCAGCACACAATCCCCTTTACACTGGTGCCTCCATCGTTGCTTTCACTGCTAACACTCATACAGGAAAATCATTTGAATAGAATCAGTCCAGAGCCTGCTCCCTGCGGGCAGCAACACAGCACAGAATGAACAGTGGCATCTGCTCACACGGCAGAAGGACCAGCAGGGAAAGCTAGTGCTCTGCTTCTTCAGCACACAAGCAGCTTTGCAACGGGGTCACCATCATTGCAGTCTCTCCTCGGTTTCATACCTAAAAGTCCATTTGAATCCGAATTCTCAGGTGGTCTCAGCTGCCCACTAGCACAGTGAGTACAGCACGAACGTTTGGCCTCTGCTCCCACAGCAGAAGAGCCAGTATTGAAAGCTGGTGCTGGACCTGTTCAGCACACAATCACTTTTACATTGGTGCATTCATCGTTGCTTTCAATGCTCACTTTCATACAAGAAAAGCATTTGAATGGAATCAGTCCAGAGGCTGCTCTCTGCTGCGCAGCAACACAGTCAGCACAGAATGAACAGTGGCATCTGCTCACACGGCAGAAGGAGCAGCAGGGAAAGCTAGTGCTGTGTCTCTTCAGCACACAAGCAGCTTTGCAACGGGGTCACCATCATTGCAGTCTCTCCTCGGTTTCCTACCTAAAAGTACATTTGAATCCAAATTCTCAGGTGGTGTCGCTCAGCTGCCCAGCAGCACAGTGAGTACAGCACGAACGTTTGGCCTCTGCTCCCACAGCAGAAGAGCCAGGATTGAAAGCTGGTGCTGGACCTGTTCAGCACACAATCCCCTTTACATTGGTGCCTCCATTGTTGTTTTCACTGCTAACACTCATACAGGAAAAGCATTTGAATAGAATCAGTCCAGAGCCTGCTCCCTGCTGGCAGCAACACAGCACAGAATGAACAGTGGCATCTGCTCACACGGCAGAAGGACCAGCAGGGAAAGCTAGTGCTGTGTCTCTTCAGCACACAAGCAGCTTTGCAACGGGGTCACCATCATTGCAGTCTCTCCTCGGTTTCCTACCTAAAAGTCCATTTGAATCCAAATTCTCAGGTGGTCTCAGCTGCCCAGCAGCACAGTGAGTACAGCACGAACGTTTGGCCTCTGCTCCCACAGCAGAAGAGCCAGGATTGAAAGCTGGTGCTGGACCTGTTCAGCACACAATCCCCTTTACATTGGTGCATCCATTGTTGTTTTCACTGCTAACACTCATACAGGAAAAGCATTTGAATAGAATCAGTCCAGAGCCTGCTCCCTGCTGGCAGCAACACAGCACAGAATGAACAGTGGCATCTGCTCACACGGCAGAAGGACCAGCAGGGAAAGCTAGTGCTGTGTCTCTTCAGCACACAAGCAGCTTTGCAACGGGGTCACCATCATTGCAGTCTCTCCTCGGTTTCCTACCTAAAAGTCCATTTGAATCCAAATTCTCAGGTGGTCTCAGCTGCCCAGCAGCACAGTGAGTACAGCACGAACGTTTGTCCTCTGCCCCCACAGCAGAAGAGCCAGGATTGAAAGCTGGTGCTGGACCTGTTCAGCACACAATCCCCTTTATACTGGTGCCTCCATCGTTGCTTTCACTGCTAACACTCATACAGGAAAAGCATTTGAATGGAATCAGTCCAGAGCCTGATCTCTGCTGCGCAGGAACACAGTCAGCACAGAATGAACAGTGGCATCTGCTCACACGGCAGAAGGACCAGCAGGGAAAGCTAGTGCTCTGCTTCTTCAGCACACAAGCAGCTTTGCAACGGGGTCACCATCATTGAAGTCTCTCCTCGGTTTCATACCTAAAAGTCCATTTGAATCCAAATTCTCAGGTGGTCTCAGCTGCCCAGTAGCACAGTTAGTACAGCACGAACGTTTGGCCTCTGCTCCCACAGCAGAAGAGCCAGGATTGAAAGCTGGTGCTGGACCTGTTCAGCACACAATCCCCTTTACATTGGTGCCTCCATCGTTGCTTTCACTGCTCACTTTCATACAGGAAAAGCATTTGAATGGAATCAGTCCAGAGCCTGCTCTCTGCTGCGCAGCAACACAGTCAGCACAGAATGAACAGTGGCATCTGCTCACACGGCAGAAGGAGCAGCAGGGAAAGCTAGTGCTGTGTCTCTTCAGCACACAAGCAGCTTTGCAACGGGGTCACCATCATTGCAGTCTCTCCTCGGTTTCCTACCTAAAAGTCCATTTGAATCCAAATTCTCAGGTGGTGTCTCTCAGCTGCCCAGCAGCACAGTGAGTACAGCACGAACGTTTGGCCTCTGCTCCCACAGCAGAAGAGCCAGGATTGAAAGCTGGTGCTGGACCTGTTCAGCACACAATCACCCTTACATTGGTGCCTCCATCGTTGCTTTCACTGCTCACTTTCATACAGGAAAAGCATTTGAATGGAATCAGTCCAGAGCCTGCTCTCTGCTGCGCAGGAACACAGTCAGCACAGAATGAACAGTGGCATCTGCTCACACGGCAGAAGGACCAGCAGGGAAACCTAGTGCTCTGCTTCTTCAGCACACAAGCAGCTTTGCAACGGGGTCACCATCATTGCAGTCTCTCCTCGGTTTCATACCTAAAAGTCCATTTGAATCCAAATTCTCAGGTGGTCTCAGCTGCCCAGTAGCACAGTTAGTACAGCACGAACGTTTGGCCTCTGCTCCCACAGCAGAAGAGCCAGGATTGAAAGCTGGTGCTGGACCTGTTCAGCACACAATCCCCTTTACATTGGTGCCTCCATCGTTGCTTTCACTGCTCACTTTCATACAGGAAAAGCATTTGAATGGAATCAGTCCAGAGCCTGCTCTCTGCTCCGCAGGAACACAGTCAGCACAGAATGAACAGTGGCATCTGCTCACACGGCAGAAGGACCAGCAGGGAAACCTAGTGCTCTGCTTCTTCAGCACACAAGCAGCTTTGCAACGGGGTCACCATCATTGCAGTCTCTCCCCGGCTTCATACCTAAAAGTCCATTTGAATCCGAATTCTCAGGTGGTGTCGCTCAGCTGCCCAGCAGCACAGTGAGTACAGCACGAACGTTTGGCCTCTGCTCCCACAGCAGAAGAGCCAGGATTGAAAGCTGGTGCTGGACCTGTTCAGCACACAATCCCCTTTACATTGGTGCCTCCATCGTTGCTTTCACTGCTCACTTTCATACAGGAAAAGCATTTGAATGGAATCAGTCCAGAGGCTGCTCTCTGCTGCGCAGCAACACAGTCAGCACAGAATGAACAGTGGCATCTGCTCACACGGCAGAAGGAGCAGCAGGGAAAGCTAGTGCTGTGTCTCTTCAGCACACAAGCAGCTTTGCAACGGGGTCACCATCATTGCAGTCTCTCCTCGGTTTCCTACCTAAAAGTCCATTTGAATCCAAATTCTCAGGTGTTGTCTCTCAGCTGCCCAGCAGCACAGTGAGTACAGCACGAACGTTTGGCCTCTGCTCCCACAGCAGAAGAGCCAGGATTGAAAGCTGGTGCTGGACCTGTTCAGCACACAATCCCCTTTACATTGGTGCCTCCATTGTTGCTTTCACTGCTAACACTCATACAGGAAAAGCATTTGAATAGAATCAGTCCAGAGCCTGCTCCCTGCTGGCAGCAACACAGCACAGAATGAACAGTGGCATCTGCTCACACGGCAGAAGGACCAGCAGGGAAAGCTAGTGCTGTGTCTCTTCAGCACACAAGCAGCTTTGCAACGGGGTCACCATCATTGCAGTCTCTCCTCGGTTTCCTACCTAAAAGTCCATTTGAATCCAAATTCTCAGGTGGTCTCAGCTGCCCAGCAGCACAGTGAGTACAGCACGAACGTTTGGCCTCTGCTCCCACAGCAGAAGAGCCAGTATTGAAAGCTGGTGCTGGACCTGTTCAGCACACAATCACTTTTACATTGGTGCATTCATCGTTGCTTTCACTGCTCACTTTCATACAAGAAAATCTTTTGAATGGAATCAGTCCAGAGCCTGCTCTCTGCTGCGCAGCAACACAGTCAGCACAGAATGAACAGTGGCATCTGCTCACACGGCAGAAGGAGCAGCAGGGAAAGCTAGTGCTGTGTCTCTTCAGCACACAAGCAGCTTTGCAACGGGGTCACCATCATTGCAGTCTCTCCTCGGTTTCCTACCTAAAAGTACATTTGAATCCAAATTCTCAGGTGGTGTCGCTCAGCTGTCCAGCAGCACAGTGAGTACAGCACGAACGTTTGGCCTCTGCTCCCACAGCAGAAGAGCCAGGATTGAAAGCTGGTGCTGGACCTGTTCAGCACACAATCACTTTTACATTGGTGCATTCATCGTTGCTTTCAATGCTCACTTTCATACAAGAAAAGCATTTGAATGGAATCAGTCCAGAGGCTGCTCTCTGCTGCGCAGCAACACAGTCAGCACAGAATGAACAGTGGCATCTGCTCACACGGCAGAAGGAGCAGCAGGGAAAGCTAGTGCTGTGTCTCTTCAGCACACAAGCAGCTTTGCAACGGGGTCACCATCATTGCAGTCTCTCCTCGGTTTCCTACCTAAAAGTACATTTGAATCCAAATTCTCAGGTGGTGTCGCTCAGCTGCCCAGCAGCACAGTGAGTACAGCACGAACGTTTGGCCTCTGCTCCCACAGCAGAAGAGCCAGGATTGAAAGCTGGTGCTGGACCTGTTCAGCACACAATCCCCTTTACATTGGTGCCTCCATTGTTGTTTTCACTGCTAACACTCATACAGGAAAAGCATTTGAATAGAATCAGTCCAGAGCCTGCTCCCTGCTGGCAGCAACACAGTCAGCACAGAATGAACAGTGGCATCTGCTCACACGGCAGAAGGAGCAGCAGGGAAAGCTAGTGCTGTGTCTCTTCAGCACACAAGCAGCTTTGCAACGGGGTCACCATCATTGCAGTCTCTCCTCGGTTTCCTACCTAAAAGTCCATTTGAATCCAAATTCTCAGGTGGTCTCAGCTGCCCAGCAGCACAGTGAGTACAGCACGAACGTTTGGCCTCTGCTCCCACAGCAGAAGAGCCAGGATTGAAAGCTGGTGCTGGACCTGTTCAGCACACAATCCCCTTTATACTGGTGCCTCCATCGTTGCTTTCACTGCTAACACTCATACAGGAAAAGCATTTGAATGGAATCAGTCCAGAGCCTGCTCTCTGCTGCGCAGGAACACAGTCAGCACAGAATGAACAGTGGATTCTGCTCAAACAGCAGAAGGACCAGCAGGGAAAGCTAGTGCTGGGCTTCTTCAGCACACAAGCAGCTTTGCAACGGGGTCACCATCATTGCAGTCTCACCTCGGTTTCATACCTAAAAGTCCATTTGAATCCAAATTCTCAGGTGGTGTCTCTCAGCTGCCCAGCAGCACAGTTAGTACAGCACGAACGTTTGGCCTCTGCTCCCACAGCAGAAGAGCCAGGATTGAAAGCTGGTGCTGGACCTGTTCAGCACACAATCACTTTTACATTGGTGCATTCATCGTTGCTTTCACTGCTCACTTTCATACAAGAAAAGCTTTTGAATGGAATCAGTCCAGAGCCTGCTCTCTGCTGCGCAGCAACACAGTCAGCACAGAATGAACAGTGGCATCTGCTCACACGGCAGAAGGACCAGCAGGGAAAGCTAGTGCTCTGCTTCTTCAGCACACAAGCAGCTTTGCAACGGGGTCACCATCATTGCAGTCTCTCCTCGGCTTCATACCTAAAAGTCCATTTGAATCCGAATTCTCAGGTGGTGTCGCTCAGCTGCCTAGCAGCACAGTGAATACAGCACGAACGTTTGGCCTCTGCTCCCACAGCAGAAGAGCCAGGATTGAAAGCTGGTGCTGGACCTGTTCAGCACACAATCCCCTTTACATTGGTGCCTCCATCGTTGCTTTCACTGCTCACTTTCATACAGGAAAAGCATTTGAATGGAATCAGTCCAGAGCCTGCTCTCTGCTGCGCAGCAACACAGTCAGCACAGAATGAACAGTGGCATCTGCTCACACGGCAGAAGGACCAGCAGGGAAAGCTAGTGCTGTGTCTCTTCAGCACACAAGCAGCTTTGCAACGGGGTCACCATCATTGCAGTCTCTCCTCGGTTTCCTACCTAAAAGTCCATTTGAATCCAAATTCTCAGGTGGTGTCTCTCAGCTGCCCAGCAGCACAGTGAGTACAGCACGAACGTTTGGCCTCTGTTCCCACAGCAGAAGAGCCAGTATTGAAAGCTGGTGCTGGACCTGTTCAGCACACAATCCCCTTTACATTGGTGCATCCATCGTTGCTTTCACTGCTCACTTTCATACAGGAAAAGCATTTGAATAGAATCAGTCCAGAGCCTGCTCTCTGCTGCGCAGCAACACAGTCAGCACAGAATGAACAGTGGCATCTGCTCACACGGCAGAAGGACCAGCAGGGAAAGCTAGTGCTCTGCTTCTTCAGCACACAAGCAGCTTTGCAACGGGGCCACCATCATTGCAGTCTCTCCTCGGCTTCATACCTAAAAGTCCATTTGAATCCGAATTCTCAGGTGGTGTCGCTCAGCTGCCTAGCAGCACAGTGAGTACAGCACGAACGTTTGGCCTCTGCTCCCACAGCAGAAGAGCCAGGATTGAAAGCTGGTGCTGGACCTGTTCAGCACACAATCCCCTTTACATTGGTGCCTCCATCGTTGCTTTCACTGCTCACTTTCATACAGGAAAAGCATTTGAATGGAATCAGTCCAGAGCCTGCTCTCTGCTGCGCAGCAACACAGTCAGCACAGAATGAACAGTGGCATCTGCTCACACGGCAGAAGGACCAGCAGGGAAAGCTAGTGCTGTGTCTCTTCAGCACACAAGCAGCTTTGCAACGGGGTCACCATCATTGCAGTCTCTCCTCGGTTTCCTACCTAAAAGTCCATTTGAATCCAAATTCTCAGGTGGTGTCTCTCAGCTGCCCAGCAGCACAGTGAGTACAGCACGAACGTTTGGCCTCTGTTCCCACAGCAGAAGAGCCAGTATTGAAAGCTGGTGCTGGACCTGTTCAGCACACAATCCCCTTTACATTGGTGCATCCATCGTTGCTTTCACTGCTCACTTTCATACAGGAAAAGCATTTGAATAGAATCAGTCCAGAGCCTGCTCTCTGCTGCGCAGCAACACAGTCAGCACAGAATGAACAGTGGCATCTGCTCACACGGCAGAAGGAGCAGCAGGGAAAGCTAGTGCTCTGCTTCTTCAGCACACAAGCAGCTTTGCAACGGGGTCACCATCATTGCAGTCTCTCCTCGGCTTCATACCTAAAAGTCCATTTGAATCCGAATTCTCAGGTGGTGTCGCTCAGCTGCCCAGCAGCACAGTGAGTACAGCACGAACGTTTTGCCTCTGCTCCCACAGCAGAAGAGCCAGGATTGAAAGCTGGTGCTGGACCTGTTCAGCACACAATCCCCTTTACATTGGTGCCTCCATTGTTGCTTTCACTGCTAACACTCATACAGGAAAAGCATTTGAATAGAATCAGTCCAGAGCCTGCTCCATGCTGGCAGCAACACAGCACAGAATGAACAGTGGCATCTGCTCACACGGCAGAAGGACCAGCAGGGAAAGCTAGTGCTGTGTCTCTTCAGCACACAAGCAGCTTTGCAACGGGGTCACCATCATTGCAGTCTCTCCTCGGTTTCCTACCTAAAAGTCCATTTGAATCCAAATTCTCAGGTGGTGTCTCTCAGCTGCCCAGCAGCACAGTTAGTACAGCACGAACGTTTGGCCTCTGCTCCCACAGCAGAAGAGCCAGGATTGAAAGCTGGTGCTGGACCTGTTCAGCACACAATCCCCTTTACATTGGTGCATCCATCGTTGCTTTCACTGCTCACTTTCATAC
Organism: Pezoporus flaviventris; assembly: GCF_033815535.1. Lineage (NCBI taxonomy): Eukaryota > Metazoa > Chordata > Aves > Psittaciformes > Psittacidae > Pezoporus > Pezoporus flaviventris. The sequence goes on along the minus strand of NW_026892854.1, from coordinate 422,416 downwards.
AGGAAAAGCATTTGAATGGAATCAGTCCAGAGCCTGCTCTCTGCTGCGCAGCAACACAGTCAGCACAGAATGAACAGTGGCATCTGCTCACACGGCAGAAGGACCAGCAGGGAAAGCTAGTGCTGTGTCTCTTCAGCACACAAGCAGCTTTGCAACGGGGTCACCATCATTGCAGTCTCTCCTCGGCTTCATACCTAAAAGTCCATTTGAATCCGAATTCTCAGGTGGTGTCGCTCAGCTGCCCAGCAGCACAGTGAGTACAGCACGAACGTTTTGCCTCTGCTCCCACAGCAGAAGAGCCAGGATTGAAAGCTGGTGCTGGACCTGTTCAGCACACAATCCCCTTTACATTGGTGGGTCCATTGTTGCTTTCACTGCTAACACTCATACAGGAAAAGCATTTGAATAGAATCAGTCCAGAGCCTGCTCCCTGCTGGCAGCAACACAGCACAGAATGAACAGTGGCATCTGCTCACACGGCAGAAGGACCAGCAGGGAAAGCTAGTGCTGTGTCTCTTCAGCACACAAGCAGCTTTGCAACGGGGTCACCATCATTGCAGTCTCTCCTCGGTTTCCTACCTAAAAGTCCATTTGAATCCAAATTCTCAGGTGGTCTCAGCTGCCCAGCAGCACAGTGAGTACAGCACGAACGTTTGGCCTCTGCTCCCACAGCAGAAGAGCCAGGATTGAAAGCTGGTGCTGGACCTGTTCAGCACACAATCCCCTTTACATTGGTGCCTCCATCGTTGCTTTCACTGCTCACTTTCATACAGGAAAAGCATTTGAATGGAATCAGTCCAGAGCCTGCTCTCTGCTGCGCAGCAACACAGTCAGCACAGAATGAACTGTGGATTCTGCTCAAACAGCAGAAGGACCAGCAGGGAAAGCTAGTGCTGGGCTTCTTCAGCACACAAGCAGCTTTGCAACGGGGTCACCATCATTGCAGTCTCTCCTCGGTTTCATACCTAAAAGTCCATTTGAATCCAAATTCTCAGGTGGTGTCTCTCAGCTGCCCAGCAGCACAGTTAGTACAGCACGAACGTTTGGCCTCTGCTCCCACAGCAGAAGAGCCAGGATTGAAAGCTGGTGCTGGACCTGTTCAGCACACAATCACTTTTACATTGGTGCATTCATCGTTGCTTTCACTGCTCACTTTCATACAAGAAAAGCTTTTGAATGGAATCAGTCCAGAGCCTGCTCTCTGCTGCGCAGGAACACAGTCAGCACAGAATGAACAGTGGCATCTGCTCACACGGCAGAAGGAGCAGCAGTGAAAGCTAGTGCTGTGTCTCTTCAGCACACAAGCAGCTTTGCAACGGGGTCACCATCATTGCAGTCTCTCCTCGGTTTCCTACCTAAAAGTACATTTGAATCCAAATTCTCAGGTGGTGTCGCTCAGCTGTCCAGCAGCACAGTGAGTACAGCACGAACGTTTGGCCTCTGCTCCCACAGCAGAAGAGCCAGGATTGAAAGCTGGTGCTGGACCTGTTCAGCACACAATCCCCTTTACACTGGTGCCTCCATCGTTGCTTTCACTGCTAACACTCATACAGGAAAATCATTTGAATAGAATCAGTCCAGAGCCTGCTCCCTGCTGGCAGCAACACAGCACAGAATGAACAGTGGCATCTGCTCACACGGCAGAAGGACCAGCAGGGAAAACTAGTGCTCTGCTTCTTCAGCACACAAGCAGCTTTGCAACGGGGTCACCATCATTGCAGTCTCTCCTCGGTTTCATACCTAAAAGTCCATTTGAATCCGAATTCTCAGGTGGTCTCAGCTGCCCACTAGCACAGTGAGTACAGCACGAACGTTTGGCCTCTGCTCCCACAGCAGAAGAGCCAGGATTGAAAGCTGGTGCTGGACCTGTTCAGCACACAATCACTTTTACATTGGTGCATTCATCGTTGCTTTCAATGCTCACTTTCATACAAGAAAAGCATTTGAATGGAATCAGTCCAGAGGCTGCTCTCTGCTGCGCAGCAACACAGTCAGCACAGAATGAACAGTGGCATCTGCTCACACGGCAGAAGGAGCAGCAGGGAAAGCTAGTGCTGTGTCTCTTCAGCACACAAGCAGCTTTGCAACGGGGTCACCATCATTGCAGTCTCTCCTCGGTTTCCTACCTAAAAGTACATTTGAATCCAAATTCTCAGGTGGTGTCGCTCAGCTGCCCAGCAGCACAGTGAGTACAGCACGAACGTTTGGCCTCTGCTCCCACAGCAGAAGAGCCAGGATTGAAAGCTGGTGCTGGACCTGTTCAGCACACAATCCCCTTTACATTGGTGCCTCCATTGTTGTTTTCACTGCTAACACTCATACAGGAAAAGCATTTGAATAGAATCAGTCCAGAGCCTGCTCCCTGCTGGCAGCAACACAGCACAGAATGAACAGTGGCATCTGCTCACACGGCAGAAGGACCAGCAGGGAAAGCTAGTGCTGTGTCTCTTCAGCACACAAGCAGCTTTGCAACGGGGTCACCATCATTGCAGTCTCTCCTCGGTTTCCTACCTAAAAGTCCATTTGAATCCAAATTCTCAGGTGGTCTCAGCTGCCCAGCAGCACAGTGAGTACAGCACGAACGTTTGGCCTCTGCTCCCACAGCAGAAGAGCCAGGATGAAAGCTGGTGCTGGACCTGTTCAGCACACAATCCCCTTTACATTGGTGCATCCATTGTTGTTTTCACTGCTAACACTCATACAGGAAAAGCATTTGAATAGAATCAGTCCAGAGCCTGCTCCCTGCTGGCAGCAACACAGCACAGAATGAACAGTGGCATCTGCTCACACGGCAGAAGGACCAGCAGGGAAAGCTAGTGCTGTGTCTCTTCAGCACACAAGCAGCTTTGCAACGGGGTCACCATCATTGCAGTCTCTCCTCGGTTTCCTACCTAAAAGTCCATTTGAATCCAAATTCTCAGGTGGTCTCAGCTGCCCAGCAGCACAGTGAGTACAGCACGAACGTTTGTCCTCTGCCCCCACAGCAGAAGAGCCAGGATTGAAAGCTGGTGCTGGACCTGTTCAGCACACAATCCCCTTTATACTGGTGCCTCCATCGTTGCTTTCACTGCTAACACTCATACAGGAAAAGCATTTGAATGGAATCAGTCCAGAGCCTGCTCTCTGCTGCGCAGGAACACAGTCAGCACAGAATGAACAGTGGCATCTGCTCACACGGCAGAAGGACCAGCAGGGAAAGCTAGTGCTGGGCTTCTTCAGCACACAAGCAGCTTTGCAACGGGGTCACCATCATTGCAGTCTCTCCTCGGTTTCATACCTAAAAGTCCATTTGAATCCAAATTCTCAGGTGGTCTCAGCTGCCCAGTAGCACAGTTAGTACAGCACGAACGTTTGGCCTCTGCTCCCACAGCAGAAGAGCCAGGATTGAAAGCTGGTGCTGGACCTGTTCAGCACACAATCCCCTTTACATTGGTGCCTCCATCGTTGCTTTCACTGCTCACTTTCATACAGGAAAAGCATTTGAATGGAATCAGTCCAGAGCCTGCTCTCTGCTCCGCAGGAACACAGTCAGCACAGAATGAACAGTGGCATCTGCTCACACGGCAGAAGGACCAGCAGGGAAACCTAGTGCTCTGCTTCTTCAGCACACAAGCAGCTTTGCAACGGGGTCACCATCATTGCAGTCTCTCCCCGGCTTCATACCTAAAAGTCCATTTGAATCCGAATTCTCAGGTGGTGTCGCTCAGCTGCCCAGCAGCACAGTGAGTACAGCACGAACGTTTGGCCTCTGCTCCCACAGCAGAAGAGCCAGGATTGAAAGCTGGTGCTGGACCTGTTCAGCACACAATCCCCTTTACATTGGTGCCTCCATCGTTGCTTTCACTGCTCACTTTCATACAGGAAAAGCATTTGAATGGAATCAGTCCAGAGGCTGCTCTCTGCTGCGCAGCAACACAGTCAGCACAGAATGAACAGTGGCATCTGCTCACACGGCAGAAGGAGCAGCAGGGAAAGCTAGTGCTGTGTCTCTTCAGCACACAAGCAGCTTTGCAACGGGGTCACCATCATTGCAGTCTCTCCTCGGTTTCCTACCTAAAAGTCCATTTGAATCCAAATTCTCAGGTGGTGTCGCTCAGCTGCCCAGCAGCACAGTGAGTACAGCACGAACGTTTGGCCTCTGCTCCCACAGCAGAAGAGCCAGGATTGAAAGCTGGTGCTGGACCTGTTCAGCACACAATCCCCTTTACATTGGTGCCTCCATTGTTGCTTTCACTGCTAACACTCATACAGGAAAAGCATTTGAATAGAATCAGTCCAGAGCCTGCTCCCTGCTGGCAGCAACACAGCACAGAATGAACAGTGGCATCTGCTCACACGGCAGAAGGACCAGCAGGGAAAGCTAGTGCTGTGTCTCTTCAGCACACAAGCAGCTTTGCAACGGGGTCACCATCATTGCAGTCTCTCCTCGGTTTCCTACCTAAAAGTCCATTTGAATCCAAATTCTCAGGTGGTCTCAGCTGCCCAGCAGCACAGTGAGTACAGCACGAACGTTTGGCCTCTGCTCCCACAGCAGAAGAGCCAGTATTGAAAGCTGGTGCTGGACCTGTTCAGCACACAATCACTTTTACATTGGTGCATTCATCGTTGCTTTCACTGCTCACTTTCATACAAGAAAATCTTTTGAATGGAATCAGTCCAGAGCCTGCTCTCTGCTGCGCAGCAACACAGTCAGCACAGAATGAACAGTGGCATCTGCTCACACGGCAGAAGGAGCAGCAGGGAAAGCTAGTGCTGTGTCTCTTCAGCACACAAGCAGCTTTGCAACGGGGTCACCATCATTGCAGTCTCTCCTCGGTTTCCTACCTAAAAGTACATTTGAATCCAAATTCTCAGGTGGTGTTGCTCAGCTGTCCAGCAGCACAGTGAGTACAGCACGAACGTTTGGCCTCTGCTCCCACAGCAGAAGAGCCAGGATTGAAAGCTGGTGCTGGACCTGTTCAGCACACAATCCCCTTTACATTGGTGCCTCCATCGTTGCTTTCACTGCTCACTTTCATACAGGAAAAGCATTTGAATGGAATCATCCAGAGCCTGCTCTCTGCTGCGCAGGAACACAGTCAGCACAGAATGAACAGTGGCATCTGCTCACACGGCAGAAGGAGCAGCAGGGAAAGCTAGTGCTGTGTCTCTTCAGCACACAAGCAGCTTTGCAACGGGGTCACCATCATTGCAGTCTCTCCTCGGTTTCCTACCTAAAAGTACATTTGAATCCAAATTCTCAGGTGGTGTCGCTCAGCTGCCCAGCAGCACAGTGAGTACAGCACGAACGTTTGGCCTCTGCTCCCACAGCAGAAGAGCCAGGATTGAAAGCTGGTGCTGGACCTGTTCAGCACACAATCCCCTTTACATTGGTGCCTCCATCGTTGCTTTCACTGCTCACTTTCATACAGGAAAAGCATTTGAATGGAATCAGTCCAGAGCCTGCTCTCTGCTGCGCAGCAACACAGTCAGCACAGAATGAACAGTGGCATCTGCTCACACGGCAGAAGGACCAGCAGGGAAAGCTAGTGCTGTGTCTCTTCAGCACACAAGCAGCTTTGCAACGGGGTCACCATCATTGCAGTCTCTCCTCGGTTTCATACCTAAAAGTCCATTTGAATCCAAATTCTCAGGTGGTGTCTCTCAGCTGCCCAGCAGCACAGTGAGTACAGCACGAACGTTTGGCCTCTGCTCCCACAGCAGAAGAGCCAGGATTGAAAGCTGGTGCTGGACCTGTTCAGCACACAATCCCCTTTACATTGGTGCCTCCATCGTTGCTTTCACTGCTCACTTTCATACAGGAAAAGCATTTGAATAGAATCAGTCCAGAGCCTGCTCTCTGCTGCGCAGCAATACAGTCAGCACAGAATGAACAGTGGCATCTGCTCACACGGCAGAAGGACCAGCAGGGAAAGCTAGTGCTCTGCTTCTTCAGCACACAAGCAGCTTTGCAACGGGGTCACCATCATTGCAGTCTCTCCTCGTCTTCATACCTAAAAGTCCATTTGAATCCGAATTCTCAGGTGGTCTCAGCTGCCCACTAGCACAGTGAGTACAGCACGAACGTTTGGCCTCTGCTCCCACAGCAGAAGAGCCAGGATTGAAAGCTGGTGCTGGACCTGTTCAGCACACAATCACTTTTACATTGGTGCATTCATCGTTGCTTTCACTGCTCACTTTCATACAAGAAAAGCATTTGAATGGAATCAGTCCAGAGGCTGCTCTCTGCTGCGCAGCAACACAGTCAGCACAGAATGAACAGTGGCATCTGCTCACACGGCAGAAGGAGCAGCAGGGAAAGCTAGTGCTGTGTCTCTTCAGCACACAAGCAGCTTTGCAACGGGGTCACCATCATTGCAGTCTCTCCTCGGTTTCCTACCTAAAAGTACATTTGAATCCAAATTCTCAGGTGGTGTCGCTCAGCTGCCCAGCAGCACAGTGAGTACAGCACGAACGTTTGGCCTCTGCTCCCACAGCAGAAGAGCCAGGATTGAAAGCTGGTGCTGGACCTGTTCAGCACACAATCCCCTTTACATTGGTGCCTCCATTGTTGTTTTCACTGCTAACACTCATACAGGAAAAGCATTTGAATAGAATCAGTCCAGAGCCTGCTCCCTGCTGGCAGCAACACAGTCAGCACAGAATGAACAGTGGCATCTGCTCACACGGCAGAAGGAGCAGCAGGGAAAGCTAGTGCTGTGTCTCTTCAGCACACAAGCAGCTTTGCAACGGGGTCACCATCATTGCAGTCTCTCCTCGGTTTCCTACCTAAAAGTCCATTTGAATCCAAATTCTCAGGTGGTCTCAGCTGCCCAGCAGCACAGTGAGTACAGCACGAACGTTTGGCCTCTGCTCCCACAGCAGAAGAGCCAGGATTGAAAGCTGGTGCTGGACCTGTTCAGCACACAATCCCCTTTATACTGGTGCCTCCATCGTTGCTTTCACTGCTAACACTCATACAGGAAAAGCATTTGAATGGAATCAGTCCAGAGCCTGCTCTCTGCTGCGCAGCAACACACTCAGCACAGAATGAACAGTGGATTCTGCTCAAACAGCAGAAGGACCAGCAGGGAAAGCTAGTGCTGGGCTTCTTCAGCACACAAGCAGCTTTGCAACGGGGTCACCATCATTGCAGTCTCTCCTCGGTTTCATACCTAAAAGTCCATTTGAATCCAAATTCTCAGGTGGTGTCTCTCAGCTGCCCAGCAGCACAGTTAGTACAGCACGAACGTTTGGCCTCTGCTCCCACAGCAGAAGAGCCAGGATTGAAAGCTGGTGCTGGACCTGTTCAGCACACAATCACTTTTACATTGGTGCATTCATCGTTGCTTTCACTGCTCACTTTCATACAAGAAAAGCTTTTGAATGGAATCAGTCCAGAGCCTGCTCTCTGCTGCGCAGCAACACAGTCAGCACAGAATGAACAGTGGCATCTGCTCACACGGCAGAAGGAGCAGCAGGGAAAGCTAGTGCTGTGTCTCTTCAGCACACAAGCAGCTTTGCAACGGGGTCACCATCATTGCAGTCTCTCCTCGGTTTCCTACCTAAAAGTACATTTGAATCCAAATTCTCAGGTGGTGTCGCTCAGCTGCCCAGCAGCACAGTGAGTACAGCACGAACGTTTGGCCTCTGCTCCCACAGCAGAAGAGCCAGGATTGAAAGCTGGTGCTGGACCTGTTCAGCACACAATCCCCTTTACATTGGTGCCTCCATCGTTGCTTTCACTGCTAACACTCATACAGGAAAAGCATTTGAATAGAATCAGTCCAGAGCCTGCTCCCTGCTGGCAGCAACACAGCACAGAATGAACAGTGGCATCTGCTCACACGGCAGAAGGACCAGCAGGGAAAGCTAGTGCTGTGTCTCTTCAGCACACAAGCAGCTTTGCAACGTGGTCACCATCATTGCAGTCTCTCCTCGGTTTCATACCTAAAAGTCCATTTGAATCCAAATTCTCAGGTGGTGTCTCTCAGCTGCCCAGTAGCACAGTGAGCACAGCACGAACGTTTGGCCTCTGCTCCCACAGCAGAAGAGCCAGGATTGAAAGCTGGTGCTGGACCTGTTCAGCACACAATCCCCTTTACATTGGTGCCTCCATCGTTGCTTTCACTGCTCACTTTCATACAGGAAAAGCATTTGAATGGAATCAGTCCAGAGCCTGCTCTCTGCTGCGCAGCAACACAGTCAGCACAGAATGAACAGTGGCATCTGCTCACACGGCAGAAGGACCAGCAGGGAAAGCTAGTGCTCTGCTTCTTCAGCACACAAGCAGCTTTGCAACGGGGTCACCATCATTGCAGTCTCTCCTCGGCTTCATACCTAAAAGTCCATTTGAATCCGAATTCTCAGGTGGTGTCGCTCAGCTGCCTAGCAGCACAGTGAGTACAGCACGAACGTTTGGCCTCTGCTCCCACAGCAGAAGAGCCAGGATTGAAAGCTGGTGCTGGACCTGTTCAGCACACAATCCCCTTTACATTGGTGCCTCCATCGTTGCTTTCACTGCTCACTTTCATACAGGAAAAGCATTTGAATGGAATCAGTCCAGAGCCTGCTCTCTGCTGCGCAGCAACACAGTCAGCACAGAATGAACAGTGGCATCTGCTCACACGGCAGAAGGACCAGCAGGGAAAGCTAGTGCTGTGTCTCTTCAGCACACAAGCAGCTTTGCAACGGGGTCACCATCATTGCAGTCTCTCCTCGGTTTCCTACCTAAAAGTCCATTTGAATCCAAATTCTCAGGTGGTGTCTCTCAGCTGCCCAGCAGCACAGTGAGTACAGCACGAACGTTTGGCCTCTGTTCCCACAGCAGAAGAGCCAGTATTGAAAGCTGGTGCTGGACCTGTTCAGCACACAATCCCCTTTACATTGGTGCATCCATCGTTGCTTTCACTGCTCACTTTCATACAGGAAAAGCATTTGAATAGAATCAGTCCAGAGCCTGCTCTCTGCTGCGCAGCAACACAGTCAGCACAGAATGAACAGTGGCATCTGCTCACACGGCAGAAGGACCAGCAGGGAAACCTAGTGCTCTGCTTCTTCAGCACACAAGCAGCTTTGCAACGGGGCCACCATCATTGCAGTCTCTCCTCGGCTTCATACCTAAAAGTCCATTTGAATCCGAATTCTCAGGTGGTGTCGCTCAGCTGCCCAGCAGCACAGTGAGTACAGCACGAACGTTTGGCCTCTGCTCCCACAGCAGAAGAGCCAGGATTGAAAGCTGGTGCTGGACCTGTTCAGCACACAATCCCCTTTACATTGGTGCCTCCATCGTTGCTTTCACTGCTCACTTTCATACAGGAAAAGCATTTGAATGGAATCAGTCCAGAGCCTGCTCTCTGCTGCGCAGCAACACAGTCAGCACAGAATGAACAGTGGCATCTGCTCACACGGCAGAAGGACCAGCAGGGAAAGCTAGTGCTGTGTCTCTTCAGCACACAAGCAGCTTTGCAACGGGGTCACCATCATTGCAGTCTCTCCTCGGCTTCATACCTAAAAGTCCATTTGAATCCGAATTCTCAGGTGGTGTCGCTCAGCTGCCCAGCAGCACAGTGAGTACAGCACGAACGTTTTGCCTCTGCTCCCACAGCAGAAGAGCCAGGATTGAAAGCTGGTGCTGGACCTGTTCAGCACACAATCCCCTTTACACTGGTGCCTCCATTGTTGCTTTCACTGCTAACACTCATACAGGAAAAGCATTTGAATAGAATCAGTCCAGAGCCTGCTCCATGCTGGCAGCAACACAGCACAGAATGAACAGTGGCATCTGCTCACACGGCAGAAGGACCAGCAGGGAAAGCTAGTGCTGTGTCTCTTCAGCACACAAGCAGCTTTGCAACGGGGTCACCATCATTGCAGTCTCTCCTCGGTTTCCTACCTAAAAGTCCATTTGAATCCAAATTCTCAGGTGGTGTCTCTCAGCTGCCCAGCAGCACAGTTAGTACAGCACGAACGTTTGGCCTCTGCTCCCACAGCAGAAGAGCCAGGATTGAAAGCTGGTGCTGGACCTGTTCAGCACACAATCCCCTTTACATTGGTGCATCCATCGTTGCTTTCACTGCTCACTTTCATACAGGAAAAGCATTTGAATGGAATCAGTCCAGAGCCTGCTCTCTGCTGCGCAGCAACACAGTCAGCACAGAATGAACAGTGGCATCTGCTCACACGGCAGAAGGACCAGCAGGGAAAGCTAGTGCTCTGCTTCTTCAGCACACAAGCAGCTTTGCAACGCGGTCACCATCATTGCAGTCTCTCCTCGGCTTCATACCTAAAAGTCCATTTGAATCCGAATTCTCAGGTGGTGTCGCTCAGCTGTCCAGCAGCACAGTGAGTACAGCACGAATGTTTGGCCTCTGCTCCCACAGCAGAAGAGCCAGGATTGAAAGCTGGTGCTGGACCTGTTCAGCACACAATCCCCTTTACATTGGTGCCTCCATCGTTGCTTTCACTGCTCACTTTCATACAGGAAAAGCATTTGAATGGAATCAGTCCAGAGCCTGCTCTCTGCTGCGCAGCAACACAGTCAGCACAGAATGAACAGTGGCATCTGCTCACACGGCAGAAGGACCAGCAGGGAAAGCTAGTGCTCTGCTTCTTCAGCACACAAGCAGCTTTGCAACGGGGCCACCATCATTGCAGTCTCTCCTCGGCTTCATACCTAAAAGTCCATTTGAATCCGAATTCTCAGGTGGTGTCGCTCAGCTGCCTAGCAGCACAGTGAGTACAGCACGAACGTTTGGCCTCTGCTCCCACAGCAGAAGAGCCAGGATTGAAAGCTGGTGCTGGACCTGTTCAGCACACAATCCCCTTTACATTGGTGCCTCCATCGTTGCTTTCACTGCTCACTTTCATACAGGAAAAGCATTTGAATGGAATCAGTCCAGAGCCTGCTCTCTGCTGCGCAGCAACACAGTCAGCACAGAATGAACAGTGGCATCTGCTCACACGGCAGAAGGACCAGCAGGGAAAGCTAGTGCTGTGTCTCTTCAGCACACAAGCAGCTTTGCAACGGGGTCACCATCATTGCAGTCTCTCCTCGGTTTCCTACCTAAAAGTACATTTGAATCCAAATTCTCAGGTGGTGTCTCTCAGCTGCCCAGCAGCACAGTGAGTACAGCACGAACGTTTGGCCTCTGTTCCCACAGCAGAAGAGCCAGTATTGAAAGCTGGTGCTGGACCTGTTCAGCACACAATCCCCTTTACATTGGTGCATCCATCGTTGCTTTCACTGCTCACTTTCATACAGGAAAAGCATTTGAATAGAATCAGTCCAGAGCCTGCTCTCTGCTGCGCAGCAACACAGTCAGCACAGAATGAACAGTGGCATCTGCTCACACGGCAGAAGGACCAGCAGGGAAAGCTAGTGCTCTGCTTCTTCAGCACACAAGCAGCTTTGCAACGGGGTCACCATCATTGCAGTCTCTCCTCGGCTTCATACCTAAAAGTCCATTTGAATCCGAATTCTCAGGTGGTGTCGCTCAGCTGCCCAGCAGCACAGTGAGTACAGCACGAACGTTTTGCCTCTGCTCCCACAGCAGAAGAGCCAGGATTGAAAGCTGGTGCTGGACCTGTTCAGCACACAATCCCCTTTACATTGGTGCCTCCATTGTTGCTTTCACTGCTAACACTCATACAGGAAAAGCATTTGAATAGAATCAGTCCAGAGCCTGCTCCATGCTGGCAGCAACACAGCACAGAATGAACAGTGGCATCTGCTCACACGGCAGAAGGACCAGCAGGGAAAGCTAGTGCTGTGTCTCTTCAGCACACAAGCAGCTTTGCAACGGGGTCACCATCATTGCAGTCTCTCCTCGGTTTCCTACCTAAAAGTCCATTTGAATCCAAATTCTCAGGTGGTGTCTCTCAGCTGCCCAGCAGCACAGTTAGTACAGCACGAACGTTTGGCCTCTGCTCCCACAGCAGAAGAGCCAGGATTGAAAGCTGGTGCTGGACCTGTTCAGCACACAATCCCCTTTACATTGGTGCATCCATCGTTGCTTTCACTGCTCACTTTCATACAGGAAAAGCATTTGAATGGAATCAGTCCAGAGCCTGCTCTCTGCTGCGCAGCAACACAGTCAGCACAGAATGAACAGTGGCATCTGCTCACACGGCAGAAGGACCAGCAGGGAAAGCTAGTGCTCTGCTTCTTCAGCACACAAGCAGCTTTGCAACGCGGTCACCATCATTGCAGTCTCTCCTCGGCTTCATACCTAAAAGTCCATTTGAATCCGAATTCTCAGGTGGTGTCGCTCAGCTGTCCAGCAGCACAGTGAGTACAGCACGAATGTTTGGCCTCTGCTCCCACAGCAGAAGAGCCAGGATTGAAAGCTGGTGCTGGACCTGTTCAGCACACAATCCCCTTTACATTGGTGCCTCCATCGTTGCTTTCACTGCTCACTTTCATACAGGAAAAGCATTTGAATGGAATCATCCAGAGCCTGCTCTCTGCTGCGCAGGAACACAGTCAGCACAGAATGAACAGTGGCATCTGCTCACACGGCAGAAGGAGCAGCAGGGAAAGCTAGTGCTGTGTCTCTTCAGCACACAAGCAGCTTTGCAACGGGGTCACCATCATTGCAGTCTCTCCTCGGTTTCCTACCTAAAAGTACATTTGAATCCAAATTCTCAGGTGGTGTCGCTCAGCTGCCCAGCAGCACAGTGAGTACAGCACGAACGTTTGGCCTCTGCTCCCACAGCAGAAGAGCCAGGATTGAAAGCTGGTGCTGGACCTGTTCAGCACACAATCCCCTTTACATTGGTGCATCCATCGTTGCTTTCACTGCTCACTTTCATACAGGAAAAGCATTTGAATGGAATCAGTCCAGAGCCTGCTCTCTGCTGCGCAGCAACACAGTCAGCACAGAATGAACAGTGGCATCTGCTCACACGGCAGAAGGACCAGCAGGGAAAGCTAGTGCTGTGTCTCTTCAGCACACAAGCAGCTTTGCAACGGGGTCACCATCATTGCAGTCTCTCCTCGGTTTCATACCTAAAAGTCCATTTGAATCCAAATTCTCAGGTGGTGTCTCTCAGCTGCCCAGCAGCACAGTGAGTACAGCACGAACGTTTGGCCTCTGCTCCCACAGCAGAAGAGCCAGGATTGAAAGCTGGTGCTGGACCTGTTCAGCACACAATCCCCTTTACATTGGTGCCTCCATCGTTGCTTTCACTGCTCACTTTCATACAGGAAAAGCATTTGAATAGAATCAGTCCAGAGCCTGCTCTCTGCTGCGCAGCAACACAGTCAGCACAGAATGAACAGTGGCATCTGCTCACACGGCAGAAGGACCAGCAGGGAAAGCTAGTGCTCTGCTTCTTCAGCACACAAGCAGCTTTGCAACGGGGTCACCATCATTGCAGTCTCTCCTCGTCTTCATACCTAAAAGTCCATTTGAATCCGAATTCTCAGGTGGTCTCAGCTGCCCACTAGCACAGTGAGTACAGCACGAACGTTTGGCCTCTGCTCCCACAGCAGAAGAGCCAGGATTGAAAGCTGGTGCTGGACCTGTTCAGCACACAATCACTTTTACATTGGTGCATTCATCGTTGCTTTCAATGCTCACTTTCATACAAGAAAAGCATTTGAATGGAATCAGTCCAGAGGCTGCTCTCTGCTGCGCAGCAACACAGTCAGCACAGAATGAACAGTGGCATCTGCTCACACGGCAGAAGGAGCAGCAGGGAAAGCTAGTGCTGTGTCTCTTCAGCACACAAGCAGCTTTGCAACGGGGTCACCATCATTGCAGTCTCTCCTCGGTTTCCTACCTAAAAGTACATTTGAATCCAAATTCTCAGGTGGTGTCGCTCAGCTGCCCAGCAGCACAGTGAGTACAGCACGAACGTTTGGCCTCTGCTCCCACAGCAGAAGAGCCAGGATTGAAAGCTGGTGCTGGACCTGTTCAGCACACAATCCCCTTTACATTGGTGCCTCCATTGTTGTTTTCACTGCTAACACTCATACAGGAAAAGCATTTGAATAGAATCAGTCCAGAGCCTGCTCCCTGCTGGCAGCAACACAGCACAGAATGAACAGTGGCATCTGCTCACACGGCAGAAGGACCAGCAGGGAAAGCTAGTGCTGTGTCTCTTCAGCACACAAGCAGCTTTGCAACGGGGTCACCATCATTGCAGTCTCTCCTCGGTTTCCTACCTAAAAGTCCATTTGAATCCAAATTCTCAGGTGGTCTCAGCTGCCCAGCAGCACAGTGAGTACAGCACGAACGTTTGGCCTCTGCTCCCACAGCAGAAGAGCCAGGATTGAAAGCTGGTGCTGGACCTGTTCAGCACACAATCCCCTTTATACTGGTGCCTCCATCGTTGCTTTCACTGATAACACTCATACAGGAAAAGCATTTGAATGGAATCAGTCCAGAGCCTGCTCTCTGCTGCGCAGCAACACACTCAGCACAGAATGAACAGTGGATTCTGCTCAAACAGCAGAAGGACCAGCAGGGAAAGCTAGTGCTGGGCTTCTTCAGCACACAAGCAGCTTTGCAACAGGGTCACCATCATTGCAGTCTCTCCTCGGTTTCATACCTAAAAGTCCATTTGAATCCAAATTCTCAGGTGGTGTCTCTCAGCTGCCCAGCAGCACAGTTAGTACAGCACGAACGTTTGGCCTCTGCTCCCACAGCAGAAGAGCCAGGATTGAAAGCTGGTGCTGGACCTGTTCAGCACACAATCACTTTTACATTGGTGCATTCATCGTTGCTTTCACTGCTCACTTTCATACAAGAAAAGCTTTTGAATGGAATCAGTCCAGAGCCTGCTCTCTGCTGCGCAGCAACACAGTCAGCACAGAATGAACAGTGGCATCTGCTCACACGGCAGAAGGAGCAGCAGGGAAAGCTAGTGCTGTGTCTCTTCAGCACACAAGCAGCTTTGCAACGGGGTCACCATCATTGCAGTCTCTCCTCGGTTTCCTACCTAAAAGTACATTTGAATCCAAATTCTCAGGTGGTGTCGCTCAGCTGCCCAGCAGCACAGTGAGTACAGCACGAACGTTTGGCCTCTGCTCCCACAGCAGAAGAGCCAGGATTGAAAGCTGGTGCTGGACCTGTTCAGCACACAATCCCCTTTACATTGGTGCCTCCATCGTTGCTTTCACTGCTAACACTCATACAGGAAAAGCATTTGAATAGAATCAGTCCAGAGCCTGCTCCCTGCTGGCAGCAACACAGCACAGAATGAACAGTGGCATCTGCTCACACGGCAGAAGGACCAGCAGGGAAAGCTAGTGCTGTGTCTCTTCAGCACACAAGCAGCTTTGCAACGTGGTCACCATCATTGCAGTCTCTCCTCGGTTTCATACCTAAAAGTCCATTTGAATCCAAATTCTCAGGTGGTGTCTCTCAGCTGCCCAGCAGCACAGTTAGTACAGCACGAACGTTTGGCCTCTGCTCCCACAGCAGAAGAGCCAGGATTGAAAGCTGGTGCTGGACCTGTTCAGCACACAATCACCTTTACATTGGTGCATCCATCGTTGCTTTCACTGCTCACTTTCATACAGGAAAAGCATTTGAATGGAATCAGTCCAGAGCCTGCTCTCTGCTGCGCAGCAACACAGTCAGCACAGAATGAACAGTGGCATCTGCTCACACGGCAGAAGGACCAGCAGGGAAAGCTAGTGCTGTGTCTCTTCAGCACACAAGCAGCTTTGCAACGGGTCACCATCATTGCAGTCTCTCCTCGGTTTCCTACCTAAAAGTCCATTTGAATCCAAATTCTCAGGTGGTGTCTCTCAGCTGCCCAGCAGCACAGTTAGTACAGCACGAACGTTTGGCCTCTGCTCCCACAGCAGAAGAGCCAGGATTGAAAGCTGGTGCTGGACCTGTTCAGCACACAATCCCCTTTACATTGGTGCATCCATCGTTGCTTTCACTGCTCACTTTCATACAGGAAAAGCATTTGAATGGAATCAGTCCAGAGCCTGATCTCTGCTGCGCAGCAACACAGTCAGCACAGAATGAACAGTGGCATCTGCTCACACGGCAGAAGGACCAGCAGGGAAAGCTAGTGCTCTGCTTCTTCAGCACACAAGCAGCTTTGCAACGGGGTCACCATCATTGCAGTCTCTCCTCGGCTTCATACCTAAAAGTCCATTTGAATCCGAATTCTCAGGTGGTGTCTCTCAGCTGCCCAGCAGCACAGTGAGTACAGCACGAACGTTTGGCCTCTGCTCCCACAGCAGAAGAGCCAGGATTGAAAGCTGGTGCTGGACCTGTTCAGCACACAATCCCCTTTACATTGGTGCATCCATCGTTGCTTTCACTGCTCACTTTCATACAGGAAAAGCATTTGAATGGAATCAGTCCAGAGCCTGCTCTCTGCTGCGCAGGAACACAGTCAGCACAGAATGAACAGTGGCATCTGCTCACACGGCAGAAGGACCAGCAGGGAAAGCTAGTGCTCTGCTTCTTCAGCACACAAGCAGCTTTGCAACGGGGTCACCATCATTGCAGTCTCTCCTTGGCTTCATACCTAAAAGTCCATTTGAATCCGAATTCTCAGGTGGTGTCGCTCAGCTGCCCAGCAGCACAGTGAGTACAGCACGAACGTTTGAGCTCTGTTCCCACAGCAGAAGAGCCAGGATTGAAAGCTGGTGCTGGACCTGTTTCAGCACACAATCCCCTTTACATTGGTGCCTCCATCATTGCTTTCACTGCTCACTTTCATACAGGAAAAGCATTTGAATGGAATCAGTCCAGAGGCTGCTCTCTGCTGTGCAGCAACACAGCACAGAATGAACAGTGGCATCTGCTCACACGGCAGAAGGACCAGCAGGGAAAGCTAGTGCTGTGTCTCTTCAGCACACAAGCAGCTTTGCAACGGGGTCACCATCATTGCAGTCTCTCCTCGGTTTCATACCTAAAAGTCCATTTGAATCCAAATTCTCAGGTGGTATCGCTCAGCTGCCCAGCAGCACAGTGAGTACAGCACGAACGTTTGGCCTCTGCTCCCACAGCAGAAGAGCCAGGATTGAAAGCTGGTGCTGGACCTGTTCAGCACACAATCCCCTTTACATTGGTGCATTCATCGTTGCTTTCACTGCTCACTTTCATACAAGAAAAGCATTTGAATGGAATCAGTCCAGAGGCTGCTCTCTGCTGCACAGCAACACAGTCAGCACAGAATGAACAGTGGCATCTGCTCACACGGCAGAAGGACCAGCAGGGAAAGCTAGTGCTGTGTCTCTTCAGCACACAAGCAGCTTTGCAACGGGGTCACCATCATTGCAGTCTCTCCTCGGTTTCATACCTAAAAGTCCATTTGAATCCAAATTCTCAGGTGGTCTCAGCTGCCCAGCAGCACAGTGAGTACAGCACGAACGTTTGGCCTCTGCTCCCACAGCAGAAGAGCCAGGATTGAAAGCTGGTGCTGGACCTGTTCAGCACACAATCCCCTTTACATTGGTGCCTCCATCGTTGCTTTCACTGCTCACTTTCATACAGGAAAAGCATTTGAATAGAATCAGTCCAGAGCCTGCTCTCTGCTGCGCAGCAACACACTCAGCACAGAATGAACAGTGGATTCTGCTCAAACAGCAGAAGGACCAGCAGGGAAAGCTAGTGCTGGGCTTCTTCAGCACACAAGCAGCTTTGCAACGGGGTCACCATCATTGCAGTCTCTCCTCGGTTTCATACCTAAAAGTCCATTTGAATCCAAATTCTCAGGTGGTGTCTCTCAGCTGCCCAGCAGCACAGTTAGTACAGCACGAACGTTTGGCCTCTGCTCCCACAGCAGAAGAGCCAGGATTGAAAGCTGGTGCTGGACCTGTTCAGCACACAATCACTTTTACATTGGTGCATTCATCGTTGCTTTCACTGCTCACTTTCATACAAGAAAAGCTTTTGAATGGAATCAGTCCAGAGCCTGCTCTCTGCTGCGCAGCAACACAGTCAGCACAGAATGAACAGTGGCATCTGCTCACACGGCAGAAGGAGCAGCAGGGAAAGCTAGTGCTGTGTCTCTTCAGCACACAAGCAGCTTTGCAACGGGGTCACCATCATTGCAGTCTCTCCTCGGTTTCCTACCTAAAAGTACATTTGAATCCAAATTCTCAGGTGGTGTCGCTCAGCTGCCCAGCAGCACAGTGAGTACAGCACGAACGTTTGGCCTCTGCTCCCACAGCAGAAGAGCCAGGATTGAAAGCTGGTGCTGGACCTGTTCAGCACACAATCCCCTTTACATTGGTGCCTCCATCGTTGCTTTCACTGCTAACACTCATACAGGAAAAGCATTTGAATAGAATCAGTCCAGAGCCTGCTCCCTGCTGGCAGCAACACAGCACAGAATGAACAGTGGCATCTGCTCACACGGCAGAAGGACCAGCAGGGAAAGCTAGTGCTGTGTCTCTTCAGCACACAAGCAGCTTTGCAACGGGGTCACCATCATTGCAGTCTCTCCTCGGTTTCATACCTAAAAGTCCATTTGAATCCAAATTCTCAGGTGGTGTCTCTCAGCTGCCCAGCAGCACAGTTAGTACAGCACGAACGTTTGGCCTCTGCTCCCACAGCAGAACAGCCAGGATTGAAAGCTGGTGCTGGACCTGTTCAGCACACAATCACCTTTACATTGGTGCATCCATCGTTGCTTTCACTGCTCAATTTCATACAGGAAAAGCATTTGAATGGAATCAGTCCAGAGCCTGCTCTCTGCTGCGCAGGAACACAGTCAGCACAGAATGAACAGTGGCATCTGCTCACACGGCAGAAGGACCAGCAGGGAAAGCTAGTGCTCTGCTTCTTCAGCACACAAGCAGCTTTGCAACGCGGTCACCATCATTGCAGTCTCTCCTCGGTTTCATACCTAAAAGTCCATTTGAATCCAAATTCTCAGGTGGTCTCAGCTGCCCAGTAGCACAGTGAGCACAGCACGAACGTTTGGCCTCTGCTCCCACAGCAGAAGAGCCAGGATTGAAAGCTGGTGCTGGACCTGTTCAGCACACAATCCCCTTTACATTGGTGCCTCCATCGTTGCTTTCACTGCTCACTTTCATACAGGAAAAGCATTTGAATGGAATCAGTCCAGAGCCTGCTCTCTGCTGCGCAGCAACACAGTCAGCACAGAATGAACAGTGGCATCTGCTCACACGGCAGAAGGACCAGCAGGGAAAGCTAGTGCTCTGCTTCTTCAGCACACAAGCAGCTTTGCAACGGGGTCACCATCATTGCAGTCTCTCCTCGGCTTCATACCTAAAAGTCCATTTGAATCCGAATTCTCAGGTGGTGTCGCTCAGCTGCCTAGCAGCACAGTGAGTACAGCACGAACGTTTGGCCTCTGCTCCCACAGCAGAAGAGCCAGGATTGAAAGCTGGTGCTGGACCTGTTCAGCACACAATCCCCTTTACATTGGTGCCTCCATCGTTGCTTTCACTGCTCACTTTCATACAGGAAAAGCATTTGAATGGAATCAGTCCAGAGCCTGCTCTCTGCTGCGCAGCAACACAGTCAGCACAGAATGAACAGTGGCATCTGCTCACACGGCAGAAGGAGCAGCAGGGAAAGCTAGTGCTGTGTCTCTTCAGCACACAAGCAGCTTTGCAACGGTGTCACCATCATTGCAGTCTCTCCTCGGTTTCCTACCTAAAAGTCCATTTGAATCCAAATTCTCAGGTGGTCTCAGCTGCCCAGCAGCACAGTGAGTACAGCACGAACGTTTGGCCTCTGCTCCCACAGCAGAAGAGCCAGGATTGAAAGCTGGTGCTGGACCTGTTCAGCACACAATCCCCTTTATACTGGTGCCTCCATCGTTGCTTTCACTGCTAACACTCATACAGGAAAAGCATTTGAATAGAATCAGTCCAGAGCCTGCTCTCTGCTGCGCAGCAACACACTCAGCACAGAATGAACAGTGGATTCTGCTCAAACAGCAGAAGGACCAGCAGGGAAAGCTAGTGCTGGGCTTCTTCAGCACACAAGCAGCTTTGCAACGGGGTCACCATCATTGCAGTCTCTCCTCGGTTTCATACCTAAAAGTCCATTTGAATCCAAATTCTCAGGTGGTGTCTCTCAGCTGCCCAGCAGCACAGTTAGTACAGCACGAACGTTTGGCCTCTGCTCCCACAGCAGAAGAGCCAGGATTGAAAGCTGGTGCTGGACCTGTTCAGCACACAATCACTTTTACATTGGTGCATTCATCGTTGCTTTCACTGCTCACTTTCATACAAGAAAAGCTTTTGAATGGAATCAGTCCAGAGCCTGCTCTCTGCTGCGCAGCAACACAGTCAGCACAGAATGAACAGTGGCATCTGCTCACACGGCAGAAGGAGCAGCAGGGAAAGCTAGTGCTGTGTCTCTTCAGCACACAAGCAGCTTTGCAACGGGGTCACCATCATTGCAGTCTCTCCTCGGTTTCCTACCTAAAAGTCCATTTGAATCCAAATTCTCAGGTGGTGTCGCTCAGCTGCCCAGCAGCACAGTGAGTACAGCACGAACGTTTGGCCTCTGCTCCCACAGCAGAAGAGCCAGGATTGAAAGCTGGTGCTGGACCTGTTCAGCACACAATCCCCTTTACATTGGTGCCTCCATCGTTGCTTTCACTGCTAACACTCATACAGGAAAAGCATTTGAATAGAATCAGTCCAGAGCCTGCGCCCTGCTGGCAGCAACACAGCACAGAATGAACAGTGGCATCTGCTCACACGGCAGAAGGACCAGCAGGGAAAGCTAGTGCTGTGTCTCTTCAGCACACAAGCAGCTTTGCAACGTGGTCACCATCATTGCAGTCTCTCCTCGGTTTCATACCTAAAAGTCCATTTGAATCCAAATTCTCAGGTGGTGTCTCTCAGCTGCCCAGCAGCACAGTGAGTACAGCACGAACGTTTGGCCTCTGCTCCCACAGCAGAAGAGCCAGGATTGAAAGCTGGTGCTGGACCTGTTCAGCACACAATCCCCTTTACATTGGTGCCTCCATCGTTGCTTTCACTGCTCACTTTCATACAGGAAAAGCATTTGAATGGAATCAGTCCAGAGCCTGCTCTCTGCTGCGCAGCAACACAGCACAGAATGAACAGTGGCATCTGCTCACACGGCAGAAGGACCAGCAGGGAAAGCTAGTGCTGTGTCTCTTCAGCACACAAGCAGCTTTGCAACGGGGTCACCATCATTGCAGTCTCTCCTCGGTTTCATACCTAAAAGTCCATTTGAATCCAAATTCTCAGGTGGTGTCGCTCAGCTGCCCAGCAGCACAGTGAGTACAGCACGAACGTTTGGCCTCTGCTCCCACAGCAGAAGAGCCAGGATTGAAAGCTGGTGCTGGACCTGTTCAGCACACAATCACTTTTACATTGGTGCATTCATCGTTGCTTTCACTGCTCACTTTCATACAAGAAAAGCATTTGAATGGAATCAGTGCAGAGGCTGCTCTCTGCTGCGCAGCAACACAGTCAGCACAGAATGAACAGTGGCATCTGCTCACACGGCAGAAGGAGCAGCAGGGAAAGCTAGTGCTGTGTCTCTTCAGCACACAAGCAGCTTTGCAACGGGGTCACCATCATTGCAGTCTCTCCTCGGTTTCCTACCTAAAAGTACATTTGAATCCAAATTCTCAGGTGGTGTCGCTCAGCTGCCCAGCAGCACAGTGAGTACAGCACGAACGTTTGGCCTCTGCTCCCACAGCAGAAGAGCCAGGATTGAAAGCTGGTGCTGGACCTGTTCAGCACACAATCCCCTTTACATTGGTGCCTCCATCGTTGCTTTCACTGCTAACACTCATACAGGAAAAGCATTTGAATAGAATCAGTCCAGAGCCTGCTCCCTGCTGGCAGCAACACAGCACAGAATGAACAGTGGCATCTGCTCACACGGCAGAAGGACCAGCAGGGAAAGCTAGTGCTGTGTCTCCTCAGCACACAAGCAGCTTTGCAACGGGGTCACCATCATTGCAGTCTCTCCTCGGTTTCATACCTAAAAGTCCATTTGAATCCAAATTCTCACGTGGTCTCAGCTGCCCAGTAGCACAGGGAGCACAGCACGAACGTTTGGACTCTGGTCCCACAGCAGAAGAGCAAGGATTGAAAGCTGGTGCTGGACCTGTTCAGCACACAATCACCTTTACATTGGTGCCTCCATCGTTGCTTTCACTGCTCACTTTCATACAGGAAAAGCATTTGAATGGAATCAGTCCAGAGCCTGCTCTCTGCTGCGCAGGAACACAGTCAGCACAGAATGAACAGTGGCATCTGCTCACACGGCAGAAGGACCAGCAGGGAAAGCTAGTGCTCTGCTTCTTCAGCACACAAGCAGCTTTGCAACGGGGTCACCATCATTGCAGTCTCTCCTCGGTTTCATACCTAAAAGTCCATTTGAATCCAAATTCTCAGGTGGTCTCAGCTGCCCAGTAGCACAGTGAGTACAGCACGAACGTTTGGCCTCTGCTCCCACAGCAGAAGAGCCAGGATTGAAAGCTGGTGCTGGACCTGTTCAGCACACAATCACTTTTACATTGGTGCATTCATCGTTGCTTTCACTGCTCACTTTCATACAAGAAAAGCATTTGAATGGAATCAGTCCAGAGGCTGCTCTCTGCTGCGCAGCAACACAGTCAGCACAGAATGAACAGTGGCATCTGCTCACACGGCAGAAGGACCAGCAGGGAAAGCTAGTGCTGTGTCTCTTCAGCACACAAGCAGCTTTGCAACGGGGTCACCATCATTGCAGTCTCTCCTCGGTTTCATACCTAAAAGTCCATTTGAATCCAAATTCTCAGGTGGTGTCGCTCAGCTGCCCAGCAGCACAGTGAGTACAGCACGAACGTTTGGCCTCTGCTCCCACAGCAGAAGAGCCAGGATTGAAAGCTGGTGCTGGACCTGTTCAGCACACAATCACTTTTACATTGGTGCATTCATCGTTGCTTTCAGTGCTCACTTTCATACAAGAAAAGCATTTGAATGGAATCAGTCCAGAGGCTGCTCTCTGCTGCGCAGCAACACAGTCAGCACAGAATGAACAGTGGCATCTGCTCACACGGCAGAAGGAGCAGCAGGGAAAGCTAGTGCTGTGTCTCTTCAGCACACAAGCAGCTTTGCAACGGGGTCACCATCATTGCAGTCTCTCCTCGGTTTCCTACCTAAAAGTCCATTTGAATCCAAATTCTCAGGTGGTGTCGCTCAGCTGCCCAGCAGCACAGTGAGTACAGCACGAACGTTTGGCCTCTGCTCCCACAGCAGAAGAGCCAGGATTGAAAGCTGGTGCTGGACCTGTTCAGCACACAATCCCCTTTACATTGGTGCCTCCATCGTTGCTTTCACTGCTAACACTCATACAGGAAAAGCATTTGAATAGAATCAGTCCAGAGCCTGCTCCCTGCTGGCAGCAACACAGCACAGAATGAACAGTGGCATCTGCTCACACGGCAGAAGGAGCAGCAGGGAAAGCTAGTGCTGCGTCTCTTCAGCACACAAGCAGCTTTGCAACGGGGTCACCATCATTGCAGTCTCTCCTCGGTTTCATACCTAAAAGTCCATTTGAATCCAAATTCTCACGTGGTCTCAGCTGCCCAGTAGCACAGGGAGCACAGCACGAACGTTTGGACTCTGGTCCCACAGCAGAAGAGCAAGGATTGAAAGCTGGTGCTGGACCTGTTCAGCACACAATCCCCTTTACATTGGTGCCTCCATCGTTGCTTTCACTGCTCACTTTCGTACAGGAAAAGCATTTGAATGGAATCAGTCCAGAGCCTGCTCTCTGCTGCGCAGCAACACAGTCAGCACAGAATGAACAGTGGCATCTGCTCACACGGCAGAAGGACCAGCAGGGAAAGCTAGTGCTCTGCTTCTTCAGCACACAAGCAGCTTTGCAACGGGGTCACCATCATTGCAGTCTCTCCTCGGCTTCATACCTAAAAGTCCATTTGAATCCGAATTCTCAGGTGGTGTCGCTCAGCTGCCCAGCAGCACAGTGAGTACAGCACGAACGTTTGGCCTCTGCTCCCACAGCAGAAGAGCCAGGATTGAAAGCTGGTGCTGGACCTGTTCAGCACACAATCCCCTTTACATTGGTGCCTCCATCGTTGCTTTCACTGCTCACTTTCATACAGGAAAAGCATTTGAATGGAATCAGTCCAGAGCCTGCTCTCTGCTGCGCAGCAACACAGTCAGCACAGAATGAACAGTGGCATCTGCTCACACGGCAGAAGGAGCAGCAGGGAAAGCTAGTGCTGTGTCTCTTCAGCACACAAGCAGCTTTGCAACGGGGTCACCATCATTGCAGTCTCTCCTCGGTTTCCTACCTAAAAGTCCATTTGAATCCAAATTCTCAGGTGGTCTCAGCTGCCCAGCAGCACAGTTAGTACAGCACGAACGTTTGGCCTCTGCTCCCACAGCAGAAGAGCCAGGATTGAAAGCTGGTGCTGGACCTGTTCAGCAGACAATCCCCTTTATACTGGTGCCTCCATCGTTGCTTTCACTGCTAACACTCATACAGGAAAAGCATTTGAATGGAATCAGTCCAGAGCCTGCTCCCTGCTGGCAGCAACACAGCACAGAATGAACAGTGGCATCTGCTCACACGGCAGAAGGACCAGCAGGGAAAGCTAGTGCTGTGTCTCTTCAGCACAAAAGCAGCTTTGCAACGTGGTCACCATCATTGCAGTCTCTCCTCGGTTTCATACGTAAAAGTCCATTTGAATCCAAATTCTCAGGTGGTGTCTCTCAGCTGCCCAGCAGCACAGTTAGTACAGCACGAACGTTTGGCCTCTGCTCCCACAGCAGAAGAGCCAGGATTGAAAGCTGGTGCTGGACCTGTTCAGCACACGATCACCTTTACATTGGTGCATTCATCGTTGCTTTCACTGCTCACTTTCATACAAGAAAAGCTTTTGAATGGAATCAGTCCAGAGGCTGCTCTCTGCTGCGCAGGAACACAGTCAGCACAGAATGAACAGTGGCATCTGCTCACACGGCAGAAGGACCAGCAGGGAAAGCTAGTGCTGTGTCTCTTCAGCACACAAGCAGCTTTGCAACGGGGTCACCATCATTGCAGTCTCTCCTCGGTTTCCTACCTAAAAGTCCATTTGAATCCAAATTCTCAGGTGGTGTCTCTCAGCTGCCCAGCAGCACAGTGAGTACAGCACGAACGTTTGGCCTCTGCTCCCACAGCAGAAGAGCCAGGATTGAAAGCTGGTGCTGGACCTGTTCAGCACACAATCACCTTTACATTGGTGCATCCATCGTTGCTTTCACTGCTCACTTTCATACAGGAAAAGAATTTGAATGGAATCAGTCCAGAGCCTGCTCTCTGCTGCGCAGGAACACAGTCAGCACAGAATGCACAGTGGCATCTGCTCACACGGCAGAAGGACCAGCAGGGAAAGCTAGTGCTCTGCTTCTTCAGCACACAAGCAGCTTTGCAACGGGGTCACCATCATTGCAGTCTCTCCTCGGTTTCATACCTAAAAGTCCATTTGAATCCAAATTCTCAGGTGGTCTCAGATGCCCAGTAGCACAGTTAGTACAGCACGAACGTTTGGCCTCTGCTCCCACAGCAGAAGAGCCAGGATTGAAAGCTGGTGCTGGACCTGTTCAGCACACAATCCCCTTTACATTGGTGCCTCCATCCTTGCTTTCACTGCTAACACTCATACAGGAAAAGCATTTGAATAGAATCAGTCCAGAGCC
Organism: Pezoporus flaviventris; assembly: GCF_033815535.1. NCBI lineage: Eukaryota > Metazoa > Chordata > Aves > Psittaciformes > Psittacidae > Pezoporus > Pezoporus flaviventris. The sequence goes on along the minus strand of NW_026892854.1, from coordinate 396,801 downwards.
TGCTCCCTGCTGGCAGCAACACAGCACAGAATGAACAGTGGCATCTGCTCACACGGCAGAAGGACCAGCAGGGAAAGCTAGTGCTGTGTCTCTTCAGCACACAAGCAGCTTTGCAACGGGGTCACCATCATTGCAGTCTCTCCTCGGTTTCCTACCTAAAAGTCCATTTGAATCCAAATTCTCAGGTGGTCTCAGCTGCCCAGCAGCACAGTGAGTACAGCACGAACGTTTGGCCTCTGCTCCCACAGCAGAAGAGCCAGGATTGGAAGCTGGTGCTGGACCTGTTCAGCACACAATCCGCTTTATACTGGTGCCTCCATCGTTGCTTTCACTGCTAACACTCATACAGGAAAAGCATTTGAATGGAATCAGTCCAGAGCCTGCTCTCTGCTGCGCAGCAACACACTCAGCACAGAATGAACAGTGGATTCTGCTCAAACAGCAGAAGGACCAGCAGGGAAAGCTAGTGCTGGGCTTCTTCAGCACACAAGCAGCTTTGCAACGGGGTCACCATCATTGCAGTCTCTCCTCGGTTTCATACCTAAAAGTCCATTTGAATCCAAATTCTCAGGTGGTGTCTCTCAGCTGCCCAGCAGCACAGTTAGTACAGCACGAACGTTTGGCCTCTGCTCCCACAGCAGAAGAGCCAGGATTGAAAGCTGGTGCTGGACCTGTTCAGCACACAATCACTTTTACATTGGTGCCTCTATCGTTGCTTTCACTGCTCACTTTCATACAGGAAAAGCATTTGAATGGAATCAGTCCAGAGCCTGCTCTCTGCTGCGCAGGAACACAGTCAGCACAGAATGAACAGTGGCATCTGCTCACACGGCAGAAGGACCAGCAGGGAAAGCTAGTGCTCTGCTTCTTCAGCACACAAGCAGCTTTGCAACGGGGTCACCATCATTGCAGTCTCTCCTCGGCTTCATACCTAAAAGTCCATTTGAATCCGAATTCTCAGGTGGTGTCGCTCAGCTGCCCAGCAGCACAGTGAGTACAGCACGAACGCTTGGCTTCTGCTCCCACAGCAGAAGAGCCAGTATTGAAAGCTGGTGCTGGACCTGTTCAGCACACAATCCCCTTTACATTGGTGCCTCCATCGTTGCTTTCACTGCTCACTTTCATACAGGACAAGCATTTGAATGGAATCAGTCCTGAGCCTGCTCTCTGCTGCGCAGCAACACAGTCAGCACAGAATGAACAGTGGCATCTGCTCACACGGCAGAAGGAGCAGCAGGGAAAGCTAGTGCTGTGTCTCTTCAGCACACAAGCAGCTTTGCAACGAGGTCACCATCATTGCAGTCTCTCCTCGGTTTCCTACCTAAAAGTCCATTTGAATCCAAATTCTCAGGTGGTGTCGCTCAGCTGCCCAGCAGCACAGTGAGTACAGCACGAACGTTTGGCCTCTGCTCCCACAGCAGAAGAGCCAGGATTGAAAGCTGGTGCTGGACCTGTTCAGCACACAATCCCCTTTATACTGGTGCCTCCATCGTTGCTTTCACTGCTAACACTCATACAGGAAAAGCATTTGAATGGAATCAGTCCAGAGCCTGCTCCCTGCTGGCAGCAACACAGCACAGAATGAACAGTGGCATCTGCTCACACGGCAGAAGGACCAGCAGGGAAAGGTAGTGCTGTGTCTCTTCAGCACAAAAGCAGCTTTGCAACGTGGTCACCATCATTGCAGTCTCTCCTCGGTTTCATACCTAAAAGTCCATTTGAATCCAAATTCTCAGGTGGTGTCTCTCAGCTGCCCAGCAGCACAGTTAGTACAGCACGCACGTTTGGCCTCTGCTCCCACAGCAGAAGAGCCAGGATTGAAAGCTGGTGCTGGACCTGTTCAGCACACAATCACCTTTACATTGGTGCATTCATTGTTGCTTTCACTGCTCACTTTCATACAAGAAAAGCATTTGAATGGAATCAGTCCAGAGGCTGCTCTCTGCTGCGCAGCAACACAGTCAGCACAGAATGAACAGTGGCATCTGCTCACACGGCAGAAGGAGCAGCAGGGAAAGCTAGTGCTGTGTCTCTTCAGCACACAAGCAGCTTTGCAACGGGGTCACCATCATTGCAGTCTCTCCTCGGTTTCCTACCTAAAAGTCCATTTGAATCCAAATTCTCAGGTGGTGTCTCTCAGCTGCCCAGCAGCACAGTGAGTACAGCACGAACGTTTGGCCTCTGCTCCCACAGCAGAAGAGCCAGGATTGAAAGCTGGTGCTGGACCTGTTCAGCACACAATCACCTTTACATTGGTGCATCCATCGTTGCTTTCACTGCTCACTTTCATACAGGAAAAGCATTTGAATGGAATCAGTCCAGAGCCTGCTCTCTGCTGCGCAGCAACACAGTCAGCACAGAATGCACAGTGGCATCTGCTCACACGGCAGAAGGACCAGCAGGGAAAGCTAGTGCTCTGCTTCTTCAGCACACAAGCAGCTTTGCAACGGGGTCACCATCATTGCAGTCTCTCCTCGGTTTCATACCTAAAAGTCCATTTGAATCCAAATTCTCAGGTGGTCTCAGATGCCCAGTAGCACAGTTAGTACAGCACGAACGTTTGGCCTCTGCTCCCACAGCAGAAGAGCCAGGATTGAAAGCTGGTGCTGGACCTGTTCAGCACACAATCCCCTTTACATTGGTGCCTCCATCCTTGCTTTCACTGCTCACTTTCATACAGGAAAAGCATTTGAATAGAATCAGTCCAGAGCCTGCTCCCTGCTGGCAGCAACACAGCACAGAATGAACAGTGGCATCTGCTCACACGGCAGAAGGACCAGCAGGGAAAGCTAGTGCTGTGTCTCTTCAGCACACAAGCAGCTTTGCAACGGGGTCACCATCATTGCAGTCTCTCCTCGGTTTCCTACCTAAAAGTCCATTTGAATCCAAATTCTCAGGTGGTCTCAGCTGCCCAGCAGCACAGTGAGTACAGCACGAACGTTTGGCCTCTGCTCCCACAGCAGAAGAGCCAGGATTGGAAGCTGGTGCTGGACCTGTTCAGCACAGAATCCGCTTTATACTGGTGCCTCCATCGTTGCTTTCACTGCTAACACTCATACAGGAAAAGCATTTGAATGGAATCAGTCCAGAGCCTGCTCTCTGCTGCGCAGCAACACACTCAGCACAGAATGAACAGTGGATTCTGCTCAAACAGCAGAAGGACCAGCAGGGAAAGCTAGTGCTGGGCTTCTTCAGCACACAAGCAGCTTTGCAACGGGGTCACCATCATTGCAGTCTCTCCTCGGTTTCCTACCTAAAAGTCCATTTGAATCCAAATTCTCAGGTGGTGTCTCTCAGCTGCCCACTAGCACAGTTAGTACAGCACGAACGTTTGGCCTCTGCTCCCACAGCAGAAGAGCCAGGATTGAAAGCTGGTGCTGGACCTGTTCAGCACACAATCACTTTTACATTGGTGCCTCTATCGTTGCTTTCACTGCTCACTTTCATACAGGAAAAGCATTTGAATGGAATCAGTCCAGAGCCTGCTCTCTGCTGCGCAGGAACACAGTCAGCACAGAATGAACAGTGGCATCTGCTCACACGGCAGAAGGACCAGCAGGGAAAGCTAGTGCTCTGCTTCTTCAGCACACAAGCAGCTTTGCAACGGGGTCACCATCATTGCAGTCTCTCCTCGGCTTCATACCTAAAAGTCCATTTGAATCCGAATTCTCAGGTGGTGTCGCTCAGCTGCCCAGCAGCACAGTGAGTACAGCACGAACGCTTGGCTTCTGCTCCCACAGCAGAAGAGCCAGTATTGAAAGCTGGTGCTGGACCTGTTCAGCACACAATCCCCTTTACATTGGTGCCTCCATCGTTGCTTTCACTGCTTACTTTCATACAGGACAAGCATTTGAATGGAATCAGTCCTGAGCCTGCTCTCTGCTGCGAAGCAACACAGTCAGCACAGAATGAACAGTGGCATCTGCTCACACGGCAGAAGGAGCAGCAGGGAAAGCTAGTGCTGTGTCTCTTCAGCACACAAGCAGCTTTGCAACGAGGTCACCATCATTGCAGTCTCTCCTCGGTTTCCTACCTAAAAGTCCATTTGAATCCAAATTCTCAGGTGGTGTCGCTCAGCTGCCCAGCAGCACAGTGAGTACAGCACGAACGTTTGGCCTCTGCTCCCACAGCAGAAGAGCCAGGATTGAAAGCTGGTGCTGGACCTGTTCAGCACACAATCCCCTTTATACTGGTGCCTCCATCGTTGCTTTCACTGCTAACACTCATACAGGAAAAGCATTTGAATGGAATCAGTCCAGAGCCTGCTCCCTGCTGGCAGCAACACAGCACAGAATGAACAGTGGCATCTGCTCACACGGCAGAAGGACCAGCAGGGAAAGGTAGTGCTGTGTCTCTTCAGCACAAAAGCAGCTTTGCAACGTGGTCACCATCATTGCAGTCTCTCCTCGGTTTCATACCTAAAAGTCCATTTGAATCCAAATTCTCAGGTGGTGTCTCTCAGCTGCCCAGCAGCACAGTTAGTACAGCACGCACGTTTGGCCTCTGCTCCCACAGCAGAAGAGCCAGGATTGAAAGCTGGTGCTGGACCTGTTCAGCACACAATCACCTTTACATTGGTGCATTCATTGTTGCTTTCACTGCTCACTTTCATACAAGAAAAGCATTTGAATGGAATCAGTCCAGAGGCTGCTCTCTGCTGCGCAGCAACACAGTCAGCACAGAATGAACAGTGGCATCTGCTCACACGGCAGAAGGAGCAGCAGGGAAAGCTAGTGCTGTGTCTCTTCAGCACACAAGCAGCTTTGCAACGGGGTCACCATCATTGCAGTCTCTCCTCGGTTTCCTACCTAAAAGTCCATTTGAATCCAAATTCTCAGGTGGTGTCTCTCAGCTGCCCAGCAGCACAGTGAGTACAGCACGAACGTTTGGCCTCTGCTCCCACAGCAGAAGAGCCAGGATTGAAAGCTGGTGCTGGACCTGTTCAGCACACAATCACCTTTACATTGGTGCATCCATCGTTGCTTTCACTGCTCACTTTCATACAGGAAAAGCATTTGAATGGAATCAGTCCAGAGCCTGCTCTCTGCTGCGCAGCAACACAGTCAGCACAGAATGAACAGTGGCATCTGCTCACACGGCAGAAGGACCAGCAGGGAAAGCTAGTGCTCTGCTTCTTCAGCACACAAGCAGCTTTGCAACGGGGTCACCATCATTGCAGTCTCTCCTCGGTTTCATACCTAAAAGTCCATTTGAATCCAAATTCTCAGGTGGTCTCAGATGCCCAGTAGCACAGTTAGTACAGCACGAACGTTTGGCCTCTGCTCCCACAGCAGAAGAGCCAGGATTGAAAGCTGGTGCTGGACCTGTTCAGCACACAATCCCCTTTACATTGGTGCCTCCATCCTTGCTTTCACTGCTAACACTCATACAGGAAAAGCATTTGAATAGAATCAGTCCAGAGCCTGCTCCCTGCTGGCAGCAACACAGCACAGAATGAACAGTGGCATCTGCTCACACGGCAGAAGGACCAGCAGGGAAAGCTAGTGCTGTGTCTCTTCAGCACACAAGCAGCTTTGCAACGGGGTCACCATCATTGCAGTCTCTCCTCGGTTTCCTACCTAAAAGTCCATTTGAATCCAAATTCTCAGGTGGTCTCAGCTGCCCAGCAGCACAGTGAGTACAGCACGAACGTTTGGCCTCTGCTCCCACAGCAGAAGAGCCAGGATTGGAAGCTGGTGCTGGACCTGTTCAGCACAGAATCCGCTTTATACTGGTGCCTCCATCGTTGCTTTCACTGCTAACACTCATACAGGAAAAGCATTTGAATGGAATCAGTCCAGAGCCTGCTCTCTGCTGCGCAGCAACACACTCAGCACAGAATGAACAGTGGCATCTGCTCACACGGCAGAAGGAGCAGCAGGGAAAGCTAGTGCTGTGTCTCTTCAGCACACAAGCAGCTTTGCAACGGGGTCACCATCATTGCAGTCTCTCCTCGGTTTCCTACCTAAAAGTCCATTTGAATCCAAATTCTCAGGTGGTGTCTCTCAGCTGCCCAGCAGCACAGTGAGTACAGCACGAACGTTTGGCCTCTGCTCCCACAGCAGAAGAGCCAGGATTGAAAGCTGGTGCTGGACCTGTTCAGCACACAATCACCTTTACATTGGTGCATCCATCGTTGCTTTCACTGCTCACTTTCATACAGGAAAAGCATTTGAATGGAATCAGTCCAGAGCCTGCTCTCTGCTGCGCAGCAACACAGTCAGCACAGAATGAACAGTGGCATCTGCTCACACGGCAGAAGGACCAGCAGGGAAACCTAGTGCTCTGCTTCTTCAGCACACAAGCAGCTTTGCAACGGGGTCACCATCATTGCAGTCTCTCCTCGGCTTCATACCTAAAAGTCCATTTGAATCCGAATTCTCAGGTGGTGTCGCTCAGCTGCCCAGCAGCACAGTGAGTACAGCACGAACGTTTGGCCTCTGCTCCCACAGCAGAAGAGCCAGTATTGAAAGCTGGTGCTGGACCTGTTCAGCACACAATCCCCTTTACATTGGTGCCTCCATCGTTGCTTTCACTGCTCACTTTCATACAGGAAAAGCATTTGAATGGAATCAGTCCAGAGCCTGCTCTCTGCTGCGCAGCAACACAGTCAGCACAGAATGAACAGTGGCATCTGCTCACACGGCAGAAGGAGCAGCAGGGAAAGCTAGTGCTGTGTCTCTTCAGCACACAAGCAGCTTTGCAACGGGGTCACCATCATTGCAGTCTCTCCTCGGTTTCCTACCTAAAAGTACATTTGAATCCAAATTCTCAGGTGGTGTCGCTCAGCTGCCCAGCAGCACAGTGAGTACAGCACGAACGTTTGGCCTCTGCTCCCACAGCAGAAGAGCCAGGATTGAAAGCTGGTGCTGGACCTGTTCAGCACACAATCCCCTTTACATTGGTGCCTCCATTGTTGCTTTCACTGCTAACACTCATACAGGAAAAGCATTTGAATAGAATCAGTCCAGAGCCTGCTCCCTGCTGGCAGCAAAGCAGCACAGAATGAACAGTGGCATCTGCTCACACGGCAGAAGGACCAGCAGGGAAAGCTAGTGCTGTGTCTCTTCAGCACACAAGCAGCTTTGCAACGGGGTCACCATCATTGCAGTCTCTCCTCGGTTTCCTACCTAAAAGTCCATTTGAATCCAAATTCTCAGGTGGTCTCAGCTGCCCAGCAGCACAGTGAGTACAGCACGAACGTTTGGCCTCTGCTCCCACAGCAGAAGAGCCAGGATTGAAAGCTGGTGCTGGACCTGTTCAGCACACAATCCCCTTTACATTGGTGCCTCCATCGTTGCTTTCACTGCTCACTTTCATACAAGAAAAGCATTTGAATGGAATCAGTCCAGAGGCTGCTCTCTGCTGCGCAGCAACACAGTCAGCACAGAATGAACAGTGGCATCTGCTCACACGGCAGAAGGAGCAGCAGGGAAAGCTAGTGCTGTGTCTCTTCAGCACACAAGCAGCTTTGCAACGGGGTCACCATCATTGCAGTCTCTCCTCGGTTTCCTACCTAAAAGTACATTTGAATCCAAATTATCAGGTGGTGTCGCTCAGCTGCCCAGCAGCACAGTGAGTACAGCACGAACGTTTGGCCTCTGCTCCCACAGCAGAAGAGCCAGGATTGAAAGCTGGTGCTGGACCTGTTCAGCACACAATCCCCTTTACATTGGTGCCTCCATTGTTGTTTTCACTGCTAACACTCATACAGGAAAAGCATTTGAATAGAATCAGTCCAGAGCCTGCTCCCTGCTGGCAGCAACACAGCACAGAATGAACAGTGGCATCTGCTCACACGGCAGAAGGACCAGCAGGGAAAGCTAGTGCTGTGTCTCTTCAGCACACAAGCAGCTTTGCAACGGGGTCACCATCATTGCAGTCTCTCCTCGGTTTCCTACCTAAAAGTCCATTTGAATCCAAATTCTCAGGTGGTCTCAGCTGCGCAGCAGCACAGTGAGTACAGCACGAACGTTTGGCCTCTGCTCCCACAGCAGAAGAGCCAGGATTGAAAGCTGGTGCTGGACCTGTTCAGCACACAATCCCCTTTATACTGGTGCCTCCATCGTTGCTTTCACTGCTAACACTCATACAGGAAAAGCATTTGAATGGAATCAGTCCAGAGCCTGCTCTCTGCTGCGCAGCAACACACTCAGCACAGAATGAACTGTGGATTCTGCTCAAACAGCAGAAGGACCAGCAGGGAAAGCTAGTGCTGGGCTTCTTCAGCACACAAGCAGCTTTGCAACGGGGTCACCATCATTGCAGTCTCTCCTCGGTTTCATACCTAAAAGTACATTTGAATCCAAATTCTCAGGTGGTGTCGCTCAGCTGCCCAGCAGCACAGTGAGTACAGCACGAACGTTTGGCCTCTGCTCCCACAGCAGAAGAGCCAGGATTGAAAGCTGGTGCTGGACCTGTTCAGCACACAATCCCCTTTACATTGGTGCCTCCATCGTTGCTTTCACTGCTCACTTTCATACAGGAAAAGCATTTGAATGGAATCAGTCCAGAGCCTGCTCTCTGCTGCGCAGCAACACAGTCAGCACAGAATGAACTGTGGATTCTGCTCAAACAGCAGAAGGACCAGCAGGGAAAGCTAGTGCTGGGCTTCTTCAGCACACAAGCAGCTTTGCAACGGGGTCACCATCATTGCAGTCTCTCCTCGGTTTCATACCTAAAAGTCCATTTGAATCCAAATTCTCAGGTGGTGTCTCTCAGCTGCCCAGCAGCACAGTTAGTACAGCACGAACGTTTGGCCTCTGCTCCCACAGCAGAAGAGCCAGGATTGAAAGCTGGTGCTGGACCTGTTCAGCACACAATCACTTTTACATTGGTGCATTCATCGTTGCTTTCACTGCTCACTTTCATACAAGAAAAGCTTTTGAATGGAATCAGTCCAGAGCCTGCTCTCTGCTGCGCAGGAACACAGTCAGCACAGAATGAACAGTGGCATCTGCTCACACGGCAGAAGGAGCAGCAGGGAAAGCTAGTGCTGTGTCTCTTCAGCACACAAGCAGCTTTGCAACGGGGTCACCATCATTGCAGTCTCTCCTCGGTTTCCTACCTAAAAGTACATTTGAATCCAAATTCTCAGGTGGTGTCGCTCAGCTGTCCAGCAGCACAGTGAGTACAGCACGAACGTTTGGCCTCTGCTCCCACAGCAGAAGAGCCAGGATTGAAAGCTGGTGCTGGACCTGTTCAGCACACAATCCCCTTTACATTGGTGCCTCCATCGTTGCTTTCACTGCTCACTTTCATACAGGAAAAGCATTTGAATGGAATCAGTCCAGAGCCTGCTCTCTGCTGCGCAGGAACACAGTCAGCACAGAATGAACAGTGGCATCTGCTCACACGGCAGAAGGACCAGCAGGGAAACCTAGTGCTCTGCTTCTTCAGCACACAAGCAGCTTTGCAACGGGGTCACCATCATTGCAGTCTCTCCTCGGCTTCATACCTAAAAGTCCATTTGAATCCGAATTCTCAGGTGGTGTCGCTCAGCTGCCCAGCAGCACAGTGAGTACAGCACGAACGTTTGGCTTCTGCTCCCACAGCAGAAGAGCCAGTATTGAAAGCTGGTGCTGGACCTGTTCAGCACACAATCCCCTTTACATTGGTGCCTCCATCGTTGCTTTCACTGCTCACTTTCATACAGGAAAAGCATTTGAATGGAATCAGTCCTGAGCCTGCTCTCTGCTGCGCAGCAACACAGTCAGCACAGAATGAACAGTGGCATCTGCTCACACGGCAGAAGGACCAGCAGGGAAAGCTAGTGCTGTGTCTCTTCAGCACACAAGCAGCTTTGCAACGGGGTCACCATCATTGCAGTCTCTCCTCGGTTTCCTACCTAAAAGTCCATTTGAATCCAAATTCTCAGGTGGTCTCAGCTGCCCAGCAGCACAGTGAGTACAGCACGAACGTTTGGCCTCTGCTCCCACAGCAGAAGAGCCAGGATTGAAAGCTGGTGCTGGACCTGTTCAGCACACAATCCCCTTTACATTGGTGCCTCCATCGTTGCTTTCACTGCTCACTTTCATACAGGAAAAGCATTTGAATGGAATCAGTCCAGAGCCTGCTCTCTGCTGCGCAGCAACACAGTCAGCACAGAATGAACTGTGGATTCTGCTCAAACAGCAGAAGGACCAGCAGGGAAAGCTAGTGCTGGGCTTCTTCAGCACACAAGCAGCTTTGCAACGGGGTCACCATCATTGCAGTCTCTCCTCGGTTTCATACCTAAAAGTCCATTTGAATCCAAATTCTCAGGTGGTGTCTCTCAGCTGCCCAGCAGCACAGTTAGTACAGCACGAACGTTTGGCCTCTGCTCCCACAGCAGAAGAGCCAGGATTGAAAGCTGGTGCTGGACCTGTTCAGCACACAATCACTTTTACATTGGTGCATTCATCGTTGCTTTCACTGCTCACTTTCATACAAGAAAAGCTTTTGAATGGAATCAGTCCAGAGCCTGCTCTCTGCTGCGCAGGAACACAGTCAGCACAGAATGAACAGTGGCATCTGCTCACACGGCAGAAGGAGCAGCAGGGAAAGCTAGTGCTGTGTCTCTTCAGCACACAAGCAGCTTTGCAACGGGGTCACCATCATTGCAGTCTCTCCTCGGTTTCCTACCTAAAAGTACATTTGAATCCAAATTCTCAGGTGGTGTCGCTCAGCTGTCCAGCAGCACAGTGAGTACAGCACGAACGTTTGGCCTCTGCTCCCACAGCAGAAGAGCCAGGATTGAAAGCTGGTGCTGGACCTGTTCAGCACACAATCCCCTTTACATTGGTGCCTCCATCGTTGCTTTCACTGCTCACTTTCATACAGGAAAAGCATTTGAATGGAATCAGTCCAGAGCCTGCTCTCTGCTGCGCAGGAACACAGTCAGCACAGAATGAACAGTGGCATCTGCTCACACGGCAGAAGGACCAGCAGGGAAACCTAGTGCTCTGCTTCTTCAGCACACAAGCAGCTTTGCAACGGGGTCACCATCATTGCAGTCTCTCCTCGGCTTCATACCTAAAAGTCCATTTGAATCCGAATTCTCAGGTGGTGTCGCTCAGCTGCCCAGCAGCACAGTGAGTACAGCACGAACGTTTGGCTTCTGCTCCCACAGCAGAAGAGCCAGTATTGAAAGCTGGTGCTGGACCTGTTCAGCACACAATCCCCTTTACATTGGTGCCTCCATCGTTGCTTTCACTGCTCACTTTCATACAGGAAAAGCATTTGAATGGAATCAGTCCTGAGCCTGCTCTCTGCTGCGCAGCAACACAGTCAGCACAGAATGAACAGTGGCATCTGCTCACACGGCAGAAGGAGCAGCAGGGAAAGCTAGTGCTGTGTCTCTTCAGCACACAAGCAGCTTTGCAACGGGGTCACCATCATTGCAGTCTCTCCTCGGTTTCCTACCTAAAAGTCCATTTGAATCCAAATTCTCAGGTGGTCTCAGCTGCCCAGCAGCACAGTGAGTACAGCACGAACGTTTGGCCTCTGCTCCCACAGCAGAAGAGCCAGGATTGAAAGCTGGTGCTGGACCTGTTCAGCACACAATCCCCTTTACATTGGTGCCTCCATCGTTGCTTTCACTGCTCACTTTCATACAGGAAAAGCATTTGAATGGAATCAGTCCAGAGCCTGCTCTCTGCTGCGCAGCAACACAGTCAGCACAGAATGAACTGTGGATTCTGCTCAAACAGCAGAAGGACCAGCAGGGAAAGCTAGTGCTGGGCTTCTTCAGCACACAAGCAGCTTTGCAACGGGGTCACCATCATTGCAGTCTCTCCTCGGTTTCATACCTAAAAGTCCATTTGAATCCAAATTCTCAGGTGGTGTCTCTCAGCTGCCCAGCAGCACAGTTAGTACAGCACGAACGTTTGGCCTCTGCTCCCACAGCAGAAGAGCCAGGATTGAAAGCTGGTGCTGGACCTGTTCAGCACACAATCACTTTTACATTGGTGCATTCATCGTTGCTTTCACTGCTCACTTTCATACAAGAAAAGCTTTTGAATGGAATCAGTCCAGAGCCTGCTCTCTGCTGCGCAGGAACACAGTCAGCACAGAATGAACAGTGGCAACTGCTCACACGGCAGAAGGAGCAGAAGGGAAAGCTAGTGCTGTGTCTCTTCAGCACACAAGCAGCTTTGCAACGGGGTCACCATCATTGCAGTCTCTCCTCGGTTTCCTACCTAAAAGTCCATTTGAATCCAAATTCTCAGGTGGTGTCGCTCAGCTGTCCAGCAGCACAGTGAGTACAGCACGAACGTTTGGCCTCTGCTCCCACAGCAGAAGAGCCAGGATTGAAAGCTGGTGCTGGACCTGTTCAGCACACAATCCCCTTTACATTGGTGCCTCCATCGTTGCTTTCACTGCTCACTTTCATACAGGAAAAGAATTTGAATGGAATCAGTCCAGAGCCTGCTCTCTGCTGCGCAGGAACACAGCACAGAATGAACAGTGGCATCTGCTCACACGGCAGAAGGACCAGCAGGGAAAGCTAGTGCTCTGCTTCTTCAGCACACAAGCAGATTTGCAACGGGGTCACCATCATTGCAGTCTCTCCTCGGCTTCATACCTAAAAGTCCATTTGAATCCCAATTCTCAGGTGGTGTCGCTCAGCTGCCCAGCAGCACAGTGAGTACAGCACGAACGTTTGGCTTCTGCTCCCACAGCAGAAGAGCCAGTATTGAAAGCTGGTGCTGGACCTGTTCAGCACACAATCCCCTTTACATTGGTGCCTCCATCGTTGCTTTCACTGCTCACTTTCATACAGGAAAAGCATTTGAATGGAATCAGTCCAGAGCCTGCTCTCTGCTGCGCAGCAACACAGTCAGCACAGAATGAACAGTGGCATCTGCTCACACGGCAGAAGGAGCAGCAGGGAAAGCTAGTGCTGTGTCTCTTCAGCACACAAGCAGCTTTGCAACGGGGTCACCATCATTGCAGTCTCTCCTCGGTTTCCTACCTAAAAGTACATTTGAATCCAAATTCTCAGGTGGTGTCGCTCAGCTGCCCAGCAGCACAGTGAGTACAGCACGAACGTTTGGCCTCTGCTCCCACAGCAGAAGAGCCAGGATTGAAAGCTGGTGCTGGACCTGTTCAGCACACAATCCCCTTTACATTGGTGGGTCCATTGTTGCTTTCACTGCTAACACTCATACAGGAAAAGCATTTGAATAGAATCAGTCCAGAGCCTGCTCCCTGCTGGCAGCAACACAGCACAGAATGAACAGTGGCATCTGCTCACACGGCAGAAGGACCAGCAGGGAAAGCTAGTGCTGTGTCTCTTCAGCACACAAGCAGCTTTGCAACGGGGTCACCATCATTGCAGTCTCTCCTCGGTTTCCTACCTAAAAGTCCATTTGAATCCAAATTCTCAGGTGGTCTCAGCTGCCCAGCAGCACAGTGAGTACAGCACGAACGTTTGGCCTCTGCTCCCACAGCAGAAGAGCCAGGATTGAAAGCTGGTGCTGGACCTGTTCAGCACACAATCCCCTTTATACTGGTGCCTCCATCGTTGCTTTCACTGCTAACACTCATACAGGAAAAGCATTTGAATGGAATCAGTCCAGAGCCTGCTCTCTGCTGCGCAGCAACACACTCAGCACAGAATGAACAGTGGATTCTGCTCAAACAGCAGAAGGACCAGCAGGGAAAGCTAGTGCTGGGCTTCTTCAGCACACAAGCAGCTTTGCAACGGGGTCACCATCATTGCAGTCTCTCCTCGGCTTCATACCTAAAAGTCCATTTGAATCCGAATTCTCAGGTGGTGTCGCTCAGCTGCCCAGCAGCACAGTGAGTACAGCACGAACGTTTGGCTTCTGCTCCCACAGCAGAAGAGCCAGTATTGAAAGCTGGTGCTGGACCTGTTCAGCACACAATCCCCTTTACATTGGTGCCTCCATCGTTGCTTTCACTGCTCACTTTCATACAGGAAAAGCATTTGAATGGAATCAGTCCAGAGCCTGCTCTCTGCTGCGCAGCAACACAGTCAGCACAGAATGAACAGTGGCATCTGCTCACACGGCAGAAGGAGCAGCAGGGAAAGCTAGTGCTGTGTCTCTTCAGCACACAAGCAGCTTTGCAACGGGGTCACCATCATTGCAGTCTCTCCTCGGTTTCCTACCTAAAAGTACATTTGAATCCAAATTCTCAGGTGGTGTCGCTCAGCTGCCCAGCAGCACAGTGAGTACAGCACGAACGTTTGGCCTCTGCTCCCACAGCAGAAGAGCCAGGATTGAAAGCTGGTGCTGGACCTGTTCAGCACACAATCCCCTTTACATTGGTGCCTCCATCGTTGCTTTCACTGCTAACACTCATACAGGAAAAGCATTTGAATAGAATCAGTCCAGAGCCTGCTCCCTGCTGGCAGCAACACAGCACAGAATGAACAGTGGCATCTGCTCACACGGCAGAAGGACCAGCAGGGAAAGCTAGTGCTGTGTCTCTTCAGCATACAAGCAGCTTTGCAACGGGGTCACCATCATTGCAGTCTCTCCTCGGTTTCCTACCTAAAAGTCCATTTGAATCCAAATTCTCAGGTGGTCTCAGCTGCCCAGCAGCACAGTGAGTACAGCACGAACGTTTGGCCTCTGCTCCCACAGCAGAAGAGCCAGGATTGAAAGCTGGTGCTGGACCTGTTCAGCACACAATCCCCTTTATACTGGTGCCTCCATCGTTGCTTTCACTGCTAACACTCATACAGGAAAAGCATTTGAATGGAATCAGTCCAGAGCCTGCTCTCTGCTGCGCAGCAACACACTCAGCACAGAATGAACAGTGGATTCTGCTCAAACAGCAGAAGGACCAGCAGGGAAAGCTAGTGCTGGGCTTCTTCAGCACACAAGCAGCTTTGCAACGGGGTCACCATCATTGCAGTCTCTCCTCGGTTTCATACCTAAAAGTCCATTTGAATCCAAATTCTCAGGTGGTGTCTCTCAGCTGCCCAGCAGCACAGTTAGTACAGCACGAACGTTTGGCCTCTGCTCCCACAGCAGAAGAGCCAGGATTGAAAGCTGGTGCTGGACCTGTTCAGCACACAATCACTTTTACATTGGTGCATTCATCGTTGCTTTCACTGCTCACTTTCATACAGGAAAAGCATTTGAATTGAATCACTCCAGAGGCTGCTCTCTGCTGCGCAGCAACACAGCACAGAATGAACAGTGGCATCTGCTCACACGGCAGAAGGAGCAGCAGGGAAAGCTAGTGCTGTGTCTCTTCAGCACACAAGCAGCTTTGCAACGGGGTCACCATCATTGCAGTCTCTCCTCGGTTTCCTACCTAAAAGTACATTTGAATCCAAATTCTCAGGTGGTGTCGCTCAGCTGCCCAGCAGCACAGTGAGTACAGCACGAACGTTTGGCCTCTGCTCCCACAGCAGAAGAGCCAGGATTGAAAGCTGGTGCTGGACCTGTTCAGCACACAATCCCCTTTACATTGGTGCCTCCATCGTTGATTTCACTGCTAACACTCATACAGGAAAATCATTTGAATAGAATCAGTCCAGAGCCTGCTCCCTGCTGGCAGCAACACAGCACAGAATGAACAGTGGCATCTGCTCACACGGCAGAAGGACCAGCAGGGAAAGCTAGTGCTGTGTCTCTTCAGCACACAAGCAGCTTTGCAACGGGGTCACCATCATTGCAGGCTCTCCTCGGTTTCATACCTAAAAGTCCATTTGAATCCAAATTCTCAGGTGGTGTCTCTCAGCTGCCCAGCAGCACAGTTAGTACAGCACGAACGTTTGGCCTCTGCTCCCACAGCAGAAGAGCCAGGATTGAAAGCTGGTGCTGGACCTGTTCAGCACACAATCACCTTTACATTGGTGCATCCATCGTTGCTTTCACTGCTCACTTTCATACAGGAAAAGCATTTGAATGGAATCAGTCCAGAGCCTGCTCTCTGCTGCGCAGGAACACAGTCAGCACAGAATGAACAGTGGCATCTGCTCACGCGGCAGAAGGACCAGCAGGGAAAGCTAGTGCTCTGCTTCTTCAGCACACAAGCAGCTTTGCAACGGGGTCACCATCATTGCAGTCTCTCCTCGGTTTCATACCTAAAAGTCCATTTGAATCCAAATTCTCAGGTGGTCTCAGCTGCCCAGCAGCACAGTGAGCACAGCACGAACGTTTGGCCTCTGCTCCCACAGCAGAAGAGCCAGTATTGAAAGCTGGTGCTGGACCTGTTCAGCACACAATCCCCTTTACATTGGTGCCTCCATCGTTGCTTTCACTGCTCACTTTCATACAGGAAAAGCATTTGAATGGAATCAGTCCAGAGCCTGTTCTCTGCTGCGCAGCAACACAGTCAGCACAGAATGAACAGTGGCATCTGCTCACACGGCAGAAGGACCAGCAGGGAAAGCTAGTGCTGTGTCTCTTCAGCACACAAGCAGCTTTGCAACGGGGTCACCATCATTGCAGTCTCTCCTCGGTTTCATACCTAAAAGTCCATTTGAATCCAAATTCTCAGGTGGTGTCTCTCAGCTGCCCAGCAGCACAGTTAGTACAGCACGAACGTTTGGCCTCTGTTCCCACAGCAGAAGAGCCAGGATTGAAAGCTGGTGCTGGACCTGTTCAGCACACAATCCCCTTTACATTGGTGCCTCCATCGTTGCTTTCACTGCTCACTTTCATACAGGAAAAGCATTTGAATAGAATCAGTCCAGAGCCTGCTCTCTGCTGCGCAGCAACACAGTCAGCACAGAATGAACAGTGGCATCTGCTCACACGGCAGAAGGACCAGCAGGGAAAGCTAGTGCTCTGCTTCTTCAGCACACAAGCAGCTTTGCAACGGGGTCACCATCATTGCAGTCTCTCCTCGGCTTCATACCTAAAAGTCCATTTGAATCCGAATTCTCAGGTGGTCTCAGCTGCCCACTAGCACAGTGAGTACAGCACGAACGTTTGGCCTCTGCTCCCACAGCAGAAGAGCCAGGATTGAAAGCTGGTGCTGGACCTGTTCAGCACACAATCACTTTTACATTGGTGCATTCATCGTTGCTTTCAATGCTCACTTTCATACAAGAAAAGCATTTGAATGGAATCAGTCCAGAGGCTGCTCTCTGCTGCGCAGCAACACAGTCAGCACAGAATGAACAGTGGCATCTGCTCACACGGCAGAAGGAGCAGCAGGGAAAGCTAGTGCTGTGTCTCTTCAGCACACAAGCAGCTTTGCAACGGGGTCACCATCATTGCAGTCTCTCCTCGGTTTCCTACCTAAAAGTCCATTTGAATCCAAATTCTCAGGTGGTGTCTCTCAGCTGCCCAGCAGCACAGTGAGTACAGCACGAACGTTTGGCCTCTGCTCCCACAGCAGAAGAGCCAGGATTGAAAGCTGGTGCTGGACCTGTTCAGCACACAATCACCTTTACATTGGTGCATCCATCGTTGCTTTCACTGCTCACTTTCATACAGGAAAAGCATTTGAATGGAATCAGTCCAGAGCCTGCTCTCTGCTGCGCAGCAACACAGTCAGCACAGAATGAACAGTGGCATCTGCTCACACGGCAGAAGGAGCAGCAGGGAAAGCTAGTGCTGTGTCTCTTCAGCACACAAGCAGCTTTGCAACGGGGTCACCATCATTGCAGTCTCTCCTCGGTTTCCTACCTAAAAGTACATTTGAATCCAAATTCTCAGGTGGTGTCGCTCAGCTGCCCAGCAGCACAGTGAGTACAGCACGAACGTTTGGCCTCTGCTCCCACAGCAGAAGAGCCAGGATTGAAAGCTGGTGCTGGACCTGTTCAGCACACAATCCCCTTTACATTGGTGCCTCCATTGTTGCTTTCACTGCTAACACTCATACAGGAAAAGCATTTGAATAGAATCAGTCCAGAGCCTGCTCCCTGCTGGCAGCAACACAGCACAGAATGAACAGTGGCATCTGCTCACACGGCAGAAGGACCAGCAGGGAAAGCTAGTGCTGGGCTTCTTCAGCACACAAGCAGCTTTGCAACGGGGTCACCATCATTGCAGTCTCTCCTCGGTTTCCTACCTAAAAGTCCATTTGAATCCAAATTCTCAGGTGGTGTCTCTCAGCTGCCCAGCAGCACAGTTAGTACAGCACGAACGTTTGGCCTCTGCTCCCACAGCAGAAGAGCCAGGATTGAAAGCTGGTGCTGGACCTGTTCAGCACACAATCACTTTTACATTGGTGCATTCATCGTTGCTTTCACTGCTCACTTTCATACAAGAAAAGCTTTTGAATGGAATCAGTCCAGAGCCTGCTCTCTGCTGCGCAGGAACACAGTCAGCACAGAATGAACAGTGGCATCTGCTCACACGGCAGAAGGAGCAGCAGGGAAAGCTAGTGCTGTGTCTCTTCAGCACACAAGCAGCTTTGCAACGGGGTCACCATCATTGCAGTCTCTCCTCGGTTTCCTACCTAAAAGTACATTTGAATCCAAATTCTCAGGTGGTGTCGCTCAGCTGTCCAGCAGCACAGTGAGTACAGCACGAACGTTTGGCCTCTGCTCCCACAGCAGAAGAGCCAGGATTGAAAGCTGGTGCTGGACCTGTTCAGCACACAATCCCCTTTACATTGGTGCCTCCATCGTTGCTTTCACTGCTCACTTTCATACAGGAAAAGCATTTGAATGGAATCAGTCCAGAGCCTGCTCTCTGCTGCGCAGGAACACAGTCAGCACAGAATGAACAGTGGCATCTGCTCACACGGCAGAAGGACCAGCAGGGAAAGCTAGTGCTCTGCTTCTTCAGCACACAAGCAGCTTTGCAACGGGGTCACCATCATTGCAGTCTCTCCTCGGCTTCATACCTAAAAGTCCATTTGAATCCGAATTCTCAGGTGGTGTCGCTCAGCTGCCCAGCAGCACAGTGAGTACAGCACGAACGTTTGGCTTCTGCTCCCACAGCAGAAGAGCCAGTATTGAAAGCTGGTGCTGGACCTGTTCAGCACACAATCCCCTTTACATTGGTGCCTCCATCGTTGCTTTCACTGCTCACTTTCATACAGGAAAAGCATTTGAATGGAATCAGTCCTGAGCCTGCTCTCTGCTGCGCAGCAACACAGTCAGCACAGAATGAACAGTGGCATCTGCTCACACGGCAGAAGGAGCAGCAGGGAAAGCTAGTGCTGTGTCTCTTCAGCACACAAGCAGCTTTGCAACGGGGTCACCATCATTGCAGTCTCTCCTCGGTTTCCTACCTAAAAGTCCATTTGAATCCAAATTCTCAGGTGGTCTCAGCTGCCCAGCAGCACAGTGAGTACAGCACGAACGTTTGGCCTCTGCTCCCACAGCAGAAGAGCCAGGATTGAAAGCTGGTGCTGGACCTGTTCAGCACACAATCCCCTTTATACTGGTGCCTCCATCGTTGCTTTCACTGCTAACACTCATACAGGAAAAGCATTAGAATGGAATCAGTCCAGAGCCTGCTCTCTGCTGCGCAGCAACACACTCAGCACAGAATGAACAGTGGATTCTGCTCAAACAGCAGAAGGACCAGCAGGGAAAGCTAGTGCTGGGCTTCTTCAGCACACAAGCAGCTTTGCAACGGGGTCACCATCATTGCAGTCTCTCCTCGGTTTCATACCTAAAAGTCCATTTGAATCCAAATTCTCAGGTGGTGTCTCTCAGCTGCCCAGAAGCACAGTTAGTACAGCACGAACGTTTGGCCTCTGCTCCCACAGCAGAAGAGCCAGGATTGAAAGCTGGTGCTGGACCTGTTCAGCACACAATCACTTTTACATTGGTGCATTCATCGTTGCTTTCACTGCTCACTTTCATACAAGAAAAGCTTTTGAATGGAATCAGTCCAGAGCCTGCTCTCTGCTGCGCAGCAACACAGTCAGCACAGAATGAACAGTGGCATCTGCTCACACGGCAGAAGGAGCAGCAGGGAAAGCTAGTGCTGTGTCTCTTCAGCACACAAGCAGCTTTGCAACGGGGTCACCATCATTGCAGTCTCTCCTCGGTTTCCTACCTAAAAGTCCATTTGAATCCAAATTCTCAGGTGGTGTCTCTCAGCTGCCCAGCAGCACAGTGAGTACAGCACGAACGTTTGGCCTCTGCTCCCACAGCAGAAGAGCCAGGATTGAAAGCTGGTGCTGGACCTGTTCAGCACACAATCACCTTTACATTGGTGCATCCATCGTTGCTTTCACTGCTCACTTTCATACAGGAAAAGCATTTGAATGGAATCAGTCCAGAGCCTGCTCTCTGCTGCGCAGGAACACAGTCAGCACAGAATGAACAGTGGCATCTGCTCACGCGGCAGAAGGACCAGCAGGGAAAGCTAGTGCTCTGCTTCTTCAGCACACAAGCAGCTTTGCAACGGGGTCACCATCATTGCAGTCTCTCCTCGGTTTCATACCTAAAAGTCCATTTGAATCCAAATTCTCAGGTGGTCTCAGCTGCCCAATAGCACAGTGAGCACAGCACGAACGTTTGGCCTCTGCTCCCACAGCAGAAGAGCCAGGATTGAAAGCTGGTGCTGGACCTGTTCAGCACACAATCACCTTTACATTGGTGCCTCCATCGTTGCTTTCACTGCTAACACTCATACAGGAAAAGCATTTGAATAGAATCAGTCCAGAGGCTGCTCTCTGCTGCGCAGCAACACAGTCAGGTCAGAATGAACAGTGGCATCTGCTCACACGGCAGAAGGACCAGCAGGGAAAGCTAGTGCTGTGTCTCTTCAGCAAACAAGCAGCTTTGCAACGGGGTCACCATCATTGCAGTCTCTCCTCGGTTTCATACCTAAAAGTCCATTTGAATCCAAATTCTCAGGTGGTGTCTCTCAGCTGCCCAGCAGCACAGTGAGTACAGCACGAACGTTTGGCCTCTGCTCCCACAGTAGAAGAGCCAGTATTGAAAGCTGGTGCTGGACCTGTTCAGCACACAATCCCCTTTACATTGGTGCCTCCATTGTTGCTTTCACTGCTAACACTCATACAGGAAAAGCATTTGAATAGAATCAGTCCAGAGCCTGCTCCCTGCTGGCAGCAACACAGCACAGAATGAACAGTGGCATCTGCTCACACGGCAGAAGGACCAGCAGGGAAAGCTAGTGCTGGGCTTCTTCAGCACACAAGCAGCTTTGCAACGGGGTCACCATCATTGCAGTCTCTCCTCGGTTTCCTACCTAAAAGTCCATTTGAATCCAAATTCTCAGGTGGTGTCTCTCAGCTGCCCAGCAGCACAGTTAGTACAGCACGAACGTTTGGCCTCTGCTCCCACAGCAGAAGAGCCAGGATTGAAAGCTGGTGCTGGACCTGTTCAGCACACAATCACTTTTACATTGGTGCATTCATCGTTGCTTTCACTGCTCACTTTCATACAAGAAAAGCTTTTGAATGGAATCAGTCCAGAGCCTGCTCTCTGCTGCGCAGGAACACAGTCAGCACAGAATGAACAGTGGCATCTGCTCACACGGCAGAAGGAGCAGCAGGGAAAGCTAGTGCTGTGTCTCTTCAGCACACAAGCAGCTTTGCAACGGGGTCACCATCATTGCAGTCTCTCCTCGGTTTCCTACCTAAAAGTACATTTGAATCCAAATTCTCAGGTGGTGTCGCTCAGCTGTCCAGCAGCACAGTGAGTACAGCACGAACGTTTGGCCTCTGCTCCCACAGCAGAAGAGCCAGGATTGAAAGCTGGTGCTGGACCTGTTCAGCACACAATCCCCTTTACATTGGTGCCTCCATCGTTGCTTTCACTGCTCACTTTCATACAGGAAAAGCATTTGAATGGAATCAGTCCAGAGCCTGCTCTCTGCTGCGCAGGAACACAGTCAGCACAGAATGAACAGTGGCATCTGCTCACACGGCAGAAGGACCAGCAGGGAAAGCTAGTGCTCTGCTTCTTCAGCACACAAGCAGCTTTGCAACGGGGTCACCATCATTGCAGTCTCTCCTCGGCTTCATACCTAAAAGTCCATTTGAATCCGAATTCTCAGGTGGTGTCGCTCAGCTGCCCAGCAGCACAGTGAGTACAGCACGAACGTTTGGCTTCTGCTCCCACAGCAGAAGAGCCAGTATTGAAAGCTGGTGCTGGACCTGTTCAGCACACAATCCCCTTTACATTGGTGCCTCCATCGTTGCTTTCACTGCTCACTTTCATACAGGAAAAGCATTTGAATGGAATCAGTCCTGAGCCTGCTCTCTGCTGCGCAGCAACACAGTCAGCACAGAATGAACAGTGGCATCTGCTCACACGGCAGAAGGAGCAGCAGGGAAAGCTAGTGCTGTGTCTCTTCAGCACACAAGCAGCTTTGCAACGGGGTCACCATCATTGCAGTCTCTCCTCGGTTTCCTACCTAAAAGTCCATTTGAATCCAAATTCTCAGGTGGTCTCAGCTGCCCAGCAGCACAGTGAGTACAGCACGAACGTTTGGCCTCTGCTCCCACAGCAGAAGAGCCAGGATTGAAAGCTGGTGCTGGACCTGTTCAGCACACAATCCCCTTTATACTGGTGCCTCCATCGTTGCTTTCACTGCTAACACTCATACAGGAAAAGCATTAGAATGGAATCAGTCCAGAGCCTGCTCTCTGCTGCGCAGCAACACACTCAGCACAGAATGAACAGTGGATTCTGCTCAAACAGCAGAAGGACCAGCAGGGAAAGCTAGTGCTGGGCTTCTTCAGCACACAAGCAGCTTTGCAACGGGGTCACCATCATTGCAGTCTCTCCTCGGTTTCATACCTAAAAGTCCATTTGAATCCAAATTCTCAGGTGGTGTCTCTCAGCTGCCCAGAAGCACAGTTAGTACAGCACGAACGTTTGGCCTCTGCTCCCACAGCAGAAGAGCCAGGATTGAAAGCTGGTGCTGGACCTGTTCAGCACACAATCACTTTTACATTGGTGCATTCATCGTTGCTTTCACTGCTCACTTTCATACAAGAAAAGCTTTTGAATGGAATCAGTCCAGAGCCTGCTCTCTGCTGCGCAGCAACACAGTCAGCACAGAATGAACAGTGGCATCTGCTCACACGGCAGAAGGAGCAGCAGGGAAAGCTAGTGCTGTGTCTCTTCAGCACACAAGCAGCTTTGCAACGGGGTCACCATCATTGCAGTCTCTCCTCGGTTTCCTACCTAAAAGTCCATTTGAATCCAAATTCTCAGGTGGTGTCTCTCAGCTGCCCAGCAGCACAGTGAGTACAGCACGAACGTTTGGCCTCTGCTCCCACAGCAGAAGAGCCAGGATTGAAAGCTGGTGCTGGACCTGTTCAGCACACAATCACCTTTACATTGGTGCATCCATCGTTGCTTTCACTGCTCACTTTCATACAGGAAAAGCATTTGAATGGAATCAGTCCAGAGCCTGCTCTCTGCTGCGCAGGAACACAGTCAGCACAGAATGAACAGTGGCATCTGCTCACGCGGCAGAAGGACCAGCAGGGAAAGCTAGTGCTCTGCTTCTTCAGCACACAAGCAGCTTTGCAACGGGGTCACCATCATTGCAGTCTCTCCTCGGTTTCATACCTAAAAGTCCATTTGAATCCAAATTCTCAGGTGGTCTCAGCTGCCCAATAGCACAGTGAGCACAGCACGAACGTTTGGCCTCTGCTCCCACAGCAGAAGAGCCAGGATTGAAAGCTGGTGCTGGACCTGTTCAGCACACAATCACCTTTACATTGGTGCCTCCATCGTTGCTTTCACTGCTAACACTCATACAGGAAAAGCATTTGAATAGAATCAGTCCAGAGGCTGCTCTCTGCTGCGCAGCAACACAGTCAGGTCAGAATGAACAGTGGCATCTGCTCACACGGCAGAAGGACCAGCAGGGAAAGCTAGTGCTGTGTCTCTTCAGCAAACAAGCAGCTTTGCAACGGGGTCACCATCATTGCAGTCTCTCCTCGGTTTCATACCTAAAAGTCCATTTGAATCCAAATTCTCAGGTGGTGTCTCTCAGCTGCCCAGCAGCACAGTGAGTACAGCACGAACGTTTGGCCTCTGCTCCCACAGTAGAAGAGCCAGTATTGAAAGCTGGTGCTGGACCTGTTCAGCACACAATCCCCTTTACATTGGTGCCTCCATCGTTGCTTTCACTGCTCACTTTCATACAGGAAAAGCATTTGAATGGAATCAGTCCAGAGCCTGCTCTCTGCTGCGCAGCAACACAGTCAGCACAGAATGAACAGTGGCATCTGCTCACACGGCAGAAGGACCAGCAGGGAAAGCTAGTGCTGTGTCTCTTCAGCACACAAGCAGCTTTGAAACGGGGTCACCATCATTGCAGTCTCTCCTCGGCTTCATACCTAAAAGTCCATTTGAATCCCAATTCTCAGGTGGTCTCAGCTGCCCACTAGCACAGTGAGTACAGCACGAACGTTTGGCCTCTGCTCCCACAGCAGAAGAGCCAGGATTGAAAGCTGGTGCTGGACCTGTTCAGCACACAATCACTTTTACATTGGTGCATTCATCGTTGCTTTCAATGCTCACTTTCATACAAGAAAAGCATTTGAATGGAATCAGTCCAGAGGCTGCTCTCTGCTGCGCAGCAACACAGTCAGCACAGAATGAACAGTGGCATCTGCTCACACGGCAGAAGGAGCAGCAGGGAAAGCTAGTGCTGTGTCTCTTCAGCACACAAGCAGCTTTGCAACGGGGTCACCATCATTGCAGTCTCTCCTCGGTTTCCTACCTAAAAGTCCATTTGAATCCAAATTCTCAGGTGGTCTCAGCTGCCCAGCAGCTCAGTGAGTACAGCACGAACGTTTGGCCTCTGCTCCCACAGCAGAAGAGCCAGGATTGAAAGCTGGTGCTGGACCTGTTCAGCACACAATCCCCTTTATACTGGTGCCTCCATCGTTGCTTTCACTGCTCACTTTCATACAGGAAAAGCATTTGAATGGAATCAGTCCAGAGCCTGCTCTCTGCTGCGCAGCAACACAATCAGCACAGAATGAACTGTAGATTCTGCTCAAACAGCAGAAGGACCAGCAGGGAAAGCTAGTGCTGGGCTTCTTCAGCACACAAGCAGCTTTGCAAAGGGGTCACCATCATTGCAGTCTCTCCTCGGCTTCATACCTAAAAGTCCATTTGAATCCGAATTCTCAGGTGGTGTCGCTCAGGTGCCCAGCAGCACAGTGAGTACAGCACGAACGTTTGGCCTCTGCTCCCACAGCAGAAGAGCCAGTATTGAAAGCTGGTGCTGGACCTGTTCAGCACACAATCCCCTTTACATTGGTGCCTCCATCGTTGCTTTCACTGCTCACTTTCATACAGGAAAAGCATTTGAATGGAATCAGTCCAGAGCCTGCTCTCTGCTGCGCAGGAACACAGTCAGCACAGAATGAACAGTGGCATCTGCTCACACGGCAGAAGGACCAGCAGGGAAAGCTAGTGCTCTGCTTCTTCAGCACACAAGCAGATTTGCAACGGGGTCACCATCATTGCAGTCTCTCCTCGGCTTCATACCTAAAAGTCCATTTGAATCCCAATTCTCAGGTGGTGTCGCTCAGCTGCCCAGCAGCACAGTGAGTACAGCACGAACGTTTGGCTTCTGCTCCCACAGCAGAAGAGCCAGTATTGAAAGCTGGTGCTGGACCTGTTCAGCACACAATCCCCTTTACATTGGTGCCTCCATCGTTGCTTTCACTGCTCACTTTCATACAGGAAAAGCATTTGAATGGAATCAGTCCAGAGCCTGCTCTCTGCTGCGCAGCAACACAGTCAGCACAGAATGAACAGTGGCATCTGCTCACACGGCAGAAGGAGCAGCAGGGAAAGCTAGTGCTGTGTCTCTTCAGCACACAAGCAGCTTTGCAACGGGGTCACCATCATTGCAGTCTCTCCTCGGTTTCCTACCTAAAAGTACATTTGAATCCAAATTCTCAGGTGGTGTCGCTCAGCTGCCCAGCAGCACAGTGAGTACAGCACGAACGTTTGGCCTCTGCTCCCACAGCAGAAGAGCCAGGATTGAAAGCTGGTGCTGGACCTGTTCAGCACACAATCCCCTTTACATTGGTGGGTCCATTGTTGCTTTCACTGCTAACACTCATACAGGAAAAGCATTTGAATAGAATCAGTCCAGAGCCTGCTCCCTGCTGGCAGCAACACAGCACAGAATGAACAGTGGCATCTGCTCACACGGCAGAAGGACCAGCAGGGAAAGCTAGTGCTGTGTCTCTTCAGCACACAAGCAGCTTTGCAACGGGGTCACCATCATTGCAGTCTCTCCTCGGTTTCCTACCTAAAAGTCCATTTGAATCCAAATTCTCAGGTGGTCTCAGCTGCCCAGCAGCACAGTGAGTACAGCACGAACGTTTGGCCTCTGCTCCCACAGCAGAAGAGCCAGGATTGAAAGCTGGTGCTGGACCTGTTCAGCACACAATCCCCTTTATACTGGTGCCTCCATCGTTGCTTTCACTGCTAACACTCATACAGGAAAAGCATTTGAATGGAATCAGTCCAGAGCCTGCTCTCTGCTGCGCAGCAACACACTCAGCACAGAATGAACAGTGGATTCTGCTCAAACAGCAGAAGGACCAGCAGGGAAAGCTAGTGCTGGGCTTCTTCAGCACACAAGCAGCTTTGCAACGGGGTCACCATCATTGCAGTCTCTCCTCGGTTTCATACCTAAAAGTCCATTTGAATCCAAATTCTCAGGTGGTGTCTCTCAGCTGCCCAGCAGCACAGTGAGTACAGCACGAACGTTTGGCCTCTGCTCCCACAGCAGAAGAGCCAGGATTGAAAGCTGGTGCTGGACCTGTTCAGCACACAATCACTTTTACATTGGTGCATTCATCGTTGCTTTCACTGCTCACTTTCATACAGGAAAAGCATTTGAATTGAATCACTCCAGAGGCTGCTCTCTGCTGCGCAGCAACACAGCACAGAATGAACAGTGGCATCTGCTCACACGGCAGAAGGAGCAGCAGGGAAAGCTAGTGCTGTGTCTCTTCAGCACACAAGCAGCTTTGCAACGGGGTCACCATCATTGCAGTCTCTCCTCAGTTTCCTACCTAAAAGTACATTTGAATCCAAATTCTCAGGTGGTGTCGCTCAGCTGCCCAGCAGCACAGTGAGTACAGCACGAACGTTTGGCCTCTGCTCCCACAGCAGAAGAGCCAGGATTGAAAGCTGGTGCTGGACCTGTTCAGCACACAATCCCCTTTACATTGGTGCCTCCATCGTTGATTTCACTGCTAACACTCATACAGGAAAATCATTTGAATAGAATCAGTCCAGAGCCTGCTCCCTGCTGGCAGCAACACAGCACAGAATGAACAGTGGCATCTGCTCACACGGCAGAAGGACCAGCAGGGAAAGCTAGTGCTGTGTCTCTTCAGCACACAAGCAGCTTTGCAACGTGGTCACCATCATTGCAGGCTCTCCTCGGTTTCATACCTAAAAGTCCATTTGAATCCAAATTCTCAGGTGGTGTCTCTCAGCTACCCAGCAGCACAGTTAGTACAGCACGAACGTTTGGCCTCTGCTCCCACAGCAGAAGAGCCAGGATTGAAAGCTGGTGCTGGACCTGTTCAGCACACAATCACCTTTACATTGGTGCATCCATCGTTGCTTTCACTGCTCACTTTCATACAGGAAAAGCATTTGAATGGAATCAGTCCAGAGCCTGCTCTCTGCTGCGCAGGAACACAGTCAGCACAGAATGAACAGTGGCATCTGCTCACGCGGCAGAAGGACCAGCAGGGAAAGCTAGTGCTCTGCTTCTTCAGCACACAAGCAGCTTTGCAACGGGGTCACCATCATTGCAGTCTCTCCTCGGTTTCATACCTAAAAGTCCATTTGAATCCAAATTCTCAGGTGGTCTCAGCTGCCCAGCAGCACAGTGAGCACAGCACGAACGTTTGGCCTCTGCTCCCACAGCAGAAGAGCCAGTATTGAAAGCTGGTGCTGGACCTGTTCAGCACACAATCCCCTTTACATTGGTGCCTCCATCGTTGCTTTCACTGCTCACTTTCATACAGGAAAAGCATTTGAATGGAATCAGTCCAGAGCCTGTTCTCTGCTGCGCAGCAACACAGTCAGCACAGAATGAACAGTGGCATCTGCTCACACGGCAGAAGGACCAGCAGGGAAAGCTAGTGCTGTGTCTCTTCAGCACACAAGCAGCTTTGCAACGGGGTTACCATCATTGCAGTCTCTCCTCGGTTTCATACCTAAAAGTCCATTTGAATCCAAATTCTCAGGTGGTGTCTCTCAGCTGCCCAGCAGCACAGTTACTACAGCACGAACGTTTGAGCTCTGTTCCCACAGCAGAAGAGCCAGGATTGAAAGCTGGTGCTGGACCTGTTCAGCACACAATCCCCTTTACATTGGTGCCTCCATCGTTGCTTTCACTGCTCACTTTCATACAGGAAAAGCATTTGAATAGAATCAGTCCAGAGCCTGCTCTCTGCTGCGCAGCAACACAGTCAGCACAGAATGAACAGTGGCATCTGCTCACACGGCAGAAGGACCAGCAGGGAAAGCTAGTGCTCTGCTTCTTCAGCACACAAGCAGCTTTGCAACGGGGTCACCATCATTGCAGTCTCTCCTCGGCTTCATACCTAAAAGTCCATTTGAATCCGAATTCTCAGGTGGTCTCAGCTGCCCACTAGCACAGTGAGTACAGCACGAACGTTTGGCCTCTGCTCCCACAGCAGAAGAGCCAGGATTGAAAGCTGGTGCTGGACCTGTTCAGCACACAATCACTTTTACATTGGTGCATTCATCGTTGCTTTCAATGCTCACTTTCATACAAGAAAAGCATTTGAATGGAATCAGTCCAGAGCCTGCTCTCTGCTGCGCAGGAACACAGTCAGCACAGAATGAACAGTGGCATCTGCTCACACGGCAGAAGGAGCAGCAGGGAAAGCTAGTGCTGTGTCTCTTCAGCACACAAGCAGCTTTGCAACGGGGTCACCATCATTGCAGTCTCTCCTCGGTTTCCTACCTAAAAGTCCATTTGAATCCAAATTCTCAGGTGGTGTCTCTCAGCTGCCCAGCAGCACAGTGAGTACAGCACGAACGTTTGGCCTCTGTTCCCACAGCAGAAGAGCCAGGATTGAAAGCTGGTGCTGGACCTGTTCAGCACACAATCCCCTTTACATTGGTGCCTCCATCGTTGCTTTCACTGCTCACTTTCATACAGGAAAAGCATTTGAATAGAATCAGACCAGAGCCTGCTCTCTGCTGCGCAGCAACACAGTCAGCACAGAATGAACAGTGGCATCTGCTCACACGGCAGAAGGACCAGCAGGGAAAGCTAGTGCTCTGCTTCTTCAGCACACAAGCAGCTTTGCAACGGGGTCACCATCATTGCAGTCTCTCCTCGGCTTCATACCTAAAAGTCCATTTGAATCCCAATTCTCAGGTGGTCTCAGCTGCCCACTAGCACAGTGAGTACAGCACGAACGTTTGGCCTCTGCTCCCACAGCAGAAGAGCCAGGATTGAAAGCTGGTGCTGGACCTGTTCAGCACACAATCACTTTTACATTGGTGCATTCATCGTTGCTTTCAATGCTCACTTTCATACAAGAAAAGCATTTGAATGGAATCAGTCCAGAGGCTGCTCTCTGCTGCGCAGCAACACAGTCAGCACAGAATGAACAGTGGCATCTGCTCACACGGCAGAAGGAGCAGCAGGGAAAGCTAGTGCTGTGTCTCTTCAGCACACAAGCAGCTTTGCAACGGGGTCACCATCATTGCAGTCTCTCCTCGGTTTCCTACCTAAAAGTCCATTTGAATCCAAATTCTCAGGTGGTCTCAGCTGCCCAGCAGCTCAGTGAGTACAGCACGAACGTTTGGCCTCTGCTCCCACAGCAGAAGAGCCAGGATTGAAAGCTG
Organism: Pezoporus flaviventris; assembly: GCF_033815535.1. Classification (NCBI taxonomy): domain Eukaryota; kingdom Metazoa; phylum Chordata; class Aves; order Psittaciformes; family Psittacidae; genus Pezoporus; species Pezoporus flaviventris. The sequence goes on along the minus strand of NW_026892854.1, from coordinate 367,058 downwards.
GTGCTGGACCTGTTCAGCACACAATCCCCTTTATACTGGTGCCTCCATCGTTGCTTTCACTGCTCACTTTCATACAGGAAAAGCATTTGAATGGAATCAGTCCAGAGCCTGCTCTCTGCTGCGCAGCAACACAATCAGCACAGAATGAACTGTAGATTCTGCTCAAACAGCAGAAGGACCAGCAGGGAAAGCTAGTGCTGGGCTTCTTCAGCACACAAGCAGCTTTGCAAAGGGGTCACCATCATTGCAGTCTCTCCTCGGCTTCATACCTAAAAGTCCATTTGAATCCGAATTCTCAGGTGGTGTCGCTCAGGTGCCCAGCAGCACAGTGAGTACAGCACGAACGTTTGGCCTCTGCTCCCACAGCAGAAGAGCCAGTATTGAAAGCTGGTGCTGGACCTGTTCAGCACACAATCCCCTTTACATTGGTGCCTCCATCGTTGCTTTCACTGCTCACTTTCATACAGGAAAAGCATTTGAATGGAATCAGTCCAGAGCCTGCTCTCTGCTGCGCAGGAACACAGTCAGCACAGAATGAACAGTGGCATCTGCTCACACGGCAGAAGGACCAGCAGGGAAAGCTAGTGCTCTGCTTCTTCAGCACACAAGCAGATTTGCAACGGGGTCACCATCATTGCAGTCTCTCCTCGGCTTCATACCTAAAAGTCCATTTGAATCCCAATTCTCAGGTGGTGTCGCTCAGCTGCCCAGCAGCACAGTGAGTACAGCACGAACGTTTGGCTTCTGCTCCCACAGCAGAAGAGCCAGTATTGAAAGCTGGTGCTGGACCTGTTCAGCACACAATCCCCTTTACATTGGTGCCTCCATCGTTGCTTTCACTGCTCACTTTCATACAGGAAAAGCATTTGAATGGAATCAGTCCAGAGCCTGCTCTCTGCTGCGCAGCAACACAGTCAGCACAGAATGAACAGTGGCATCTGCTCACACGGCAGAAGGAGCAGCAGGGAAAGCTAGTGCTGTGTCTCTTCAGCACACAAGCAGCTTTGCAACGGGGTCACCATCATTGCAGTCTCTCCTCGGTTTCCTACCTAAAAGTACATTTGAATCCAAATTCTCAGGTGGTGTCGCTCAGCTGCCCAGCAGCACAGTGAGTACAGCACGAACGTTTGGCCTCTGCTCCCACAGCAGAAGAGCCAGGATTGAAAGCTGGTGCTGGACCTGTTCAGCACACAATCCCCTTTACATTGGTGGGTCCATTGTTGCTTTCACTGCTAACACTCATACAGGAAAAGCATTTGAATAGAATCAGTCCAGAGCCTGCTCCCTGCTGGCAGCAACACAGCACAGAATGAACAGTGGCATCTGCTCACACGGCAGAAGGACCAGCAGGGAAAGCTAGTGCTGTGTCTCTTCAGCACACAAGCAGCTTTGCAACGGGGTCACCATCATTGCAGTCTCTCCTCGGTTTCCTACCTAAAAGTCCATTTGAATCCAAATTCTCAGGTGGTCTCAGCTGCCCAGCAGCACAGTGAGTACAGCACGAACGTTTGGCCTCTGCTCCCACAGCAGAAGAGCCAGGATTGAAAGCTGGTGCTGGACCTGTTCAGCACACAATCCCCTTTATACTGGTGCCTCCATCGTTGCTTTCACTGCTAACACTCATACAGGAAAAGCATTTGAATGGAATCAGTCCAGAGCCTGCTCTCTGCTGCGCAGCAACACACTCAGCACAGAATGAACAGTGGATTCTGCTCAAACAGCAGAAGGACCAGCAGGGAAAGCTAGTGCTGGGCTTCTTCAGCACACAAGCAGCTTTGCAACGGGGTCACCATCATTGCAGTCTCTCCTCGGTTTCATACCTAAAAGTCCATTTGAATCCAAATTCTCAGGTGGTGTCTCTCAGCTGCCCAGCAGCACAGTGAGTACAGCACGAACGTTTGGCCTCTGCTCCCACAGCAGAAGAGCCAGGATTGAAAGCTGGTGCTGGACCTGTTCAGCACACAATCACTTTTACATTGGTGCATTCATCGTTGCTTTCACTGCTCACTTTCATACAGGAAAAGCATTTGAATTGAATCACTCCAGAGGCTGCTCTCTGCTGCGCAGCAACACAGCACAGAATGAACAGTGGCATCTGCTCACACGGCAGAAGGAGCAGCAGGGAAAGCTAGTGCTGTGTCTCTTCAGCACACAAGCAGCTTTGCAACGGGGTCACCATCATTGCAGTCTCTCCTCGGTTTCCTACCTAAAAGTACATTTGAATCCAAATTCTCAGGTGGTGTCGCTCAGCTGCCCAGCAGCACAGTGAGTACAGCACGAACGTTTGGCCTCTGCTCCCACAGCAGAAGAGCCAGGATTGAAAGCTGGTGCTGGACCTGTTCAGCACACAATCCCCTTTACATTGGTGCCTCCATCGTTGATTTCACTGCTAACACTCATACAGGAAAATCATTTGAATAGAATCAGTCCAGAGCCTGCTCCCTGCTGGCAGCAACACAGCACAGAATGAACAGTGGCATCTGCTCACACGGCAGAAGGACCAGCAGGGAAAGCTAGTGCTGTGTCTCTTCAGCACACAAGCAGCTTTGCAACGTGGTCACCATCATTGCAGGCTCTCCTCGGTTTCATACCTAAAAGTCCATTTGAATCCAAATTCTCAGGTGGTGTCTCTCAGCTACCCAGCAGCACAGTTAGTACAGCACGAACGTTTGGCCTCTGCTCCCACAGCAGAAGAGCCAGGATTGAAAGCTGGTGCTGGACCTGTTCAGCACACAATCACCTTTACATTGGTGCATCCATCGTTGCTTTCACTGCTCACTTTCATACAGGAAAAGCATTTGAATGGAATCAGTCCAGAGCCTGCTCTCTGCTGCGCAGGAACACAGTCAGCACAGAATGAACAGTGGCATCTGCTCACGCGGCAGAAGGACCAGCAGGGAAAGCTAGTGCTCTGCTTCTTCAGCACACAAGCAGCTTTGCAACGGGGTCACCATCATTGCAGTCTCTCCTCGGTTTCATACCTAAAAGTCCATTTGAATCCAAATTCTCAGGTGGTCTCAGCTGCCCAGCAGCACAGTGAGCACAGCACGAACGTTTGGCCTCTGCTCCCACAGCAGAAGAGCCAGTATTGAAAGCTGGTGCTGGACCTGTTCAGCACACAATCCCCTTTACATTGGTGCCTCCATCGTTGCTTTCACTGCTCACTTTCATACAGGAAAAGCATTTGAATGGAATCAGTCCAGAGCCTGTTCTCTGCTGCGCAGCAACACAGTCAGCACAGAATGAACAGTGGCATCTGCTCACACGGCAGAAGGACCAGCAGGGAAAGCTAGTGCTGTGTCTCTTCAGCACACAAGCAGCTTTGCAACGGGGTTACCATCATTGCAGTCTCTCCTCGGTTTCATACCTAAAAGTCCATTTGAATCCAAATTCTCAGGTGGTGTCTCTCAGCTGCCCAGCAGCACAGTTACTACAGCACGAACGTTTGAGCTCTGTTCCCACAGCAGAAGAGCCAGGATTGAAAGCTGGTGCTGGACCTGTTCAGCACACAATCCCCTTTACATTGGTGCCTCCATCGTTGCTTTCACTGCTCACTTTCATACAGGAAAAGCATTTGAATAGAATCAGTCCAGAGCCTGCTCTCTGCTGCGCAGCAACACAGTCAGCACAGAATGAACAGTGGCATCTGCTCACACGGCAGAAGGACCAGCAGGGAAAGCTAGTGCTCTGCTTCTTCAGCACACAAGCAGCTTTGCAACGGGGTCACCATCATTGCAGTCTCTCCTCGGCTTCATACCTAAAAGTCCATTTGAATCCGAATTCTCAGGTGGTCTCAGCTGCCCACTAGCACAGTGAGTACAGCACGAACGTTTGGCCTCTGCTCCCACAGCAGAAGAGCCAGGATTGAAAGCTGGTGCTGGACCTGTTCAGCACACAATCACTTTTACATTGGTGCATTCATCGTTGCTTTCAATGCTCACTTTCATACAAGAAAAGCATTTGAATGGAATCAGTCCAGAGCCTGCTCTCTGCTGCGCAGCAACACAGTCAGCACAGAATGAACAGTGGCATCTGCTCACACGGCAGAAGGAGCAGCAGGGAAAGCTAGTGCTGTGTCTCTTCAGCACACAAGCAGCTTTGCAACGGGGTCACCATCATTGCAGTCTCTCCTCGGTTTCCTACCTAAAAGTCCATTTGAATCCAAATTCTCAGGTGGTGTCTCTCAGCTGACCAGCAGCACAGTGAGTACAGCACGAACGTTTGGCCTCTGCTCCCACAGCAGAAGAGCCAGGATTGAAAGCTGGTGCTGGACCTGTTCAGCACACAATCACCTTTACATTGGTGCCTCCATCGTTGCTTTCACTGCTCACTTTCATACAGGAAAAGCATTTGAATGGAATCAGTCCAGAGCCTGCTCTCTGCTGCGCAGGAACACAGTCAGCACAGAATGAACAGTGGCATCTGCTCACACGGCAGAAGGACCAGCAGGGAAAGCTAGTGCTCTGCTTCTTCAGCACACAAGCAGCTTTGCAACGGGGTCACCATCATGGCAGTCTCTCCTCGGTTTCATACCTAAAAGTCCATTTGAATCCGAATTCTCAGGTGGTGTCGCTCAGCTGCCCAGCAGCACAGTGAGTACAGCACGAACGTTTGGCCTCTGCTCCCACAGCAGAAGAGCCAGGATTGAAAGCTGGTGCTGGACCTGTTCAGCACACAATCCCCTTTACATTGGTGCCTCCATCGTTGCTTTCACTGCTCACTTTCATACAGGAAAAGCATTTGAATGGAATCAGTCCAGAGCCTGCTCTCTGCTGCGCAGCAACACAGTCAGCACAGAATGAACTGTGGATTCTGCTCAAACAGCAGAAGGACCAGCAGGGAAAGCTAGTGCTGGGCTTCTTCAGCACACAAGCAGCTTTGCAACGGGGTCACCATCATTGCAGTCTCTCCTCGGTTTCCTACCTAAAAGTCCATTTGAATCCAAATTCTCAGGTGGTCTCAGCTGCCCAGCAGCACAGTGAGTACAGCACGAACGTTTGGCCTCTGCTCCCACAGCAGAAGAGCCAGGATTGAAAGCTGGTGCTGGACCTGTTCAGCACACAATCCCCTTTATACTGGTGCCTCCATCGTTGCTTTCACTGCTAACACTCATACAGGAAAAGCATTAGAATGGAATCAGTCCAGAGCCTGCTCTCTGCTGCGCAGCAACACACTCAGCACAGAATGAACAGTGGATTCTGCTCAAACAGCAGAAGGACCAGCAGGGAAAGCTAGTGCTGGGCTTCTTCAGCACACAAGCAGCTTTGCAACGGGGTCACCATCATTGCAGTCTCTCCTCGGTTTCATACCTAAAAGTCCATTTGAATCCAAATTCTCAGGTGGTGTCTCTCAGCTGCCCAGCAGCACAGTTAGTACAGCACGAACGTTTGGCCTCTGCTCCCACAGCAGAAGAGCCAGGATTGAAAGCTGGTGCTGGACCTGTTCAGCACACAATCACTTTTACATTGGTGCATTCATCGTTGCTTTCACTGCTCACTTTCATACAAGAAAAGCTTTTGAATGGAATCAGTCCAGAGCCTGCTCTCTGCTGCGCAGCAACACAGTCAGCACAGAATGAACAGTGGCATCTGCTCACACGGCAGAAGGAGCAGCAGGGAAAGCTAGTGCTGTGTCTCTTCAGCACACAAGCAGCTTTGCAACGGGGTCACCATCATTGCAGTCTCTCCTCGGTTTCATACCTAAAAGTCCATTTGAATCCAAATTCTCAGGTGGTGTCTCTCAGCTGCCCAGCAGCACAGTGAGTACAGCACGAACGTTTGGCCTCTGCTCCCACAGCAGAAGAGCCAGGATTGAAAGCTGGTGCTGGACCTGTTCAGCACACAATCACCTTTACATTGGTGCATCCATCGTTGCTTTCACTGCTCACTTTCATACAGGAAAAGCATTTGAATGGAATCAGTCCAGAGCCTGCTCTCTGCTGCGCAGGAACACAGTCAGCACAGAATGAACAGTGGCATCTGCTCACGCGGCAGAAGGACCAGCAGGGAAAGCTAGTGCTCTGCTTCTTCAGCACACAAGCAGCTTTGCAACGGGGTCACCATCATTGCAGTCTCTCCTCGGTTTCATACCTAAAAGTCCATTTGAATCCAAATTCTCAGGTGGTCTCAGCTGCCCAGTAGCACAGTGAGCACAGCACGAACGTTTGGCCTCTGCTCCCACAGCAGAAGAGCCAGGATTGAAAGCTGGTGCTGGACCTGTTCAGCACACAATCACCTTTACATTGGTGCCTCCATCGTTGGTTTCACTGCTAACACTCATACAGGAAAAGCATTTGAATAGAATCAGTCCAGAGGCTGCTCTCTGCTGCGCAGCAACACAGTCAGGTCAGAATGAACAGTGGCATCTGCTCACACGGCAGAAGGACCAGCAGGGAAAGCTAGTGCTGTGTCTCTTCAGCAAACAAGCAGCTTTGCAACGGGGTCACCATCATTGCAGTCTCTCCTCGGTTTCATACCTAAAAGTCCATTTGAATCCAAATTCTCAGGTGGTGTCTCTCAGCTGCCCAGCAGCACAGTGAGTACAGCACGAACGTTTGGCCTCTGCTCCCACAGTAGAAGAGCCAGTATTGAAAGCTGGTGCTGGACCTGTTCAGCACACAATCCCCTTTACATTGGTGCCTCCATCGTTGCTTTCACTGCTCACTTTCATACAGGAAAAGCATTTGAATGGAATCAGTCCAGAGCCTGCTCTCTGCTGCGCAGCAACACAGTCAGCACAGAATGAACAGTGGCATCTGCTCACACGGCAGAAGGAGCAGCAGGGAAAGCTAGTGCTGTGTCTCTTCAGCACACAAGCAGCTTTGCAACGGGGTCACCATCATTGCAGTCTCTCCTCGGTTTCATACCTAAAAGTCCATTTGAATCCAAATTCTCAGGTGGTGTCTCTCAGCTGCCCAGCAGCACAGTTAGTACAGCACGAACGTTTGGCCTCTGTTCCCACAGCAGAAGAGCCAGGATTGAAAGCTGGTGCTGGACCTGTTCAGCACACAATCCCCTTTACATTGGTGCCTCCATCGTTGCTTTCACTGCTCACTTTCATACAGGAAAAGCATTTGAATAGAATCAGACCAGAGCCTGCTCTCTGCTGCGCAGCAACACAGTCAGCACAGAATGAACAGTGGCATCTGCTCACACGGCAGAAGGACCAGCAGGGAAAGCTAGTGCTCTGCTTCTTCAGCACACAAGCAGCTTTGCAACGGGGTCACCATCATTGCAGTCTCTCCTCGGTTTCATACCTAAAAGTCCATTTGAATCCCAATTCTCAGGTGGTCTCAGCTGCCCACTAGCACAGTGAGTACAGCACGAACGTTTGGCCTCTGCTCCCACAGCAGAAGAGCCAGGATTGAAAGCTGGTGCTGGACCTGTTCAGCACACAATCACTTTTACATTGGTGCATTCATCGTTGCTTTCAATGCTCACTTTCATACAAGAAAAGCATTTGAATGGAATCAGTCCAGAGGCTGCTCTCTGCTGCGCAGCAACACAGTCAGCACAGAATGAACAGTGGCATCTGCTCACACGGCAGAAGGAGCAGCAGGGAAAGCTAGTGCTGTGTCTCTTCAGCACACAAGCAGCTTTGCAACGGGGTCACCATCATTGCAGTCTCTCCTCGGTTTCCTACCTAAAAGTACATTTGAATCCAAATTCTCAGGTGGTGTCGCTCAGCTGCCCAGCAGCACAGTGAGTACAGCACGAACGTTTGGCCTCTGCTCCCACAGCAGAAGAGGCAGGATTGAAAGCTGGTGCTGGACCTGTTCAGCACACAATCCCCTTTACATTGGTGCCTCCATTGTTGTTTTCACTGCTAACACTCATACAGGAAAAGCATTTGAATAGAATCAGTCCAGAGCCTGCTCTCGGCTGGCAGCAACACAGCACAGAATGAACAGTGGCATCTGCTCACACGGCAGAAGGACCAGCAGGGAAAGCTAGTGCTGTGTCTCTTCAGCACACAAGCAGCTTTGCAACGGGGTCACCATCATTGCAGTCTCTCCTCGGTTTCCTACCTAAAAGTCCATTTGAATCCAAATTCTCAGGTGGTCTCAGCTGCCCAGCAGCTCAGTGAGTACAGCACGAACGTTTGGCCTCTGCTCCCACAGCAGAAGAGCCAGGATTGAAAGCTGGTGCTGGACCTGTTCAGCACACAATCCCCTTTATACTGGTGCCTCCATCGTTGCTTTCACTGCTAACACTCATACAGGAAAAGCATTTGAATGGAATCAGTCCAGAGCCTGCTCCCTGCTGGCAGCAACACAGCACAGAATGAACAGTGGCATCTGCTCACACGGCAGAAGGACCAGCAGGGAAAGCTAGTGCTGTGTCTCTTCAGCACAAAAGCAGCTTTGCAACGTGGTCACCATCATTGCAGTCTCTCCTCGGTTTCATACCTAAAAGTCCATTTGAATCCAAATTCTCAGGTGGTGTCTCTCAGCTGCCCAGTAGCACAGTTAGTACAGCACGAACGTTTGGCCTCTGCTCCCACAGCAGAAGAGCCAGGATTGAAAGCTGGTGCTGGACCTGTTCAGCACACAATCACCTTTACATTGGTGCATTCATCGTTGCTTTCACTGCTCACTTTCATACAGGAAAAGCATTTGAATGGAATCAGTCCAGAGCCTGCTCTCTGCTGCGCAGGAACACAGTCAGCACAGAATGAACAGTGGCATCTGCTCACACGGCAGAAGGACCAGCAGGGAAACCTAGTGCTCTGCTTCTTCAGCACACAAGCAGCTTTGCAACGGGGTCACCATCATTGCAGTCTCTCCTCGGTTTCATACCTAAAAGTCCATTTGAATCCAAATTCTCAGGTGGTGTCTCTCAGCTGCCCAGCAGCACAGTTACTACAGCACGAACGTTTGAGCTCTGTTCCCACAGCAGAAGAGCCAGGATTGAAAGCTGGTGCTGGACCTGTTCAGCACACAATCCCCTTTACATTGGTGCCTCCATTGTTGCTTTCACTGCTAACACTCATACAGGAAAAGCATTTGAATAGAATCAGTCCAGAGCCTGCTCCCTGCTGGCAGCAACACAGCACAGAATGAACAGTGGCATCTGCTCACACGGCAGAAGGACCAGCAGGGAAAGCTAGTGCTGTGTCTCTTCAGCACACAAGCAGCTTTGCAACGGGGTCACCATCATTGCAGTCTCTCCTCGGTTTCCTACCTAAAAGTCCATTTGAATCCAAATTCTCAGGTGGTCTCAGCTGCCCAGCAGCTCAGTGAGTACAGCACGAACGTTTGGCCTCTGCTCCCACAGCAGAAGAGCCAGGATTGAAAGCTGGTGCTGGACCTGTTCAGCACACAATCCCCTTTACATTGGTGCCTCCATCGTTGCTTTCACTGCTCACTTTCATACAGGAAAAGCATTTGAATGGAATCAGTCCAGAGCCTGCTCTCTGCTGCGCAGCAACACAATCAGCACAGAATGAACTGTGGATTCTGCTCAAACAGCAGAAGGACCAGCAGGGAAAGCTAGTGCTGGGCTTCTTCAGCACACAAGCAGCTTTGCAAAGGGGTCACCATCATTGCAGTCTCTCCTCGGCTTCATACCTAAAAGTCCATTTGAATCCGAATTCTCAGGTGGTGTCGCTCAGGTGCCCAGCAGCACAGTGAGTACAGCACGAACGTTTGGCCTCTGCTCCCACAGCAGAAGAGCCAGTATTGAAAGCTGGTGCTGGACCTGTTCAGCACACAATCCCCTTTACATTGGTGCCTCCATCGTTGCTTTCACTGCTCACTTTCATACAGGAAAAGCATTTGAATGGAATCAGTCCAGAGCCTGCTCTCTGCTGCGCAGCAACACAGTCAGCACAGAATGAACAGTGGCATCTGCTCACACGGCAGAAGGACCAGCAGGGAAAGCTAGTGCTGTGTCTCTTCAGCACACAAGCAGCTTTGCAACGGGGTCACCATCATTGCAGTCTCTCCTCGGTTTCATACCTAAAAGTCCATTTGAATCCAAATTCTCAGGTGGTGTCTCTCAGCTGCCCAGCAGCACAGTTACTACAGCACGAATGTTTGAGCTCTGTTCCCACAGCAGAAGAGCCAGGATTGAAAGCTGGTGCTGGACCTGTTCAGCACACAATCCCCTTTACATTGGTGCCTCCATCGTTGCTTTCACTGCTCACTTTCATACAGGAAAAGCATTTGAATAGAATCAGTCCAGAGCCTGCTCTCTGCTGCGCAGCAACACAGTCAGCACAGAATGAACAGTGGCATCTGCTCACACGGCAGAAGGACCAGCAGGGAAAGCTAGTGCTCTGCTTCTTCAGCACACAAGCAGCTTTGCAACGGGGTCACCATCATTGCAGTCTCTCCTCGGCTTCATACCTAAAAGTCCATTTGAATCCGAATTCTCAGGTGGTCTCAGCTGCCCACTAGCACAGTGAGTACAGCACGAACGTTTGGCCTCTGCTCCCACAGCAGAAGAGCCAGGATTGAAAGCTGGTGCTGGACCTGTTCAGCACACAATCACTTTTACATTGGTGCATTCATCGTTGCTTTCAATGCTCACTTTCATACAGGAAAAGCATTTGAATGGAATCAGTCCAGAGCCTGCTCTCTGCTGCGCAGGAACACAGTCAGCACAGAATGAACAGTGGCATCTGCTCACACGGCAGAAGGACCAGCAGGGAAACCTAGTGCTCTGCTTCTTCAGCACACAAGCAGCTTTGCAACGGGGTCACCATCATTGCAGTCTCTCCTCGGCTTCATACCTAAAAGTCCATTTGAATCCGAATTCTCAGGTGGTGTCGCTCAGCTGCCCAGCAGCACAGTGAGTACAGCACGAACGTTTGGCCTCTGCTCCCACAGCAGAAGAGCCAGTATTGAAAGCTGGTGCTGGACCTGTTCAGCACACAATCCCCTTTATATTGGTGCCTCCATCGTTGCTTTCACTGCTCACTTTCATACAGGAAAAGCATTTGAATGGAATCAGTCCAGAGCCTGCTCTCTGCTGCGCAGCAACACAGTCAGCACAGAATGAACAGTGGCATCTGCTCACACGGCAGAAGGAGCAGCAGGGAAAGCTAGTGCTGTGTCTCTTCAGCACACAAGCAGCTTTGCAACGGGGTCACCATCATTGCAGTCTCTCCTCGGTTTCCTACCTAAAAGTACATTTGAATCCAAATTCTCAGGTGGTGTCGCTCAGCTGCCCAGCAGCACAGTGAGTACAGCACGAACGTTTGGCCTCTGCTCCCACAGCAGAAGAGCCAGGATTGAAAGCTGGTGCTGGACCTGTTCAGCACACAATCCCCTTTACATTGGTGCCTCCATTGTTGCTTTCACTGCTAACACTCATACAGGAAAAGCATTTGAATAGAATCAGTCCAGAGCCTGCTCCCTGCTGGCAGCAACACAGCACAGAATGAACAGTGGCATCTGCTCACACGGCAGAAGGACCAGCAGGGAAAGCTAGTGCTGTGTCTCTTCAGCACACAAGCAGCTTTGCAACGGGGTCACCATCATTGCAGTCTCTCCTCGGTTTCCTACCTAAAAGTCCATTTGAATCCAAATTCTCAGGTGGTCTCAGCTGCCCAGCAGCTCAGTGAGTACAGCACGAACGTTTGGCCTCTGCTCCCACAGCAGAAGAGCCAGGATTGAAAGCTGGTGCTGGACCTGTTCAGCACACAATCCCCTTTACATTGGTGCCTCCATCGTTGCTTTCACTGCTCACTTTCATACAGGAAAAGCATTTGAATGGAATCAGTCCAGAGCCTGCTCTCTGCTGCGCAGCAACACAGTCAGCACAGAATGAACAGTGGCATCTGCTCACACGGCAGAAGGACCAGCAGGGAAAGCTAGTGCTCTGCTTCTTCAGCACACAAGCAGCTTTGCAACGGGGTCACCATCATTGCAGTCTCTCCTCGGTTTCATACCTAAAAGTCCATTTGAATCCAAATTCTCAGGTGGTCTCAGCTGCCCAGTAGCACAGTTAGTACAGCACGAACGTTTGGCCTCTGCTCCCACAGCAGAAGAGCCAGGATTGAAAGCTGGTGCTGGACCTGTTCAGCACACAATCCCCTTTATACTGGTGCCTCCATCGTTGCTTTCACTGCTCACTTTCATACAGGAAAAGCATTTGAATGGAATCAGTCCAGAGCCTGCTCTCTGCTGCGCAGGAACACAGTCAGCACAGAATGAACAGTGGCATCTGCTCACACGGCAGAAGGACCAGCAGGGAAAGCTAGTGCTCTGCTTCTTCAGCACACAAGCAGCTTTGCAACGGGGTCACCATCATTGCAGTCTCTCCTCGGCTTCATACCTAAAAGTCCATTTGAATCCGAATTCTCAGGTGGTGTCGCTCAGCTGCCCAGCAGCACAGTGAGTACAGCACGAACGTTTGGCCTCTGCTCCCACAGCAGAAGAGCCAGTATTGAAAGCTGGTGCTGGACCTGTTCAGCACACAATCCCCTTTACATTGGTGCCTCCATCGTTGCTTTCACTGCTCACTTTCATACAGGAAAAGCATTTGAATGGAATCAGTCCAGAGCCTGCTCTCTGCTGCGCAGCAACACAGTCAGCACAGAATGAACAGTGGCATCTGCTCACACGGCAGAAGGAGCAGCAGGGAAAGCTAGTGCTGTGTCTCTTCAGCACACAAGCAGCTTTGCAACGGGGTCACCATCATTGCAGTCTCTCCTCGGTTTCCTACCTAAAAGTACATTTGAATCCAAATTCTCAGGTGGTGTCGCTCAGCTGCCCAGCAGCACAGTTACTACAGCACGAACGTTTGGCCTCTGCTCCCACAGCAGAAGAGCCAGGATTGAAAGCTGGTGCTGGACCTGTTCAGCACACAATCCCCTTTACATTGGTGCCTCCATTGTTGCTTTCACTGCTAACACTCATACAGGAAAAGCATTTGAATAGAATCAGTCCAGAGCCTGCTCCCTGCTGGCAGCAACACAGCACAGAATGAACAGTGGCATCTGCTCACACGGCAGAAGGACCAGCAGGGAAAGCTAGTGCTGTGTCTCTTCAGCACACAAGCAGCTTTGCAACGGGGTCACCATCATTGCAGTCTCTCCTCGGTTTCCTACCTAAAAGTCCATTTGAATCCAAATTCTCAGGTGGTCTCAGCTGCCCAGCAGCTCAGTGAGTACAGCACGAACGTTTGGCCTCTGCTCCCACAGCAGAAGAGCCAGGATTGAAAGCTGGTGCTGGACCTGTTCAGCACACAATCCCCTTTACATTGGTGCCTCCATCGTTGCTTTCACTGCTCACTTTCATACAGGAAAAGCATTTGAATGGAATCAGTCCAGAGCCTGCTCTCTGCTGCGCAGCAAAACAATCAGCACAGAATGAACTGTGGATTCTGCTCAAACAGCAGAAGGACCAGCAGGGAAAGCTAGTGCTGGGCTTCTTCAGCACACAAGCAGCTTTGCAAAGGGGTCACCATCATTGCAGTCTCTCCTCGGCTTCATACCTAAAAGTCCATTTGAATCCGAATTCTCAGGTGGTGTCGCTCAGGTGCCCAGCAGCACAGTGAGTACAGCACGAACGTTTGGCCTCTGCTCCCACAGCAGAAGAGCCAGGATTGAAAGCTGGTGCTGGACCTGTTCAGCACACAATCCCCTTTACATTGGTGCCTCCATCGTTGCTTTCACTGCTCACTTTCATACAGGAAAAGCATTTGAATGGAATCAGTCCAGAGCCTGCTCTCTGCTGCGCAGCAACACAGTCAGCACAGAATGAACAGTGGCATCTGCTCACACGGCAGAAGGACCAGCAGGGAAAGCTAGTGCTGTGTCTCTTCAGCACACAAGCAGCTTTGCAACGGGGTCACCATCATTGCAGTCTCTCCTCGGTTTCATACCTAAAAGTCCATTTGAATCCAAATTCTCAGGTGGTGTCTCTCAGCTGCCCAGCAGCACAGTTACTACAGCACGAACGTTTGAGCTCTGTTCCCACAGCAGAAGAGCTAGGATTGAAAGCTGGTGCTGGACCTGTTCAGCACACAATCCCCTTTACATTGGTGCCTCCATCGTTGCTTTCACTGCTCACTTTCATACAGGAAAAGCATTTGAATAGAATCAGTCCAGAGCCTGCTCTCTGCTGCGCAGCAACACAGTCAGCACAGAATGAACAGTGGCATCTGCTCACACGGCAGAAGGAGCAGCAGGGAAAGCTAGTGCTGTGTCTCTTCAGCACACAAGCAGCTTTGCAACGGGGTCACCATCATTGCAGTCTCTCCTCGGTTTCCTACCTAAAAGTACATTTGAATCCAAATTCTCAGGTGGTGTCGCTCAGCTGCCCAGCAGCACAGTGAGTACAGCACGAACGTTTGGCCTCTGCTCCCACAGCAGAAGAGCCAGGATTGAAAGCTGGTGCTGGACCTGTTCAGCACACAATCCCCTTTACATTGGTGCCTCCATTGTTGTTTTCACTGCTAACACTCATACAGGAAAAGCATTTGAATAGAATCAGTCCAGAGCCTGCTCCCTGCTGGCAGCAACACAGCACAGAATGAACAGTGGCATCTGCTCACACTGCAGAAGGAGCAGCAGGGAAAGCTAGTGCTGTGTCTCTTCAGCACACAAGCAGCTTTGCAACGGGGTCACCATCATTGCAGTCTCTCCTCGGTTTCATACCTAAAAGTCCATTTGAATCCAAATTCTCAGGTGGTGTCTCTCAGCTGCCCAGTAGCACAGTTAGTACAGCACGAACGTTTGGCCTCTGCTCCCACAGCAGAAGAGCCAGGATTGAAAGCTGGTGCTGGACCTGTTCAGCACACAATCACCTTTACATTGGTGCATTCATCGTTGCTTTCACTGCTCACTTTCATACAAGAAAAGCATTTGAATGGAATCAGTCCAGAGCCTGCTCTCTGCTGCGCAGCAACACAGTCAGCACAGAATGAACAGTGGCATCTGCTCACACGGCAGAAGGAGCAGCAGGGAAAGCTAGTGCTGTGTCTCTTCAGCACACAAGCAGCTTTGCAACGGGGTCACCATCATTGCAGTCTCTCCTCGGTTTCCTACCTAAAAGTCCATTTGAATCCAAATTCTCAGGTGGTGTCTCTCAGCTGCCCAGCAGCACAGTGAGTACAGCACGAACGTTTGGCCTCTGCTCCCACAGCAGAAGAGCCAGGATTGAAAGCTGGTGCTGGACCTGTTCAGCACACAATCACTTTTACATTGGTGCATCCATCGTTGCTTTCACTGCTCACTTTCATACAGGAAAAGCATTTGAATGGAATCAGTCCAGAGCCTGCTCTCTGCTGCGCAGCAACACAGTCAGCACAGAATGAACAGTGGCATCTGCTCACACGGCAGAAGGACCAGCAGGGAAAGCTAGTGCTCTGCTTCTTCAGCACACAAGCAGCTTTGCAACAGGGTCACCATCATTGCAGTCTCTCCTCGGTTTCATACCTAAAAGTCCATTTGAATCCAAATTCTCAGGTGGTCTCAGCTGCCCAGTAGCACAGTTAGTACAGCACGAACGTTTGGCCTCTGCTCCCACAGCAGAAGAGCCAGGATTGAAAGCTGGTGCTGGACCTGTTCAGCACACAATCCCCTTTACATTGGTGCCTCCATCGTTGCTTTCACTGCTCACTTTCATACAGGAAAAGCATTTGAATGGAATCAGTCCAGAGCCTGCTCTCTGCTGCGCAGGAACACAGTCAGCACAGAATGAACAGTGGCATCTGCTCACACGGCAGAAGGACCAGCAGGGAAACCGAGTGCTCTGCTTCTTCAGCACACAAGCAGCTTTGCAACGGGGTCACCATCATTGCAGTCTCTCCTCGGCTTCATACCTAAAAGTCCATTTGAATCCGAATTCTCAGGTGGTGTCGCTCAGCTGCCCAGCAGCACAGTGAGTACAGCACGAACGTTTGGCCTCTGCTCCCACAGCAGAAGAGCCAGTATTGAAAGCTGGTGCTGGACCTGTTCAGCACACAATCCCCTTTATATTGGTGCCTCCATCGTTGCTTTCACTGCTCACTTTCATACAGGAAAAGCATTTGAATGGAATCAGTCCAGAGCCTGCTCTCTGCTGCGCAGCAACACAGTCAGCACAGAATGAACAGTGGCATCTGCTCACACGGCAGAAGGAGCAGCAGGGAAAGCTAGTGCTGTGTCTCTTCAGCACACAAGCAGCTTTGCAACGGGGTCACCATCATTGCAGTCTCTCCTCGGTTTCCTACCTAAAAGTACATTTGAATCCAAATTCTCAGGTGGTGTCGCTCAGCTGCCCAGCAGCACAGTGAGTACAGCACGAACGTTTGGCCTCTGCTCCCACAGCAGAAGAGCCAGGATTGAAAGCTGGTGCTGGACCTGTTCAGCACACAATCCCCTTTACATTGGTGCCTCCATCGTTGCTTTCACTGCTCACTTTCATACAGGAAAAGCATTTGAATAGAATCAGTCCAGAGCCTGCTCTCTGCTGCGCAGCAACACAGTCAGCACAGAATGAACAGTGGCATCTGCTCACACGGCAGAAGGAGCAGCAGGGAAAGCTAGTGCTGTGTCTCTTCAGCACACAAGCAGCTTTGCAACGGGGTCACCATCATTGCAGTCTCTCCTCGGTTTCCTACCTAAAAGTACATTTGAATCCAAATTCTCAGGTGGTGTCGCTCAGCTGCCCAGCAGCACAGTGAGTACAGCACGAACGTTTGGCCTCTGCTCCCACAGCAGAAGAGCCAGGATTGAAAGCTGGTGCTGGACCTGTTCAGCACACAATCCCCTTTACATTGGTGCCTCCATTGTTGTTTTCACTGCTAACACTCATACAGGAAAAGCATTTGAATAGAATCAGTCCAGAGCCTGCTCCCTGCTGGCAGCAACACAGCACAGAATGAACAGTGGCATCTGCTCACACTGCAGAAGGAGCAGCAGGGAAAGCTAGTGCTGTGTCTCTTCAGCACACAAGCAGCTTTGCAACGGGGTCACCATCATTGCAGTCTCTCCTCGGTTTCATACCTAAAAGTCCATTTGAATCCAAATTCTCAGGTGGTGTCTCTCAGCTGCCCAGTAGCACAGTTAGTACAGCACGAACGTTTGGCCTCTGCTCCCACAGCAGAAGAGCCAGGATTGAAAGCTGGTGCTGGACCTGTTCAGCACACAATCACCTTTACATTGGTGCATTCATCGTTGCTTTCACTGCTCACTTTCATACAAGAAAAGCATTTGAATGGAATCAGTCCAGAGCCTGCTCTCTGCTGCGCAGCAACACAGTCAGCACAGAATGAACAGTGGCATCTGCTCACACGGCAGAAGGAGCAGCAGGGAAAGCTAGTGCTGTGTCTCTTCAGCACACAAGCAGCTTTGCAACGGGGTCACCATCATTGCAGTCTCTCCTCGGTTTCCTACCTAAAAGTCCATTTGAATCCAAATTCTCAGGTGGTGTCTCTCAGCTGCCCAGCAGCACAGTGAGTACAGCACGAACGTTTGGCCTCTGCTCCCACAGCAGAAGAGCCAGGATTGAAAGCTGGTGCTGGACCTGTTCAGCACACAATCACTTTTACATTGGTGCATCCATCGTTGCTTTCACTGCTCACTTTCATACAGGAAAAGCATTTGAATGGAATCAGTCCAGAGCCTGCTCTCTGCTGCGCAGGAACACAGTCAGCACAGAATGAACAGTGGCATCTGCTCACACGGCAGAAGGACCAGCAGGGAAAGCTAGTGCTCTGCTTCTTCAGCACACAAGCAGCTTTGCAACAGGGTCACCATCATTGCAGTCTCTCCTCGGTTTCATACCTAAAAGTCCATTTGAATCCAAATTCTCAGGTGGTCTCAGCTGCCCAGTAGCACAGTTAGTACAGCACGAACGTTTGGCCTCTGCTCCCACAGCAGAAGAGCCAGGATTGAAAGCTGGTGCTGGACCTGTTCAGCACACAATCCCCTTTACATTGGTGCCTCCATCGTTGCTTTCACTGCTCACTTTCATACAGGAAAAGCATTTGAATGGAATCAGTCCAGAGCCTGCTCTCTGCTGCGCAGGAACACAGTCAGCACAGAATGAACAGTGGCATCTGCTCACACGGCAGAAGGACCAGCAGGGAAACCGAGTGCTCTGCTTCTTCAGCACACAAGCAGCTTTGCAACGGGGTCACCATCATTGCAGTCTCTCCTCGGCTTCATACCTAAAAGTCCATTTGAATCCGAATTCTCAGGTGGTGTCGCTCAGCTGCCCAGCAGCACAGTGAGTACAGCACGAACGTTTGGCCTCTGCTCCCACAGCAGAAGAGCCAGTATTGAAAGCTGGTGCTGGACCTGTTCAGCACACAATCCCCTTTATATTGGTGCCTCCATCGTTGCTTTCACTGCTCACTTTCATACAGGAAAAGCATTTGAATGGAATCAGTCCAGAGCCTGCTCTCTGCTGCGCAGCAACACAGTCAGCACAGAATGAACAGTGGCATCTGCTCACACGGCAGAAGGAGCAGCAGGGAAAGCTAGTGCTGTGTCTCTTCAGCACACA
The DNA here is from genome assembly GCF_033815535.1 of Pezoporus flaviventris. Taxonomy (NCBI): domain Eukaryota; kingdom Metazoa; phylum Chordata; class Aves; order Psittaciformes; family Psittacidae; genus Pezoporus; species Pezoporus flaviventris. The sequence continues at coordinate 348,616 of NW_026892854.1, read as the reverse complement.
AGCAGCTTTGCAACGGGGTCACCATCATTGCAGTCTCTCCTCGGTTTCCTACCTAAAAGTACATTTGAATCCAAATTCTCAGGTGGTGTCGCTCAGCTGCCCAGCAGCACAGTGAGTACAGCACGAACGTTTGGCCTCTGCTCCCACAGCAGAAGAGCCAGGATTGAAAGCTGGTGCTGGACCTGTTCAGCACACAATCCCCTTTACATTGGTGCCTCCATTGTTGCTTTCACTGCTAACACTCATACAGGAAAAGCATTTGAATAGAATCAGTCCAGAGCCTGCTCCCTGCTGGCAGCAACACAGCACAGAATGAACAGTGGCATCTGCTCACACGGCAGAAGGACCAGCAGGGAAAGCTAGTGCTGTGTCTCTTCAGCACACAAGCAGCTTTGCAACGGGGTCACCATCATTGCAGTCTCTCCTCGGTTTCCTACCTAAAAGTCCATTTGAATCCAAATTCTCAGGTGGTCTCAGCTGCCCAGCAGCTCAGTGAGTACAGCACGAACGTTTGGCCTCTGCTCCCACAGCAGAAGAGCCAGGATTGAAAGCTGGTGCTGGACCTGTTCAGCACACAATCCCCTTTACATTGGTGCCTCCATCGTTGCTTTCACTGCTCACTTTCATACAGGAAAAGCATTTGAATGGAATCAGTCCAGAGCCTGCTCTCTGCTGCGCAGCAACACAATCAGCACAGAATGAACTGTGGATTCTGCTCAAACAGCAGAAGGACCAGCAGGGAAAGCTAGTGCTGGGCTTCTTCAGCACACAAGCAGCTTTGCAACGGGGTCACCATCATTGCAGTCTCTCCTCGGCTTCATACCTAAAAGTCCATTTGAATCCGAATTCTCAGGTGGTGTCGCTCAGGTGCCCAGCAGCACAGTGAGTACAGCACGAACGTTTGGCCTCTGCTCCCACAGCAGAAGAGCCAGTATTGAAAGCTGGTGCTGGACCTGTTCAGCACACAATCCCCTTTACATTGGTGCCTCCATCGTTGCTTTCACTGCTCACTTTCATACAGGAAAAGCATTTGAATGGAATCAGTCCAGAGCCTGCTCTCTGCTGCGCAGCAACACAGTCAGCACAGAATGAACAGTGGCATCTGCTCACACGGCAGAAGGACCAGCAGGGAAAGCTAGTGCTCTGCTTCTTCAGCACACAAGCAGCTTTGCAACGGGGTCACCATCATTGCAGTCTCTCCTCGGTTTCATACCTAAAAGTCCATTTGAATCCAAATTCTCACGTGGTCTCAGCTGCCCAGTAGCACAGGGAGCACAGCACGAACGTTTGGACTCTGGTCCCACAGCAGAAGAGCAAGGATTGAAAGCTGGTGCTGGACCTGTTCAGCACACAATCACCTTTACATTGGTGCCTCCATCGTTGCTTTCACTGCTCACTTTCATACAGGAAAAGCATTTGAATGGAATCAGTCCAGAGCCTGCTCTCTGCTGCGCAGGAACACAGTCAGCACAGAATGAACAGTGGCATCTGCTCACACGGCAGAAGGACCAGCAGGGAAAGCTAGTGCTCTGCTTCTTCAGCACACAAGCAGCTTTGCAACGGGGTCACCATCATTGCAGTCTCTCCTCGGTTTCATACCTAAAAGTCCATTTGAATCCAAATTCTCAGGTGGTCTCAGCTGCCCAGTAGCACAGTGAGTACAGCACGAACGTTTGGCCTCTGCTCCCACAGCAGAAGAGCCAGGATTGAAAGCTGGTGCTGGACCTGTTCAGCACACAATCACTTTTACATTGGTGCATTCATCGTTGCTTTCACTGCTCACTTTCATACAAGAAAAGCATTTGAATGGAATCAGTCCAGAGGCTGCTCTCTGCTGCGCAGCAACACAGTCAGCACAGAATGAACAGTGGCATCTGCTCACACGGCAGAAGGACCAGCAGGGAAAGCTAGTGCTGTGTCTCTTCAGCACACAAGCAGCTTTGCAACGGGGTCACCATCATTGCAGTCTCTCCTCGGTTTCATACCTAAAAGTCCATTTGAATCCAAATTCTCACGTGGTCTCAGCTGCCCAGTAGCACAGGGAGCACAGCACGAACGTTTGGACTCTGCTCCCACAGCAGAAGAGCCAGGATTGAAAGCTGGTGCTGGACCTGTTCAGCACACAATCACTTTTACATTGGTGCATTCATCGTTGCTTTCACTGCTCACTTTCATACAGGAAAAGCATTTGAATGGAATCAGTCCAGAGGCTGCTCTCTGCTGCGCAGGAACACAGTCAGCACAGAATGAACAGTGGCATCTGCTCACACGGCAGAAGGACCAGCAGGGAAAGCTAGTGCTCTGCTTCTTCAGCACACAAGCAGCTTTGCAACGGGGTCACCATCATTGCAGTCTCTCCTCGGTTTCCTACCTAAAAGTACATTTGAATCCAAATTCTCAGGTGGTGTCGCTCAGCTGCCCAGCAGCACAGTGAGTACAGCACGATCGTTTGGCCTCTGCTCCCACAGCAGAAGAGCCAGGATTGAAAGCTGGTGCTGGACCTGTTCAGCACACAATCCCCTTTACATTGGTGCCTCCATTGTTGCTTTCACTGCTAACACTCATACAGGAAAAGCATTTGAATAGAATCAGTCCAGAGCCTGCTCCCTGCTGGCAGCAACACAGCACAGAATGAACAGTGGCATCTGCTCACACGGCAGAAGGACCAGCAGGGAAAGCTAGTGCTGTGTCTCTTCAGCACACAAGCAGCTTTGCAACGTGGTCACCATCATTGCAGTCTCTCCTCGGTTTCATACCTAAAAGTCCATTTGAATCCAAATTCTCAGGTGGTGTCTCTCAGCTGCCCAGCAGCACAGTTAGTACAGCACGAACGTTTGGCCTCTGCTCCCACAGCAGAAGAGCCAGGATTGAAAGCTGGTGCTGGACCTGTTCAGCACACAATCCCCTTTACATTGGTGCCTCCATCGTTGCTTTCACTGCTCACTTTCATACAGGAAAAGCATTTGAATGGAATCAGTCCAGAGCCTGCTCTCTGCTGCGCAGGAACACAGTCAGCACAGAATGAACAGTGGCATCTGCTCACACGGCAGAAGGAGCAGCAGGGAAAGCTAGTGCTGTGTCTCTTCAGCACACAAGCAGCTTTGCAACGGGGTCACCATCATTGCAGTCTCTCCTCGGTTTCCTACCTAAAAGTCCATTTGAATCCAAATTCTCAGGTGGTCTCAGCTGCCCAGCAGCACAGTGAGTACAGCACGAACGTTTGGCCTCTGCTCCCACAGCAGAAGAGCCAGGATTGAAAGCTGGTGCTGGACCTGTTCAGCACACAATCCCCTTTACATTGGTGCCTCCATCGTTGCTTTCACTGCTAACACTCATACAGGAAAAGCATTTGAATGGAATCAGTCCAGAGCCTGCTCTCTGCTGCGCAGCAACACACTCAGCACAGAATGAACAGTGGATTCTGCTCAAACAGCAGAAGGACCAGCAGGGAAAGCTAGTGCTGGGCTTCTTCAGCACACAAGCAGCTTTGCAACGGGGTCACCATCATTGCAGTCTCTCCTCGGTTTCATACCTAAAAGTCCATTTGAATCCAAATTCTCAGGTGGTGTCTCTCAGCTGCCCAGCAGCACAGTTAGTACAGCACGAACGTTTGGCCTCTGCTCCCACAGCAGAAGAGCCAGGATTGAAAGCTGGTGCTGGACCTGTTCAGCACACAATCACTTTTACATTGGTGCATTCATCGTTGCTTTCACTGCTCACTTTCATACAAGAAAGGCTTTTGAATGGAATCAGTCCAGAGCCTGCTCTCTGCTGCGCAGCAACACAGTCAGCACAGAATGAACAGTGGCATCTGCTCACACGGCAGAAGGAGCAGCAGGGAAAGCTAGTGCTGTGTCTCTTCAGCACACAAGCAGCTTTGCAACGGGGTCACCATCATTGCAGTCTCTCCTCGGTTTCCTACCTAAAAGTACATTTGAATCCAAATTCTCAGGTGGTGTCGCTCAGCTGTCCAGCAGCACAGTGAGTACAGCACGAACGTTTGGCCTCTGCTCCCACAGCAGAAGAGCCAGGATTGAAAGCTGGTGCTGGACCTGTTCAGCACACAATCCCCTTTACATTGGTGCCTCCATTGTTGCTTTCACTGCTAACACTCATACAGGAAAAGCATTTGAATAGAATCAGTCCAGAGCCTGCTCCCTGCTGGCAGCAACACAGCACAGAATGAACAGTGGCATCTGCTCACACGGCAGAAGGACCAGCAGGGAAAGCTAGTGCTGTGTCTCTTCAGCACACAAGCAGCTTTGCAACGTGGTCACCATCATTGCAGTCTCTCCTCGGTTTCATACCTAAAAGTCCATTTGAATCCAAATTCTCAGGTGGTGTCTCTCAGCTGCCCAGCAGCACAGTTAGTACAGCACGAACGTTTGGCCTCTGCTCCCATAGCAGAAGAGCCAGGATTGAAAGCTGGTGCTGGACCTGTTCAGCACACAATCACCTTTACATTGGTGCATTCATCGTTGCTTTCACTGCTCACTTTCATACAAGAAAAGCATTTGAATGGAATCAGTCCAGAGGCTGCTCTCCGCTGCGCAGCAACACAGTCAGCACAGAATGAACAGTGGCATCTGCTCACACGGCAGAAGGAGCAGCAGGGAAAGCTAGTGCTGTGTCTCTTCAGCACACAAGCAGCTTTGCAACGGGGTCACCATCATTGCAGTCTCTCCTCGGTTTCCTACCTAAAAGTACATTTGAATCCAAATTCTCAGGTGGTGTCTCTAAGCTGCCCAGCAGCACAGTGAGTACAGCACGAACGTTTGGCCTCTGCTCCCACAGCAGAAGAGCCAGGATTGAAAGCTGGTGCTGGACCTGTTCAGCACACAATCCCCTTTACATTGGTGCCTCCATCGTTGCTTTCACTGCTCACTTTCATACAGGAAAAGCATTTGAATGGAATCAGTCCAGAGCCTGCTCTCTGCTGCGCAGCAACACAGTCAGCACAGAATGAACAGTGGCATCTGCTCACACGGCAGAAGGACCAGCAGGGAAAGCTAGTGCTGTGTCTCTTCAGCACACAAGCAGCTTTGCAACGGGGTCACCATCATTGCAGTCTCTCCTCGGTTTCCTACCTAAAAGTCCATTTGAATCCAAATTCTCAGGTGGTCTCAGCTGCCCAGCAGCACAGTGAGTACAGCACGAACGTTTGGCCTCTGCTCCCACAGCAGAAGAGCCAGGATTGAAAGCTGGTGCTGGACCTGTTCAGCACACAATCCCCTTTACATTGGTGCCTCCATCGTTGCTTTCACTGCTAACACTCATACAGGAAAAGCATTTGAATGGAATCAGTCCAGAGCCTGCTCTCTGCTGCGCAGCAACACACTCAGCACAGAATGAACAGTGGCATCTGCTCAAACAGCAGAAGGACCAGCAGGGAAAGCTAGTGCTGGGCTTCTTCAGCACACAAGCAGCTTTGCAACGGGGTCACCATCATTGCAGTCTCTCCTCGGTTTCATACCTAAAAGTCCATTTGAATCCAAATTCTCAGGTGGTGTCTCTCAGCTGCCCAGCAGCACAGTTAGTACAGCACGAACGTTTGGCCTCTGCTCCCACAGCAGAAGAGCCAGGATTGAAAGCTGGTGCTGGACCTGTTCAGCACACAATCACTTTTACATTGGTGCATTCATCGTTGCTTTCACTGCTCACTTTCATACAAGAAAGGCTTTTGAATGGAATCAGTCCAGAGCCTGCTCTCTGCTGCGCAGCAACACAGTCAGCACAGAATGAACAGTGGCATCTGCTCACACGGCAGAAGGAGCAGCAGGGAAAGCTAGTGCTGTGTCTCTTCAGCACACAAGCAGCTTTGCAACGGGGTCACCATCATTGCAGTTTCTCCTCGGTTTCCTACCTAAAAGTACATTTGAATCCATATTCTCAGGTGGTGTCGCTCAGCTGTCCAGCAGCACAGTGAGTACAGCACGAACGTTTGGCCTCTGCTCCCACAGCAGAAGAGCCAGGATTGAAAGCTGGTGCTGGACCTGTTCAGCACACAATCCCCTTTACATTGGTGCCTCCATCGTTGCTTTCACTGCTCACTTTCATACAGGAAAAGCATTTGAATGGAATCAGTCCAGAGCCTGCTCTCTGCTGCGCAGCAACACACTCAGCACAGAATGAACAGTGGATTCTGCTCAAACAGCAGAAGGACCAGCAGGGAAACCTAGTGCTCTGCTTCTTCAGCACACAAGCAGCTTTGCAACGGGGTCACCATCATTGCAGTCTCTCCTCGGCTTCATACCTAAAAGTCCATTTGAATCCGAATTCTCAGGTGGTGTCGCTCAGCTGCCCAGCAGCACAGTGAGTACAGCACGAACGTTTGGCTTCTGCTCCCACAGCAGAAGAGCCAGTATTGAAAGCTGGTGCTGGACCTGTTCAGCACACAATCCCCTTTACATTGGTGCCTCCATCGTTGCTTTCACTGCTCACTTTCATACAGGAAAAGCATTTGAATGGAATCAGTCCTGAGCCTGCTCCCTGCTGGCAGCAACACAGCACAGAATGAACAGTGGCATCTGCTCACACGGCAGAAGGAGCAGCAGGGAAAGCTAGTGCTGTGTCTCTTCAGCACACAAGCAGCTTTGCAACGGGGTCACCATCATTGCAGTCTCTCCTCGGTTTCCTACCTAAAAGTCCATTTGAATCCAAATTCTCAGGTGGTCTCAGCTGCCCAGCAGCACAGTGAGTACAGCACGAACGTTTGGCCTCTGCTCCCACAGCAGAAGAGCCAGGATTGAAAGCTGGTGCTGGACCTGTTCAGCACACAATCCCCTTTACATTGGTGCCTCCATCGTTGCTTTCACTGCTAACACTCATACAGGAAAATCATTTGAATAGAATCAGTCCAGAGCCTGCTCCCTGCTGGCAGCAACACAGCACAGAATGAACAGTGGCATCTGCTCACACGGCAGAAGGACCAGCAGGGAAAGCTAGTGCTGTGTCTCTTCAGCACACAAGCAGCTTTGCAACGTGGTCACCATCATTGCAGTCTCTCCTCGGTTTCATACCTAAAAGTCCATTTGAATCCAAATTCTCAGGTGGTGTCTCTCAGCTGCCCAGCAGCACAGTTAGTACAGCACGAACGTTTGGCCTCTGCTCCCACAGCAGAAGAGCCAGGATTGAAAGCTGGTGCTGGACCTGTTCAGCACACAATCACCTTTACATTGGTGCATCCATCGTTGCTTTCACTGCTCACTTTCATACAGGAAAAGCATTTGAATGGAATCAGTCCAGAGGCTGCTTCCTGCTGCGCAGCAACACAGTCAGCACAGAATGAACAGTGGCATCTGCTCACACGGCAGAAGGAGCAGCAGGGAAAGCTAGTGCTGTGTCTCTTCAGCACACAAGCAGCTTTGCAACGGGGTCACCATCATTGCAGTCTCTCCTCGGTTTCCTACCTAAAAGTCCATTTGAATCCAAATTCTCAGGTGGTCTCAGCTGCCCAGCAGCACAGTGAGTACAGCACGAACGTTTGGCCTCTGCTCCCACAGCAGAAGAGCCAGGATTGAAAGCTGGTGCTGGACCTGTTCAGCACACAATCCCCTTTACATTGGTGCCTCCATCGTTGCTTTCACTGCTAACACTCATACAGGAAAAGCATTTGAATGGAATCAGTCCAGAGCCTGCTCTCTGCTGCGCAGCAACACAGTCAGCACAGAATGAACAGTGGATTCTGCTCAAACAGCAGAAGGACCAGCAGGGAAACCTAGTGCTCTGCTTCTTCAGCACACAAGCAGCTTTGCAACGGGGTCACCATCATTGCAGTCTCTCCTCGGCTTCATACCTAAAAGTCCATTTGAATCCGAATTCTCAGGTGGTCTCAGCTGCCCACTAGCACAGTGAGTACAGCACGAACGTTTGGCCTCTGCTCCCACAGCAGAAGAGCCAGGATTGAAAGCTGGTGCTGGACCTGTTCAGCACACAATCACTTTTACATTGGTGCATTCATCGTTGCTTTCACTGCTCACTTTCATACAAGAAAAGCATTTGAATGGAATCAGTCCAGAGCCTGCTCTCTGCTGCGCAGCAACACAGTCAGCACAGAATGAACAGTGGCATCTGCTCACACGGCAGAAGGACCAGCAGGGAAAGCTAGTGCTGTGTCTCTTCAGCACACAAGCAGCTTTGCAACGGGGTCACCATCATTGCAGTCTCTCCTCGGTTTCCTACCTAAAAGTCCATTTGAATCCAAATTCTCAGGTGGTCTCAGCTGCCCAGCAGCACAGTGAGTACAGCACGAACGTTTGGCCTCTGCTCCCACAGCAGAAGAGCCAGGATTGAAAGCTGGTGCTGGACCTGTTCAGCACACAATCCCCTTTATACTGGTGCCTCCATCGTTGCTTTCACTGCTAACACTCATACAGGAAAAGCATTTGAATGGAATCAGTCCAGAGCCTGCTCTCTGCTGCGCAGCAACACACTCAGCACAGAATGAACAGTGGATTCTGCTCAAACAGCAGAAGGACCAGCAGGGAAAGCTAGTGCTGGGCTTCTTCAGCACACAAGCAGCTTTGCAACGGGGTCACCATCATTGCAGTCTCTCCTCGGTTTCATACCTAAAAGTCCATTTGAATCCAAATTCTCAGGTGGTGTCTCTCAGCTGCCCAGCAGCACAGTTAGTACAGCACGAACGTTTGGCCTCTGCTCCCACAGCAGAAGAGCCAGGATTGAAAGCTGGTGCTGGACCTGTTCAGCACACAATCACTTTTACATTGGTGCATTCATCGTTGCTTTCACTGCTCACTTTCATACAAGAAAAGCTTTTGAATGGAATCAGTCCAGAGGCTGCTCTCTGCTGCGCAGGAACACAGTCAGCACAGAATGAACAGTGGCATCTGCTCACACGGCAGAAGGAGCAGCAGGGAAAGCTAGTGCTGTGTCTCTTCAGCACACAAGCAGCTTTGCAACGGGGTCACCATCATTGCAGTCTCTCCTCGGTTTCCTACCTAAAAGTACATTTGAATCCAAATTCTCAGGTGGTGTCGCTCAGCTGCCCAGCAGCACAGTGAGTACAGCACGAACGTTTGGCCTCTGCTCCCACAGCAGAAGAGCCAGGATTGAAAGCTGGTGCTGGACCTGTTCAGCACACAATCCCCTTTACATTGGTGCCTCCATCGTTGCTTTCACTGCTAACACTCATACAGGAAAAGCATTTGAATAGAATCAGTCCAGAGCCTGCTCCCTGCTGGCAGCAACACAGCACAGAATGAACAGTGGCATCTGCTCACACGGCAGAAGGACCAGCAGGGAAAGCTAGTGCTGTGTCTCTTCAGCACACAAGCAGCTTTGCAACGTGGTCACCATCATTGCAGTCTCTCCTCGGTTTCATACCTAAAAGTCCATTTGAATCCAAATTCTCAGGTGGTGTCTCTCAGCTGCCCAGCAGCACAGTTAGTACAGCACGAACGTTTGGCCTCTGCTCCCACAGCAGAAGAGCCAGGATTGAAAGCTGGTGCTGGACCTGTTCAGCACACAATCACCTTTACATTGGTGCATCCATCGTTGCTTTCACTGCTCACTTTCATACAGGAAAAGCATTTGAATGGAATCAGTCCAGAGCCTGCTCTCTGCTGCGCAGCAACACAGTCAGCACAGAATGAACAGTGGCATCTGCTCACACGGCAGAAGGACCAGCAGGGAAAGCTAGTGCTCTGCTTCTTCAGCACACAAGCAGCTTTGCAACGCGGTCACCATCATTGCAGTCTCTCCTCGGTTTCATACCTAAAAGTCCATTTGAATCCAAATTCTCAGGTGGTCTCAGCTGCCCAGTAGCACAGTGAGCACAGCACAAACGTTTGGCCTCTGCTCCCACAGCAGAAGAGCAAAGATTGAAAGCTGGTGCTGGACCTGTTCAGCATACAATCACCTTTACATTGGTGCCTCCATCGTTGCTTTCACTGCTAACACTCATACAGGAAAAGCATTTGAATAGAATCAGTCCAGAGGCTGCTCTCTGCTGCGCAGCAACACAGTCAGCACAGAATGAACAGTGGCATCTGCTCACACGGCAGAAGGACCAGCAGGGAAAGCTAGTGCTGTGTCTCTTCAGCACACAAGCAGCTTTGCAACGGGGTCACCATCATTGCAGTCTCTCCTCGGTTTCATACCTAAAAGTACATTTGAATCCAAATTCTCAGGTGGTGTCTCTCAGCTGCCCAGCAGCACAGTTAGTACAGCACGAACGTTTGGCCTCTGCTCCCACAGCAGAAGAGCCAGGATTGAAAGCTGGTGCTGGACCTGTTCAGCACACAATCCCCTTTACATTGGTGCCTCCATCGTTGCTTTCACTGCTCACTTTCATACAGGAAAAGCATTTGAATGGAATCAGTCCAGAGCCTGCTCTCTGCTGCGCAGCAACACAGTCAGCACAGAATGAACAGTGGCATCTGCTCACACGGCAGAAGGACCAGCAGGGAAAGCTAGTGCTGGGCTTCTTCAGCACACAAGCAGCTTTGCAACGGGGTCACCATCATTGCAGTCTCTCCTCGGCTTCATACCTAAAAGTCCATTTGAATCCGAATTCTCAGGTGGTGTCGCTCAGCTGCCCAGCAGCACAGTGAGTACAGCACGAAAGTTTGGCCTCTGCTCCCACAGCAGAAGAGCCAGGATTGAAAGCTGGTGCTGGACCTGTTCAGCACACAATCCCCTTTACATTGGTGCCTCCATCGTTGCTTTCACTGCTCACTTTCATACAGGAAAAGCATTTGAATGGAATCAGTCCAGAGCCTGCTCTCTGCTGCGCAGCAACACAGTCAGCACAGAATGAACAGTGGCATCTGCTCCCACAGCAGAAGGACCAGCAGGGAAAGCTAGTGCTGGGCCTCTTCAGCACAGAAGCAGCTTTGCAACGGTGTCACTATCATTGCAGTCTCTCCTCGGTTTCATACCTAAAAGTCCATTTGAATCCAAATTCTCAGGTGGTGTCTCACAGCTGCCCTGCCGCACAGTGAGTACAGCACGAACGTTTGGCCTCTGCTCCCACAGCAGAAGAGCCAGGATTGAAAGCTGGTGCTGGGCCTGTTCAGCACACAATCACCTTTACATTGGTGCCTCCATCGCTGATTTCACTGCTCACTTTCATACAGGAAAAGCATTTGAATGGAATCAGTCCAGAGCCTGCTCTCTGCTGGCAGCAACACGGTGAGCACAGAATGAACAGTGGCATCTGCTCCCACAGCAGAAGGACCAGCAGGGAAAGCTAGTACTCTGCCTCTCCAGCACACAGTCAGCTTTGCAACGGTGTCACCATCATTGCAGTCTCTCCTCGGTTTCATACCTAAAAGTCCATTTGAATCCAAATTCTCAGGTGGTGTCTCTCCGCTGCCCAGCAGCACAGTGAGTAGAGCATGAACGTTTGGCCTCTGCTCCCACAGCAGAAGAGCCAGGATTGAATCCTGGTGCTGGACCTGTTCAGCACACAATCTCCTTTACATTGGTGCCTCCATCGTTGCTTTCACTGGTCACATTCATACAGGAAAAGCATTTGAATGGAATCAGTCCTGAGGCTGCTCTCTGCTGGCAGCAACACAGTCAGCACAGAATGAACAGTGGCATCTGCTCCCACAGCAGAAGGACCAGCAGGGAAAGCTAGTGCTGGGCCTCTTCAGCACACAAGCAGCTTTGCAACGGTGTCACCATCATTGCAGTCTCTCCTCGGTTTCATACCTAAAAGTCCATTTGAATCCAAATTCTCTGGTGGTCTCTCTCAACTGCCCAGCAGCACAGTGAGTACAGCATGAACGTTTGGCTTCTGCACCCACAGCAGAACAGGTAGGATTGAAACCTGGTGCTGGACATGCTCAGCACACAATCCCCTTTACATTGGTGCTTCCATCGCTGATTTCACTGCTCACTTCCATACAGGAAAAGCATTTGAATAGAATCAGTCCAGACCCTGCTCTCTGCTGGCAGCAACACAGTCAGCACAGAATGAACAGTGGCATCTGCTCCCACGGCAGAAGAGCCAGGATTGAAAGCTGGTGCTGGACCTGTTCAGCACACAATCACCTTTACATTGGTGCCTCCATCGTTGCTTTCACTGCTCACTTTCATACAGGAAAAGCATTTGAATGGAATCAGTCCAGAGCCTGCTCTCTGCTGCGCAGCAACACAATCAGCACAGAATGAACAGTGGACTCTGCTAACACAGCAGAAGGACCTGCAGGTAAAGCTAGTGCTGGGCCTCTTCAGCACACAAGCAGCTTTGCAATGGTGTCACCATCATTGCCGTCTCTCCTCGGTTTCATACGTAAAAGTCCATTTGAATCCTAATTCTCAGGTGGTCTCTCTCAGCTGCCCAGCAGCACAGCGAGTACAGCACGAATGTTTGGCCTCTGCTCCCACAGCAGAAGAGCCAGGATTGAAAGCTGGTGCATGACCTGTTCAGCACACAATCACCTTTACATTGGTGCCTCCATCGCTGATTTCACTGCTCACATTCATACAGGAAAAGCATTTGAATGGAATCAGTCCAGAGCCGGCTCTCGGCTGCACATCAACACAATCAGCACAGAATGAACAGTGGCATCTGCACCCACAGCAGAAGGACCAGCAGGGAAAGCTAGTGCTGGGCCTCTTCAGCACACAAGCAGCTTTGCAACGGTGTCACCATCATTGCCGTCTCTCCTCGGTTTCATAACTAAAAGTCCATTTGAATCCAAATTCTCAGGTGGTCTCTCTCAACTGCCCAGCAGCACAGTGAGTACAGCATGAACGTTTGGCTTCTGCACCCACAGCAGAACAGGTAGGATTGGAACCTGGTGCTGGACCTGTTCAGCACACAATCCCCTTTACATTGGTGCTTCCATCGCTGATTTCACTGCTCACATTCATACAGGAAAAGCATTTGAATGGAATCAGTCCAGAGCCTGCTCTCTGCTGGCAGCAACACAGTCAGCACAGAATGAACAGTGGCATCTGCTCCCACGGCAGAAGGATCAGCAGGGAAAGCTAGTGCTCTGACTCTCCACCACATAGTCAGCTTTGCAACGGTGTCACCATCATTGCAGTATCTCCTCGGTTTCATACCTATAAGTCCATTTGAATCCAAATTCTCAGGTGGTGTCTCTCAGCTGCCCAACAGCACAGTGAGTACAGCACGAACTTTTGGCCTCTGCTCCCACCACAGGAGACCCAGGATTGAAAGCTGGTGCTGGACCTGTTCAGCACACAATCACTTTTACATTGGTGCATTCATCGTTGCTTTCACTGCTCACTTTCATACAAGAAAAGCTTTTGAATGGAATCAGTCCAGAGCCTGCTCTCTGCTGCGCAGGAACACAGTCAGCACAGAATGAACAGTGGCAACTGCTCACACGGCAGAAGGAGCAGAAGGGAAAGCTAGTGCTGTGTCTCTTCAGCACACAAGCAGCTTTGCAACGGGGTCACCATCATTGCAGTCTCTCCTCGGTTTCCTACCTAAAAGTCCATTTGAATCCAAATTCTCAGGTGGTGTCGCTCAGCTGTCCAGCAGCACAGTGAGTACAGCACGAACGTTTGGCCTCTGCTCCCACAGCAGAAGAGCCAGGATTGAAAGCTGGTGCTGGACCTGTTCAGCACACAATCACCTTTACATTTGTGCTGCCATCGTTGCTTTCACTGGTCACATTCATACAGGAAAAGCATTTGAATGGAATCAGTCCAGAGCCTGCTCTCTGCTGGCAGGAACACAGTCAGCACAGAATGAACAGTGGCATCTGCTCCCACGGCAGAAGGATCAGCAGGGAATGCTAGTGCTCTGACTCTCCCGCACACAGTCAGCTTTGCAACGGTGTCACCATCATTGCAGTCTCTCCTCGGTTTCATCCCTAAAAGTCCATTTGAATCCAAATTCCCAGGTGGTGTCTCTCAGCTGCCCAGCAGCACAGTGAGTACAGCACGAACTTTTGGCCTCTGCTCCCACAACAGGAGAGCCAGGATTGAAGGCTGGTGCTGGGCCTCTTCAGCACACAATCACCTTTACACCGGTGCCTCCATCGTTGCTTTCACTGCTCACTTTCATACAGGAAAAGCATTTGAATGGAATCAGTCCAGAGGCTGCTCTCAGCTGCGCAGCAACACAGTCAGCGCAGAATGAACAGTGGCATCTGCTCCGACAGCAGAAGGACCAGCAGGTAAAGCTAGTGCTGGGCCTCTTCAGCACACAAGCAGCTTTGCAATGGTGTCACCATCATTGCAGTCTCTCCCCGGTTTCATCCCTAAAAGTCCATTTGAATCCAAATTCTCAGGTGGTCTTTCTCAGCTGCCCAGCAGCATAGTGAGTTCAGCACGAACATTTGGCCTCTGCTCCCACAGCAGAAGAGCCAGGATTGAAAGCTGTTGCTCGAAATGTTCAGCACACAATCACCTTTACATCGGTTCCTCCATCATTGCTTTCACTGCTCACTTTCATTCAGGAAAAGCATTTGAATGGAATCAGTCCAGAGCCTGCTCTCTGCTGCGCAGCAACACAGCACAGAATGAACAGTGGCATCTGCTCCCAGGGCAGAAGGACCAGCAGGGAAAGCTAGTGCTGGGCTTCTTCAGCACACAAGCAGCTTTGCAACGGGGTCACCATCATTGCAGTCTCTCCTCGGTTTCATACCTAAAAGTCCATTTGAATCCAAATTCTCAGGTGGTCTCTAACAGCTGCCCAGCAGCACAGTGAGTACAGCAGGAACGTTTGGCCTCTGCTCCCACAGCAGAAGAGCCAGGATTGAAAGCTGGCGCTGGACCTGTTCAGCACACAATCACCTTTACATGGGTGCCTCCATCGTTGCTTTCACTGCTAACTTTCATACAGGAAATCATTTGAATGGAATCAGTCGAGAGCATGCTCTCTGCTGGCAGCAACACAGTCAGCACAGAACGAACAGTGGCATCTGCTCCTACAGCAGAAGGACCAGCAGTGAAAGCTAGTGCTGGGCCTCTTCAGCACACAAGCAGCTTTGCAATGGTGTCACCATCATTGCAGTCTCTCCTCGGTTTCATACCTAAAAGTCCATTTGAATCCAAATTCTCAGGTGGTCTCTCTCAGCTGCCCAGCAGCACAGTGAGTACAGCACGAACGTTTGGCCTCTGCTCCCACAGCAGAAGAGCCAGGATTGAAAGCTGGTGCTGGACCTGTTCAGCACACAATCACCTTTACATCGGTTCCTCCATCGTTGCTTTCACTGCTCACTTTCATTCAGGAAAAGCATTTGAATGGAATCAGTCCAGAGGCTGCTCTGTGCTGGCAGCAACGCAACCAGCAGAGAATGAAGAGTGGCATCTGCTCCCACGGCAGAAGGATCAGCAGGGAAAGCTAGTGCTCTGACTCTCCAGCTCACAGTCAGCTTTGCAACGGTGTCACCATCATTGCAAACTCTCCTCGGTTTCATACCTAAAAGTCCATTTGAATCCAAATTCTCAGTGGTCTCTCTCAGCTGCCCAGCAGCACAGTGAGGACAGCACGAACGTTTGGCCTCTGCACCCACAGCAGAAGAGCCAGGATTGAAAGCTGGTGCTGGACCTGTTCAGCACACAATCCCCTTTACATTGGTGCTTCCATCGCTGATTTCACTGCTCACTTCCATACAGGAAAAGCATTTGAATGGAATCAGTCCAGAGCCTGCTCTCAGCTGAGCAGCAACACAGTCAGCACAGATTGAACAGTGGCATCTGCTCCCACAGCAGAAGGACCAGCAGGGAAAGCTAGTGCTGGGCCTCTTCAGCACACAAGCAGCTTTGCAATTGTGTCACCATCATTACAGTCTCTCCTCGGTTTCATCCCTAAAAGTCCATTTGAATCCAAATTCTCAGGTGGTCACTCTCAGCTGCCCAGCCGCACAGTGAGTACAGCACGAACGTTTGGCCTCTGCTCCCACAGCAGAAGAGCCAGGATTGAAAGCTGTTGCTCGACCTGTTCAGCACAAATTCACCTTTACATCGGTTCCTCCATCATTGCTTTCACTGCTCACTTTCATTCAGGAAAAGCATTTGAATGGAATCAGTCCAGAGCCTGCTCTCTGCTGCGCAGCAACACAGCACAGAATGAACAGTGGCATCTGCTCCCAGGGCAGAAGGACCAGCAGGGAAAGCTAGTGCTGGGCCTCTTCAGCACACAAGCAGCTTTGCAACGGGGTCATCATCATTGCAGTCTCTCCTCGGTTTCATACCTAAAAGTCCATTTCAATCCAAATTCTCTGGTGGTCTCTCTCAACTGCCCAGCAGCACAGTGAGTACAGCATGAACGTTTGGCTTCTGCACCCACAGCAGAAGAGCCAGGATTGAAAGCTGGTGCTGGACCTGTTCAGCACACAATCCCCTTTACATTGGTGCTTCCATCGCTGATTTCACTGCTCACTTCCATACAGGAAAAGCATTTGAATGGAATCAGTCCAGAGGCTGCTCTGTGCTGCGCAGCAACGCAATCTGCAGAGAATGAACAGTGGCATCTGCTCCCACGGCAGAAGGACCAGCAGGGAAAGCTAGTGCTCTGACTCTCCAGCACACAGTCAGCTTTGCAACGGTGTCACCATCATTGCAGTCTCTGCTCGGTTTCATACCTAAAAGTCCATTTGAATCCAAATTCTCAGGTGGTCTCTCTCAGCTGCCCAGCAGCACAGTGAGTACAGCAGGAACGTTTGGCCTCTGCTCCCACAGCAGAAGAGCCAGGATTGAAAGCTGGTGCTGGGCCTGTTCAGCACACAATCACCTTTACATCGGTTCCTCCATCATTGCTTTCACTGCTCATTTTCATTCAGGAAAAGCATTTGAATGGAATCAGTCGAGAGCCTGCTCTCTGCTGGCAGCAACACAGCCAGCACAGAATGAACAGTGGCATCTGCTCCCACAGCAGAAGGACCAGCAGGTAAAGCTAGTGCTCTGACTCTCCAGCACACAATCAGCTTTCAACGGTGTCACCATCATTGCAGTCTCTCCTCGGTTTCATACCTAAAAGTCCATTTGAATCCAAATTCTCAGGTGGTCACTCTCAGCTGCCCAGCAGCACTGTGAGTACCTCACGAAGGTTTGGCCTCTGCTCCCACAGCAGAAGAGCCAGGACTGAAAGCTGGTGCTGGACCTGTTCAGCACACAATCACCTTTACATCGGTTCCTCCATCGTTGCTTTCACTGCTCACTTTCATTCAGGAAAAGCATTTGAATGGAATCAGTCCAGATTCTGCTCTCTGATGGCAGCAACACAGTGAGCAGAGAATGAAGAGTGGCATCTGCTCCCACGGCAGAAGGATCAGCAGGGAAAGCTAGTGCTCTGACTCTCCAGCACACAGTCAGCTTTCAACGGTGTCACCATCATTGCAGTCTCTCCTCGGTTTCATACCTATAAGTCCATTTGAATCTAAATTCTCAGGTGGTGTCTCTCAGCTGCCCAGCAGCACAGTGAGTACAGCACGAACGTTTGGCTTCTGCTCCCACAGCAGAAGAGCCAGGATTGAAAGCTGGTGCTGGACCTGTTCAGCACACAATCACCTTTACATTGGTGCATCCATCGTTGCTTTCACTGCTCACATTCATACAGGAAAAGCATTTGAATGGAATCAGTCCAGAGGCTGCTCTGTGCTGCGCAGCAACGCAATCAGCAGAGAATGAAGAGTGGCATTTGCTCCCACGGCAGAAGGATCAGCAGGGAAAGCTAGTGCTCTGACTCTCCAGCTCACAGTCAGCTTTGCAACGGTGTCACCATCATTGCAAACTCTCCTCGGTTTATTACCTAAAAGTCCATTTGAATCCAAATTCTCAGGTGGTGTCTCTCAGCTGCCCAGCAGCACAGTGAGTACAGCACGAACTTTTGGCCTCTACTCCCACAGCAGAAGAGCCGGGATTGAAAGCTGGTGCTGGACCTGTTCAGCACACAATCACCTTTACATTGGTGCCTCCATCGGTGCTATCACTGCTCACATTCATACAGGAAAAGCATTTGAATGGAATCAGTCCAGATTCTGCTCTCTGCTGGCAGCAACACAGTGAGCAGAGAATGAAGAGTGGCATCTGCTCCCACGGCAGAAGGATCAGCAGGGAAAGCTAGTGCTCTGACTCTCCAGCACACAGTCAGCTTTGCAACGGTGTCACCATCATTGCAGTCTCTCCTCGGTTTCATACCTAAAAGTCCATTTCAATCCAAATTCTCAGGTGGTCTCTCTCAACTGCCCAGCAGCACAGTGCGTACAGCATGAACGTTTGGATTCTGCACCCACAGCAGAAGAGCCAGGATTGAAAGCTGGTGCTGGACCTGTTAGGCACACAATCACCTTTACATTGGTGCCTCCATCGCTGATTTCACTGCTCACTTTCATACAGGAAAAGCATTTGAATGGAATCAGAACAGAAACTGCTCTCAGCTGCGCAGCAACACAGTGAGCACAGAATGAACAGTGGCATCTGCTCCGACAGCAGAAGGACCAGCAGGGAAAGCTAGTGCTGGGCCTCTTCAGCACACAAGCAGCTTTGCAACGGTGTCACCATCATTGCAGTCTCTCCTCGGTTTCATACCTAAAAGTCCATTTGAATCCAAATGCTCAGGTGGTCTCTCTCAGCTGCCCAGCAGCACAGTGAGTACAGCACGAACGTTTGGCTTCTGCACCCACAGCAGAACAGGTAGGATTGAAAGCTGGTGCTGGGCCTGTTCAGCACACAATCCCCTTTACATTGGTGCTTCCATCGCTGATTTCACTGCTCACTTCCATACAGGAAAAGCATTTGAATGGAATCAGTCCAGAGCCTGCTCTCTGCTGGGAGCAACACTGTGAGCACAGAATGAACAGTGGCATCTGCTCCCACGGCAGAAGGATCAGCAGGGAAAGCTAGTGCTCTGACTCTCCAGCACACAGTCAGCTTTGCAACGGTGTCACCATCATTACAGTCTCTCCTCGGTTTCATCCCTAAAAGTCCATTTGAATCCAAATTCTCAGGTGGTCTATCTCAGCTCCCCAGCAGCACAGTGAGTACAGCACGAACGTTTGGCTTCTGCTCCCACAGCAGAATAGCTGGGATTGAAAGCTTGTGCTCGACCTGTTCAGCACACAACACCTTTACATTGGTGCCTCCATCGTTGCTTTCACTGCTCACTTTCATACAGGAAAAGCATTTGAATGGAATCAGTCCAGAGGCTGCTTCCTGCTGCGCAGCAACACACTCAGCACAGAATGAACAGTGGCATCTTCTATCACAGCAGAAGGACCAGCAGGGAAAGCTAGTGCTGGGCCTCTTCAGCACACAAGCAGCTTTGCAACGGTGTCATCATCATTGCAGTCTCTCCTCGGTTTCATACCTAAAAGTCCATTTGAATCCAAATTCTCAGGTGGTGTCTCTCAGCTGCCCAGCAGCCCAGTGAGTACAGCACGAACGTTTGGCCTCTACTCCCACAGCAGAAGGACCAGCAGGGAAAGCTAGTGCTGGGCCTCTTCAGCACACATGCAGCTTTGCAACGGTGTCACCATCATTACAGTCTCTCCTCGGTTTCATCCCTAAAAGTCCATTTGAATCCAAATTCTCAGGTGGTCTCTCTCAGCTACCCAGCAGCTCAGTGAGTACAGCACGAACGTTTGGCCTCTGCTCCCACAGCAGAAGAGCCAGGATTGAAAGCTGGTGCTTGACCTGTTCAGCACACAATCACCTTTACATTGGTGCCTCCATCGTTGCTTTCACTGCTCACATTCATACAGGAAAAGCATTTGAATGGAATCAGTCCAGAGCCTGCTCTCTGCTGGCAGCAACACAGTCAGCACAGAATGAACAGTGGCATCTGCTCCCACGGCAGAAGGATCAGCAGGGAAAGCTAGTGCTCTGACTCTCCAGCACACAATCAGCTTTTCAACGGTGTCACCATCATTGCAGTCTCTCCTCGGTTTCATACCTAAAAGTCCATTTGAATCCAAATTCTCAGGTTTTGTCTCTCAGCTGCCCAGCAGCACAGTGAGTACAGCACGAACTTTTGGCCTCTGCTCCCACAGCAGAAGAGCCAGTATTGAATCCTGGTGCTGGACCTGTTCAGCACACAATCACCTTTACATTGGTGACTCCTTCGTTGCTTTCACTGCTCACATTCATACAGGAAAAGCATTTGAATGGAATCAGTCCAGAGCCTGCTCTCGGCTGCACATCAACACAATCAGCACAGAATGAACAGTGGCATCTGCTCCCACAGCAGAAGGACCAGCAGGGAAAGCTAGTGCTGGGCCTCTTCAGCAGTCAAGCAGCTTTGCAACGGTGTCACCATCATTGCAGTCTCTCCTCGGTTTCATACCTAAAAGTCCATTTGAATCCAAATTCTCAGGTGGTGTCTCTCAGCTGCCCAGCAGCACAGTGAGTACAGCACGAACTTTTGGCTTCTGCTCCCACCACAGGAGACCCAGGATTGAAAGCTGGTGCTCGACCTGTTCAGCACACAATCACCATTACATTGGTGCTGCCATCGTTGCTTTCACTGCTCACATTCATACAGGAAAAGCATTTGAATGGAATCAGTCCAGAGCCTGTCTCGGCTGCGCAGCAACGCAGTCAGCACAGAATGAACAGTGGCATCTGCTCCCAGGGCAGAAGGACCAGTAGGGAAAGCTAGTGCTGGGCCTCTTCAGCACACAAGCAGCTTTGCAACGGTTTCACCATCATTGCAGTCACTCCTCGGTTTCATACCTAAAAGTCCATTTCAATCCAAATTCTCTGGTGGTCTCTCTCAACTGCCCAGCAGCACAGTGAGTACAGCATGAACGTTTGGCTTCTGCACCTACAGCAGAACAGGTAGGATTGAAAGCTGGTGCTGGGCCTGTTCAGCACACAATCCCCTTTACATTGGTGCTTCCATCGCTGATTTCACTGCTCACTTCCAAACAGGAAAAGCATTTGAATGGAATCAGTCCAGAGCCTGCTCTCTGCTGGCAGCAACACAGTGAGCACAGAATGAACAGTGGCATCTGCTCCCACGGCAGAAGGATCAGCAGGGAAAGCTAGTGCTCTGACTCTCCAGCACACAGTCAGCTTTGCAACGGTGTCACCATCGTTGCAAACTCTCCTCGGTTTCATACCTAAAAGTCCATTTGAATCCAAATTCTCAGGTGGTGTCTCTCAGCTGCCCAGCAGCACAGTGAGTACAGCACGAACTTTTGCCCTCTGCTCCCACCACAGGAGACCCAGGATTGAAAGCTGGTGCTGGGCCTCTTCAGCACACAATCAGCTTTACACCGGTGCCTGCATCCTTGCTTTCACTGCTCACTTTCATACAGGAAAAGCATTTGAATGGAATCAGTCCAGAGCCTGCTCTCTGCTGGCAGCAACACAGTGAGCACAGAATGAACAGTGGCATCTGCTCCCAGGGCAGAAGGACCAGCAGGGAAAGCTAGTGTTCTGACTCTCCAGCACACAATCAGCTTTGCAACGGTGTCACCATCATTGCAAACTCTCCTCGGTTTCATACCTAAAAGTCCATTTCAATCCAAATTCTCAGGTGGTCTCTCTCAGCTGCCCAGCAGCACAGTGAGTACAGCACGAACGTTTGGCCTCTGCTCCCACAGCAGAAGAGCCAGGATTGAAAGCTGGTGCTGGACCTGCTCAGCACACAATCACCTTTACATTGGTGCCTCCATCGTTCCTTTCACCTCTCACATTCATACAGGAAAAGCATTTGAATGGAATCAGTCCAGAGGCTGCTCCCTGCTGCGCAGCAACACAGTCAGCACAGAATGAACAATGGCATCTGCTCCCACAGCAGAAGGACCAGCAGGGAAAGCTAGTGCTGGACCACTTCAGCACACAAGCAGCTTTGCAACGGTGTCACCATCATTGCAGTCTCTCCTCGGTTTCATACCTAAAAGTCCATTTGAATCCAAATTCTCAGGCGGTGTCTCTCAGCTGCCCAGCCGCACAGTGAGTACAGCACGAACGTTTGGCCTCTGCTCCCACAGCAGAAGAGCCAGGATTGAAAGCTGGTGCTGGACCTGTTCAGCACACAATCACCTTTACATTGGTGCCTCCATCGCTGATTTCACTGCTCACTTTCATAGAGGAAAAGCATTTGAATGGAATCAGTCCAGAGCCTGCTCTCTGCTGGCAGCAACACGGTGAGCACAGAATGAACAGTGGCATCTACTCCCACAGCAGAAGGACCAGCAGGGAAAGCTAGTACTCTGCCTCTCCAGCACACAGTCAGCTTTGCAACGGTGTCACCATCATTGCAGTCTCTCCTCGGTTTCATACCTAAAAGTCCATTTCAATCCAAATTCTCTGGTGGTCTCTCTCAACTGCCCAGCAGCACAGTGAGTACAGCATGAACGTTTGGCTTCTGCACCCACAGCAGAAGAGCCAGGATTGAAAGCTGGTGCTGGACCTGTTCAGCACACAATCCTCTTTACATTTGTGCTTCCATCGCTGATTTCACTGCTCACTTCCACACAGGAAAAGCATTTGAATGGAATCAGTCCAGAGCCTGCTCTCTGCTGGCAGCAACAGAGTCAGCACAGAATGAACAGTGGCATCTGCTCCCACGGCAGAAGGATCAGCAGGGAAAGCTAGTGCTGTGCCTCTTCAGCACACAAGCAGCTTTGCAACGGTGTCACCATCATTACAGTCTCTCCTCGGTTTCATCCCTAAAAGTCCATTTGAATCCAAATTGTCAAGTGGTCACTCTCAGCTGCCCAGCAGCACTATGAGTACAGCAAGAACGTTTGGCCTCTACTCCCACAGCAGAAGAGCCAGGATTGAAAGCTGGTGCTGGACCTGTTCAGCACACAATCACCTTTACATTGGTGCCTCCATCGTTGCTTTCACTGCTCACTTTCATACAGGAAAAGCATTTGAATGGAATCAGTCCAGAAACTGCTCTCAGCTGCGCAGCAACACAGTCAGCACAGAATGAACAGTGCCATCTGCTCCGACAGCAGAAGGACCAGCAGGGAAAGCTAGTGCTGGGCCTCTTCAGCACACAAGCAGCTTTGCAACGGTGTCACCATCATTGCAGTCTCTCCTCGGTTTCATACCTAAAAGTCCATTTGAATCCAAATTCTCAGGTGGTCTCTCTCAGCTGCCCAGCAGCACAGTGAGTACAGCACGAACGTTTGGCCTCTGCCCCCACAGCAGAAGAGCCAGGATTGAAAGCTGGTGCTGGACCTGTTCAGCACACAATCACCTTTACATTGGTGCCTCCATCGTTGCTTTCACTGCTCACATTCATACAGGAAAAGCATTTGAATGGAATCAGTCCAGAGGCTGCTCTGTGCTGCGCAGCAACGCAATCAGCAGAGAATGAAGAGTGGCATCTGCTCCCACGGCAGAAGGACCAGCAGGGAAAGCTAGTGCTCTGACTCTCCAGCTCACAGTCAGCTTTGCAACGGTGTCACCATCATTGCAAACTCTCCTCGGTTTCATACCTAAAAGTCCATTTGAATCCAAATTCTCAGGTGGTGTCTCTCAGCTGCCCAGCAGCACAGTGAGTACAGCACGAACTTTTGGCCTCAACTCCCACAGCAGAAGAGCCGGGATTGAAAGCTTGTGCTGGACCTGTTCAGCACACAATCACCTTTACATTGGTGCCTCCATCGTTCCTTTCACTGCTCACATTCATACAGGAAAAGCATTTGAATGGAATCAGTCCAGATTCTGCTCTCTGCTGGCAGCAACACAGTGAGCAGAGAATGAAGAGTGGCATCTGCTCCCACGGCAGAAGGATCAGCAGGGAAAGCTAGTGCTCTGACTCTCCAGCACACAGTCAGCTTTGCAACGGTGTCACCATCATTGCAGTATCTCCTCGGTTTCATACCTATAAGTCCATTTGAATCCAAATTCTCAGGTGGTGTCTCTCAGCGGCCCAGCAGCACAGTGAGTACAGCACGAACTTTTGGCCTCTGCTCCCACCACAGGAGACCCAGGATTGAAAGCTGGTGCTGGGCCTCTTCAGCACACAATCACCTTTACATTGGTGCCTCCATCGCTGATTTCACTGCTCACTTTCATACAGGAAAAGCATTTGAATGGAATCAGTCCAGAGCCTGCTCTCTGCTGGCAGCAACACGGTGAGCACAGAATGAACAGTGGCATCTGCTCCCACAGCAGAAGGACCAGCAGGGAAAGCTAGTACTCTGCCTCTCCAGCACACAGTCAGCTTTGCAACGGTGTCATCATCATTGCAGTCTCTCCTCGGTTTCATACCTAAAAGTCCATTTCAATCCAAATTCTCTGGTGGTCTCTCTCAACTGCCCAGCAGCACAGTGAGTACAGCATGAACGTTTGGCTTCTGCACCCACAGCAGAAGAGCCAGGATTGAAAGCTGGTGCTGGACCTGTTCAGCACACAATCCCCTTTACTTTGGTGCTTCCATCGCTGATTTCACTGCTCACTTCCATACAGGAAAAGCATTTGAATGGAATCAGTCCAGAAACTGCTGTCAGCTGAGCAGCAACACAGTCAGCACAGATTGAACAGTGGCATCTGCTCCGACAGCAGAAGGACCAGCAGGTAAAGCTAGTGCTGGGCCTCTTCAGCACACAAGCAGCTTTGCAATGGTGTCACCATCATTACAGTCTCTCCTCGGTTTCATCCCTAAAAGTCCATTTGAATCCAAATTCTCAGGTGGTAACTCTCAGCTGCCCAGCCGCACAGTGAGTACAGCACGAACGTTTGGCCTCTGCTCCCACAGCAGAAGAGCCAGGATTGAAAGCTGTTGCTCGACCTGTTCAGCACACAATCACCTTTACATCGGTTCCTCCATCATTGCTTTCACTGCTCACTTTCATTCAGGAAAAGCATTTGAATGGAATAAGTCCAGAGCCTGCTCTCTGCTGCGCAGCAACACAGCACAGAATGAACAGTGGCATCTGCTCCCAGGGCAGAAGGACCAGCAGGGAAAGCTAGTGCTGGGCCTCTTCAGCACACAAGCAGCTTTGCAACGGTGTCACCATCATTGCAGTCTCTCCTCGGTTTCATACCTAAAAGTCCGTTTGAATCCAAATTTCCAGGTGGTCTCTCTCAGATGCCAAGCAGCACAGTGAGTACAGCACGAACTTTTGGCCTCTGCTCCCACCACAGGAGACCCAGGATTGAAAGCTGGTGCTGGGCCTCTTCAGCACACAATCACCTTTACATTGGTGCCTCCATCGTTCCTTTCACTGCTCACATTCATACAGGAAAAGCATTTGAATGGAATCAGTCCAGAGGCTGCTCCCTGCTGCGCAGCAACACAGTCAGCACAGAATGAACAGTGGCATCTGCTCCCACAGCAGAAGGACCAGCAGGGAAAGCTAGTGCTCTGCTTCTTCAGCACACAAGCAGCTTTGCAACGGGGTCACCATCATTGCAGTCTCTCCTCGGTTTCATACCTAAAAGTCCATTTCAATCCAAATTCTCTGGTGGTCTCTCTCAACTGCCCAGCAGCACAGTGAGTACAGCATGAACGTTTGGCCTCTGCTCCCACAGCAGAAGAGCCAGGATTGAAAGCTGGTGCTGGGCCTGTTCAGCACACAATCCCCTTTACATTGGTGCATCCATCGCTGATTTCACTGCTCACTTCCATACAGGAAAAGCATTTGAATGAAATCAGTCCAGAGCCTGCTCTCTGCTGGCAGCAACACAGTCAGCACAGAATGAACAGGGGCATCTGCTCCCACAGCAGAAGGACCAGCAGGGAAAGCTAGTGCTGGGCCTCTTCAGCACACAAGCAGCTTTGCAACGGTGTCACCATCATTGCAGTCTCTCCTCGGTTTCATACCTAAAAGTCCATTTGAATCCAAATTCTCAGGTGGTCTCTCTCAGCTGCCCAGCAGCACAGTGAGTACAGCACGAACGTTTGGCCTCTGCTCCCACAGCAGAAGAGCCAGGATTGAAAGCTGGTGCTGGGCCTCTTCAGCACACAATCAGCTTTACACCGGTGCCTGCATCCTTGCTTTCACTGCTCACTTCCATACAGGAAAAGCATTTGAATGGAATCAGTCCAGAGCCTGCTCTCTGCTGGCAGCAACACAGTGAGCACAGAATGAACAGTGGCATCTGCTCCCACGGCAGAAGGATCAGCAGGGAAAGCTAGTGCTCTGACTCTCCAGCACACAGTCAGCTTTGCAACGGTGTCACCATCGTTGCAGTCTCTCCTCGGTTTCATCCCTAAAAGTCCATTTGAATCCAAATTCTCAGGTGGTGTCTCTCAACTGCCCAGCCGCACAGTGAGTACAGCATGAACGTTTGGCCTCTGCTCCCACAGCAGAAGAGCCAGGATTGAAAGCTGGTGCTGGACCTGTTCAGCACACAATCACCTTTACATTGGTGACTCCATCGCTGATTTCACTGCTCACTTTCATAGAGGAAAAGCATTTGAATGGAATCAGTCCAGAGCCTGCTCTCTGCTGGCAGCAACACGGTGAGCACAGAATGAACAGTGGCATCTGCTCCCACAGCAGAAGGACCAGCAGGGAAAGCTAGTACTCTGCCTCTCCAGCACACAGTCAGCTTTGCAACGGTGTCACCATCATTGCAGTCTCTCCTCGGTTTCATACCTAAAAGTCCATTTCAATCCAAATTCTCTGGTGGTCTCTCTCAACTGCCCAGCAGCACAGTGAGTACAGCATGAACTTTTGGCTTCTGCTCCCACAGCAGAAGACCCAGGATTGAAAGCTGGTGCTGGGCCTGTTCAGCACACAATCACCTTTACACCGGTGCCTGCATCTTTGCTTTCACTGCTCACTTTCATACAGGAAAAGCATTTGAATGGAATCAGTCCAGAGCCTGTCTCACCTGCGCAGCAACGCAGTCAGCACAGAATGAACAGTGGCATCTGCACCCACGGCAGAAGGACCAGTAGGGAAAGCTAGTGCTGGGCCTCTTCAGCACACAAGCAGCTTTGCAACGGTTTCACCATCATTGCAGTCTCTCCTCGGTTTCATACCTAAATTCCATTTGAATCCAAATTCTCAGGTGGTGTCTCTCAACTGCCCAGCCGCACAGTGAGTACAGCAGGAACGTTTGGCCTCTGCTCCCACAGCAGAAGAGCCAGGATTGAAAGCTGGTGCTGGACCTGTTCAGCACACAATCACCTTTACATTGGTGACTCCATCGCTGATTTCACTGCTCACTTTCATACAGGAAAAGCATTTGAATGGAATCAGTCCAGAGGCTGCTCTGTGCTGCGCAGCAACGCAATCAGCCGAGAATGAAGAGTGGCATCTGCTCACACGGCAGAAGGACCAGCAGGGAAAGCTAGTGCTCTGACTCTCCAGCTCACAGTCAGCTTTGCAACGGTGTCACCATCATTGCAAACTCTCCTCGGTTTCATACCTAAAAGTCCATTTGAATCCAAATTCTCAGGTGGTGTCTCTCAGCTGACCAGCAGCACAGTGAGTACAGCACGAACGTTTGGCCTCTGCTCCCACAGCAGAAGAGCCAGGATTGAAAGCTGGTGCTGGACCTGTTCAGCACACAATCCCCTTTACATTGGTGCTTCCATCGCTGATTTCACTGCTCACTTCCATACAGGAAAAGCATTTGAATGGAATCAGTCCAGAGCCTGCTCTCTGCTGGCAGCAACACAGTGAGCACAGAATGAACAGTGGCATCTGCTCCCACAGCAGAAGGATCAGCAGGGAAAGCTAGTGCTCTGACTCTCCAGCACACAGTCAGCTTTGCAACGGTGTCACCATCATTGCAAACTCTCCTCGGTTTCATACCTAAAAGTCCATTTGAATCCAAATTCTCTGGTGGTGTCTCTCAGCTGCCCAGCAGCACAGTGAGTACAGCACGAACTTTTGCCCTCTGCTCCCACAGCAGAAGACCCAGGATTGAAAGCTGGTGCTGGGCCTCTTCAGCACACAATCAGCTTTACACCGGTGCCTGCATCCTTGCTTTCACTGCTCACTTTCATACAGGAAAAGCATTTGAATGGAATCAGTCCAGAGGCTGCTCTCTGCTGGCAGCAACACGGTGAGCACAGAATGAACAGTGGCATCTGCTCCCACGGCAGAAGGATCAGCAGGGAAAGCTAGTGCTCTGACTCTCCAGCACACAGTCAGCTTTGCAACGGTGTCACCATCGTTGCAAACTCTCCTCGGTTTCATACCTAAAAGTCCATTTGAATCCAAATTCTCAGGTGGTGTCTCTCAACTGCCCAGCCGCACAGTGAGTACAGCATGAACGTTTGGCCTCTGCTCCCACAGCAGAAGAGCCAGGATTGAAAGCTGGTGCTGGACCTGTTCAGCACACAATCACCTTTACATTGGTGACTCCATCGCTGATTTCACTGCTCACTTTCATAGAGGAAAAGCATTTGAATGGAATCAGTCCAGAGCCTGCTCTCTGCTGGCAGCAACACGGTGAGCACAGAATGAACAGTGGCATCTGCTCCCACAGCAGAAGGACCAGCAGGGAAAGCTAGTACTCTGCCTCTCCAGCACACAGTCAGCTTTGCAACGGTGTCACCATCATTGCAGTCTCTCCTCGGTTTCATACCTAAAAGTCCATTTCAATCCAAATTCTCTGGTGGTCTCTCTCAACTGCCCAGCAACACAGTGAGTACAGCATGAACGTTTGGGTTCTGCACCCACAGCAGAAGAGCCAGGATTGAAAGCTGGTGCTGGGCCTGTTCAGCACACAATCCCCTTTACATTGGTGCTTCCATCGCTGATTTCACTGCTCACTTCCATAAAGGAAAAGCATTTGAATGGAATCAGTCCAGAGCCTGCTCTCTGCTGGCAGCAACACAGTCAGCAGAGAATGAACAGTGGCATCTGCTCCCACGGCAGAAGGATCAGCAGGGAAAGCTAGTGCTCTGACTCTCCAGCACACAGTCAGCTTTGCAACGGTGTCACCATCATTGCAAACTCTCCTCGGTTTCATACCTAAAAGTCCATTTGAATCCAAATTCTCTGGTGGTGTCTCTCAGCTGCCCAGCAGCACAGTGAGTACAGCACGAACTTTTGGCTTCTGCTCCCACCACAGGAGACCCAGGATTGAAAGCTGGTGCTGGGCCTCTTCAGCACACAATCAGCTTTACAGAGGTGCCTGCATCTTTGCTTTCACTGCTCACTTTCATACAGGAAAAGCATTTGAATGGAATCAGTCCAGAGCCTGTCTCGGCTGCGCAGCAACGCAGTCAGCACAGAATGAACAGTGGCATCTGCACCCACGGCAGAAGGACCAGTAGGGAAAGCTAGTGCTGGGCCTCTTCAGCACACAAGCAGCTTTGCAACGGTTTCACCATCATTGCAGTCTCTCCTCGGTTTCATACCTAAAAGTCCATTTCAATCCAAATTCTCTGGTGGTCTCTCTCAACTGCCCAGCAGCACAGTGAGTACAGCATGAACGTTTGGCTTCTGCACCCACAGCAGAACAGGTAGGATTGAAAGCTGGTGCTAGGCCTGTTCAGCACACAATCACCTTTACATTGGTGCCTCCATCGTTGCTTTCACTGCTCACTTTCATACAGGAAAAGCATTTGAATGGAATCAGTCCAGAGCCTGCTCTCTGCTGGCAGCAACACAGTCAGCCCAGAATGAACCGTGGCATCTGCTCCCACGGCAGAAGGATCAGCAGGGAAAGCTAGTGCTCTGACTCTCCAGCACACAGTCAGCTTTGCAACGGTGTCACCATCATTGCAGTCTCTCCTCGGTTTCATACCTAAAAGTCCATTTGAATCCAAATTCTCAGGTGGTCTCTCTCAGCTGCCCAGCAGCACAGTGAGTACAGCACGAACGTTTGGCCTC
Source organism: Pezoporus flaviventris (assembly GCF_033815535.1). Classification (NCBI taxonomy): domain Eukaryota; kingdom Metazoa; phylum Chordata; class Aves; order Psittaciformes; family Psittacidae; genus Pezoporus; species Pezoporus flaviventris. Next base: position 318,959 of record NW_026892854.1, on the reverse strand, counting down.
TGCTCCCACAGCAGAAGAGCCAGGATTGAAAGCTGGTGCTGGACCTGTTCAGCACACAATCACCTTTACATTGGTGCCTCCATCGTTGCTTTCACTGCTCACTTTCATACAGGAAAAGCATTTGAATGGAATCAGTCCAGAGCCTTCTCTCGGCTGCGCAGCAACGCATTCAGCCCAGAATGAACAGTGGCATCTGCTCCCAGGGCAGAAAGACCAGCAGGGAAAGCTAGTGTTCTGACTCTCCAGCACACAATCAGCTTTGCAACGGTGTCACCATCATTGCAAACTCTCCTCGGTTTCATACCTAAAAGTCCATTTGAATCCAAATTCTCAGGTGGTCTCTCTCAGCTGCCCAGCAGCACAGTGAGTACAGTACGAACGTTTGGCCTCTGCTCCCACAGCAGAAGAGCCAGGATTGAAAGCTGGTGCTGGACCTGCTCAGCACACAATCACCTTTACATTGGTGCCTCCATCGTTCCTTTCACTGCTCACATTCATACAGGAAAAGCATTTGAATGGAATCAGTCCAGAGGCTGCTCCCTGCTGCGCAGCAACACAGTCAGCACAGAATGAACAGTGGCATCTGCTCCCACAGCAGAAGGACCAGCAGGGAAAGCTAGTGCTGGGCCTCTTCAGCACACAAGCAGCTTTGCAACGGTGTCACCATCATTGCAGTCTCTCCTCGGTTTCATACCTAAAAGTCCATTTCAATCCAAATTCTCTGGTGGTCTCTCTCAACTGCCCAGCAGCACAGTGAGTACAGCATGAACGTTTGGCTTCTGCTCCCACAGCAGAAGAGCCAGGATTGAAAGCTGGTGCTGGGCCTGTTCAGCACACAATCCCCTTTACATTGGTGCTTCCATCGCTGATTTCACTGCTCACTTCCATACAGGAAAAGCATTTGAATGGAATCAGTGCAGAGCCTGCTCTCTGCTGGCAGCAACACAGTCAGCACAGAATGAACAGTGGCATCTGCTCGCACAGCAGAAGGATCAGCAGGGAAAGCTAGTGCCCTGACTCTCCAGCACACAATCAGATTTGCAAAGGTGTCACCATCATTGCAGTCTCTCCTCGGTTTCATACCTAAAAGTCCATTTGAATCCAAATTCTGAGGTGGTGTCTCTCAGCTGCCCAGCAGCACAGTGAGTACAGCACGAACGTTTTGCCTCTACTCCCACAGCAGAAGGACCAGCAGGGAAAGCTAGTGCTGGGCCTCTTCAGCACACAAGCAGCTTTGCAACGGTGTCACCATCATTGCAGTCTCTCCTCGGTTTCATACCGAAAAGTCCATTTGAATCCAAATTCTCAGGTGGTCTCTCTCAGCTGCCCAGCAGCACAGTGAGTGCAGCACGAACGTTTGGCCTCTGCTCCCACAGCAGAAGAGCCAGGATTGAAAGCTGGTGCTGGACCTGTTCAGCACACAATCACCTTTACATTGGTGCCTCCATCGTTGCTTTCACTGCTCACATTCATACAGGAAAAGCATTTGAATGGAATCAGTCCAGAGGCTGCTCTGTGCTGCGCAGCAACGCAATCAGCAGAGAATGAAGAGTGGCATCTGCTCCCACGGCAGAAGGATCAGCAGGGAAAGCTAGTGCTCTGACTCTCCAGCACACAGTCAGCTTTGCAACGGTGTCACCATCATTGCAGTATCTCCTCGGTTTCATACCTATAAGTCCATTTGAATCCAAATTCTCAGGTGGTGTCTCTCAGCTGCCCAGCAGCACAGTGAGTACAGCACGAACTTTTGGCCTCTGCTCCCACCACAGGAGACCCAGGATTGAAAGCTGGTGCTGGGCCTCTTCAGCACACAATCACCTTTACATTGGTGCCTCCATCGTTCCTTTCACTGCTCACATTCATACAGGAAAAGCATTTGAATGGAATCAGTCCAGAGGCTGCTCCCTGCTGCGCAGCAACACAGTCAGCACAGAATGAACAGTGGCATCTGCTCCGACAGCAGAAGGACCAGCAGGGAAAGCTAGTGCTGGGCCTCTTCAGCACACAAGCAGCTTTGCAACGGTGTCATCATCATTGCAGTCTCTCCTCGGTTTCATACCTAAAAGTCCATTTGAATCCAAATTCTCAGGTGGTGTCTCTCAGCTGCCCAGCCGCACAGTGAGTACAGTACGAACGTTTGGCCTCTGCTCCCACAGCAGAAGAGCCAGGATTGAAAGCTGGTGCTGGACCTGTTCAGCACACAATCCCCTGTACATTGGTGCTTCCATCGCTGATTTCACTGCTCACTTTCATACAGGAAAAGCATTTGAATGGAATCAGTCCAGAGCCTGCTCTCTGCTGGCAGCAACACAGTCAGCACAGAATGAACAGTGGCATCTGCTCCCACGGCAGAAGGATCAGCAGGGAAAGCTAGTGCTGGGCCTCTTCAGCACACAAGCAGCTTTGCAACGGTGTCACCATCATTACAGTCTCTCCTCGGTTTCATCCCTAAAAGTCCATTTGAATCCAAATTGTCAGGTGGTCACTCTCAGCTGCCCAGCAGCACAGTGAGTACAGCACGAACGTTTGGCCTCTACTCCCACAGCAGAAGAGCCAGGATTGAAAGCTGGTGCTGGACCTGTTCAGCACACAATCACCTTTACATTGGTGCCTCCATCGTTGCTTTCACTGCTAACACTCATACAGGAAAAGCATTTGAATGGAATCAGAACAGAAACTGCTCTCAGCTGCGCAGCAACACAGTGAGCACAGAATGAACAGTGGCATCTGCTCCCAGCGCAGAAGGACCAGCAGGGAAAGCTAGTGCTGGGCCTCTTCAGCACACAAGCAGCTTTGCAACGGTGTCACCATCATTGCAGTCTCTCCTCGGTTTCATACCTAAAAGTCCATTTGAATCCAAATTCTCAGGTGGTGTCTCTCAGCTGCCCAGCAGCACAGTGAGTACAGCACGAACTTTTGGCTTCTGCTCCCACCACAGGAGACCCAGGATTGAAAGCTGGTGCTGGGCTTCTTCAGCACACAATCACCTTTACACCGGTGCCTGCATCGTTGCTTTCACTGCTCACTTTCATACAGGAAAAGCATTTGAATGGAATCAGTCCAGAGCCTGTCTCGGCTGCGCAGCAACGCAGTCAGCACAGAATGAAAAGTGGCATCTGCTCCGACAGCAGAAGGACCAGCAGGGAAAGCTAGTGCTGGGCCTCTTCAGCACACAAGCAGCTTTGCAACGGTGTCATCATCATTACAGTCTCTCCTCGGTTTCATCCCTAAAAGTCCATTTGAATCCAAATTGTCAGGTGGTCACTCTCATCTGCCCAGCAGCACAGTGAGTACAGCAAGAACGTTTGGCCTCTACTCCCACAGCAGAAGAGCCAGGATTGAAAGCTGGTGCTGGACCTGTTCAGCACACAATCACCTTCACATTGGTGCCTCCATCGTTGCTTTCACTGCTCACTTTCATACAGGAAAAGCATTTGAATGGAATCAGTCCAGAGCCTGCTCTCTGCTGGCAGCAACACAGTGAGCACAGAATGAACAGTGGCATCTGCTCCCACGGCAGAAGGATCAGCAGGGAAAGCTAGTGCTCTGACTCTCCAGCACACAGTCAGCTTTGCAACGGTGTCACCATCGTTGCAAACTCTCCTCGGTTTCATACCTAAAAGTCCATTTGAATCCAAATTCTCAGGTGGTGTCTCTCAACTGCCCAGCCGCACAGTGAGTACAGCATGAACGTTTGGCCTCTGCTCCCACAGCAGAAGAGCCAGGATTGAAAGCTGGTGCTGGACCTGTTCAGCACACAATCACCTTTACATTGGTGACTCCATCGCTGATTTCACTGCTCACTTTCATAGAGGAAAAGCATTTGAATGGAATCAGTCCAGAGCCTGCTCTCTGCTGGCAGCAACACGGTGAGCACAGAATGAACAGTGGCATCTGCTCCCACAGCAGAAGGACCAGCAGGGAAAGCTAGTACTCTGCCTCTCCAGCACACAGTCAGCTTTGCAACGGTGTCACCATCATTGCAGTCTCTCCTCGGTTTCATACCTAAAAGTCCATTTCAATCCAAATTCTCTGGTGGTCTCTCTCAACTGCCCAGCAGCACAGTGAGTACAGCATGAACGTTTGGCTTCTGCACCCACAGCAGAAGAGCCAGGATTGAAAGCTGGTGCTGGGCCTGTTCAGCACACAATCACCTTTACATTGGTGCTTCCATCGCTGATTTCACTGCTCACTTCCATACAGGAAAAGCATTTGAATGGAATCAGTCCAGAGCCTGCTCTCTGCTGGCAGCAACACAGTCAGCACAGAATGAACAGTGGCATCTGCTCCCACGGCAGAAGGATCAGCAGGGAAAGCTAGTGCTCTGACTCTCCAGCACACAATCAGCTTTGCAACGGTGTCACCATCATTGCAAACTCTCCTCGGTTTCATACCTAAAAGTCCATTTGAATCCAAATTATCTGGGGGTGTCTCTCAGCTGCCCAGCAGCACAGTGAGTACAGCACGAACTTTTGCCCTCTGCTCCCACAGCAGAAGACCCAGGATTGAAAGCTGGTGCTGGGCCTCTTCAGCACACAATCAGCTTTACACCGGTGCCTGCATCCTTGCTTTCACTGCTCACTTTCATACAGGAAAAGCATTTGAATGGAATCAGTCCAGAGCCTTCTCTCGGCTGCGCAGCAACGCAGTCAGCACAGAATGAACAGTGGCATCTGCTCCCACGGCAGAAGGACCAGCAGGGAAAGCTAGTGTTCTGACTCTCCAGCACACAATCAGCTTTGCAACGGTGTCACCATCATTGCAGTCTCTCCTCGGTTTCATACCTAAAAGTCCATTTGAATCCAAATTCTCAGGTGGTCTCTCTCAGCTGCCCAGCAGCACAGTGAGTACAGCACGAACGTTTGGCCTCTGCTCCCACAGCAGAAGAGCCAGGATTGAAAGCTGGTGCTGGACCTGTTCAGCACACAATCACCTTTACATTGGTGCCTCCATCGTTGCTTTCACTGCTCACATTCATACAGGAAAAGCATTTGAATGGAATCAGTCCAGAGGCTGCTCTGTGCTGCGCAGCAACGCAATCAGCAGAGAATGAAGAGTGGCATCTGCTCCCACGGCAGAAGGATCAGCAGGGAAAGCTAGTGCTCTGACTCTCCAGCTCACAGTCAGCTTTGCAACGGTGTCACCATCATTGCAAACTCTCCTCGGTTTCATACCTAAAAGTCCATTTGAATCCAAATTCTCAGGTGGTGTCTCTCAGCTGCCCAGCAGCACAGTGAGTACAGCACGAACGTTTGGCCTCTACTCCCACAGCAGAAGAGCCGGGATTGAAAGCTGGTGCTGGACCTGTTCAGCACACAATCACCTTTACATTGGTGCCTCCATCGCTGATTTCACTGCTCACTTTCATACAGGAAAAGCATTTGAATGGAATCAGTCCAGAGCCTGCTCTCTGCTGGCAGCAACACGGTGAGCACAGAATGAACAGTGGCATCTGCTCCCACAGCAGAAGGACCAGCAGGGAAAGCTAGTACTCTGCCTCTCCAGCACACAGTCAGCTTTGCAACGGTGTCACCATCATTGCAGTCTCTCCTCGGTTTCATACCTAAAAGTCCATTTCAATCCAAATTCTCTGGTGGTCTCTCTCAACTGCCCAGCAGCACAGTGAGTACAGCATGAACGTTTGGCTTCTGCACCCACAGCAGAAGAGCCAGGATTGAAAGCTGGTGCTGGACCTGTTCAGCACACAATCCCCTTTACATTGGTGCTTCCATCGCTGATTTCACTGCTCACTTCCATACAGGAAAAGCATTTGAATGGAATCAGTCCCGAGCCTGCTCTCTGCTGGCAGCAACAGAGTCAGCACAGAATGAACAGTGGCATCTGCTCACACGGCAGAAGGACCAGCAGGGAAAGCTAGTGCTGGGCCTCTTCAGCACACAAGCAGCTTTGCAACGGTGTCACCATCATTGCAGTCTCTCCTCGGTTTCATACCGAAAAGTCCATTTGAATCCAAATTCTCAGGTGGTCTCTCTCAGCTGCCCAGCAGCACAGTGAGTACAGCACGAACGTTTGGCCTCTGCTCCCACAGCAGAAGAGCCAGGATTGAAAGCTGGTGCTGGACCTGTTCAGCACACAATCACCTTTACATTGGTGCCTCCATCGTTGCTTTCACTGCTCACTTTCATACAGGAAAAGCATTTGAATGGAATCAGTCCAGATTCTGCTCTCTGCTGGCAGCAACACAGTGAGCAGAGAATGAAGAGTGGCATCTGCTCCCACGGAAGAAGGATCAGCAGGGAAAGCTAGTGCTCTGACTCTCCAGCACACAGTCAGCTTTGCAACGGTGTCACCATCATTGCAGTATCTCCTCGGTTTCATACCTATAAGTCCATTTGAATCCAAATTCTCAGGTGGTGTCTCTCAGCGGCCCAGCAGCACAGTAGTACAGCACGAACTTTTGGCCTCTGCTCCCACCACAGGAGACCCAGGATTGAAAGCTGGTGCTGGGCCTCTTCAGCACACAATCACCTTTACATTGGTGCCTCCATCGCTGATTTCACTGCTCACTTTCATACAGGAAAAGCATTTGAATGGAATCAGTCCAGAGCCTGCTCTCTGCTGGCAGCAACACGGTGAGCACAGAATGAACAGTGGCATCTGCTCCCACAGCAGAAGGACCAGCAGGGAAAGCTAGTACTCTGCCTCTCCAGCACACAGTCAGCTTTGCAACGGTGTCATCATCATTGCAGTCTCTCCTCGGTTTCATACCTAAAAGTCCATTTCAATCCAAATTCTCAGGTGGTCTCTCTCAACTGCCCAGCAGCACAGTGAGTACAGCATGAACGTTTGGCTTCTGCACCCACAGCAGAAGAGCCAGGATTGAAAGCTGGTGCTGGACCTGTTCAGCACACAATCCCCTTTACATTGGTGCTTCCATCGCTGATTTCACTGCTCACTTCCATACAGGAAAAGCATTTGAATGGAATCAGTCCAGAAACTGCTGTCAGCTGAGCAGCAACACAGCACAGATTGAACAGTGGCATCTGCTCCGACAGCAGAAGGACCAGCAGGTAAAGCTAGTGCTGGGCCTCTTCAGCACACAAGCAGCTTTGCAACGGTGTCACCATCATTGCAGTCTCTCCTCGGTTTCATACCTAAAAGTCCGTTTGAATCCAAATTTCCAGGTGGTCTCTCTCAGATGCCAAGCAGCACAGTGAGTACAGCACGAACTTTTGGCCTCTGCTCCCACCACAGGAGACCCAGGATTGAAAGCTGGTGCTGGGCCTCTTCAGCACACAATCGCCTTTACACCGGTGCCTGCATCGTTGCTTTCACTGCTCACTTTCATACAGGAAAAGCATTTGAATGGAATCAGTCCAGAGCCTGCTCTCGGCTGCGCAGCAACGCAGTCAGCGCAGAATGAACAGTGGCATCTGCTCCCACGGCAGAAGGACCAGCAGGGAAAGCTAGTACTCTGCCTCTCTAGCACACAGTCTGGTTTGCAACGGTGTCACCATCATTGCAGTCTCTCCTCGTTTTCATACCTAAAAGTCCATTTGAATCCAAATTCTCTGGTGGTCTCTCTCCACTGCCCAGCAGCACAGTGAATACAGCATGAACGTTTGGCTTCTGCACCCACAGCAGAAGAGCCAGGATTGAAAGCTGGTGCTGGACCTGTTCAGCACACAATCCCCTTTACATTGGTGCTTCCATCGCTGACTTCACTGCTCACTTCCATACAGGAAAAGCATTTGAATGGAATCAGTCCAGAGCCTGCTCTCGGCTGCACATCAACACAGTCAGCACAGAATGAACAGTGGCATCTGCTCGCACAGCAGAAGGACCAGCAGGGAAAGCTAGTACTCTGCCTCTCCAGCACACAGTCAGCTTTGCAACGGTGTCACCATCATTGCAGTCTCTCCTCGGTTTCATACCTAAAAGTCCATTTGAATCCAAATTCTCAGGTGGTCTCTCTCAGCTGCCCAGCTGAGAGTACAGCACGAACGTTTGGCCTCTGCTCCCACAGCAGAAGAGCCAGGATTGAAAGCTGGTGCTTGACCTGTTCAGCACACAATCACCTTTACATTGGTGCCTCCATCGTTGCTTTCACTGCTCACATTCATACAGGAAAAGCATTTGAATGGAATCAGTGCAGAGCCTGCTCTCTGCTGGCAGCAACACAGTCAGCACAGAATGAACAGTGGCATCTGCTCCCACAGCAGAAGGATCAGCAGGGAAAGCTAGTGCTCTGACTCTCCAGCACACAATCAGCTTTGCAACGGTGTCACCATCATTGCAGTCTCTCCTCGGTTTCATACCTAAAAGTCCATTTGAATCCAAATTCTGAGGTGGTGTCTCTCAGCTGCCCAGCAGCACAGTGAGTACAGCACGAACGTTTGGCCTCTACTCCCACAGCAGAAGGACCAGCAGGGAAAGCTAGTGCTGGGCCTCTTCAGCACACAAGCAGCTTTACATTGGTGCCTCCATCGCTGATTTGACTGCTCACTTTCATAGAGGAAAAGCATTTGAATGGAATCAGTCCAGAGCCTGCTCTCTGCTGGCAGCAACACGGTGAGCACAGAATGAACAGTGGCATCTGCTCCCACAGCAGAAGGACCAGCAGGCAAAGCTAGTACTCTGCCTCTCCAGCACACAGTCAGCTTTGCAACGGTGTCACCATCATTGCAGTCTCTCCTCGGTTTCATACCTAAAAGTCCATTTCAATCCAAATTCTCTGGTGGTCTCTCTCAACTGCCCAGCAGCACAGTGAGTACAGCATGAACGTTTGGCTTCTGCACCCACAGCAGAAGAGCCAGGATTGAAAGCTGGTGCTGGACCTGTTCAGCACACAATCCCCTTTACATTGGTGCTTCCATCGCTGATTTCACTGCTCACTTCCATACAGGAAAAGCATTTGAATGGAATCAGTCCAGAAACTGCTGTCAGCTGAGCAGCAACACAGTCAGCACAGATTGAACAGTGGCATCTGCTCCGACAGCAGAAGGACCAGCAGGGAAAGCTAGTGCTGGGCCTCTTCAGCACACAAGCAGCTTTGCAATGGTGTCACCATCATTACAGTCTCTCCTCGGTTTCATCCCAAAAACTCCATTTGAATCCAAATTCTCAGGTGGTAACTCTCAGCTGCCCAGCCGCACAGTGAGTACAGCACGAACGTTTGGCCTCTGCTCCCACAGCAGAAGAGCCAGGATTGAAAGCTGTTGCTCGACGTGTTCAGCACACAATCACCTTTACATCGGTTCCTCCATCATTGCTTTCACTGCTCACTTTCATTCAGGAAAAGCATTTGAATGGAATAAGTCCAGAGCCTGCTCTCTGCTGCGCAGCAACACAGCACAGAATGAACAGTGGCATCTGCTCCCAGGGCAGAAGGACCAGCAGGGAAAGCTAGTGCTGGGCCTCTTCAGCACACAAGCAGCTTTGCAACGGTGTCACCATCATTGCAGTCTCTCCTCGGTTTCATACCTAAAAGTCCGTTTGAATCCAAATTTCCAGGTGGTCTCTCTCAGCTGCCCAGCAGCACAGTGAGTACAGCACGAACTTTTGGCCTCTGCTCCCACCACAGGAGACCCAGGATTGAAAGCTGGTGCTGGGCCTCTTCAGCACACAATCACCTTTACACCGGTGCCTGCATCGTTGCTTTCACTGCTCACTTTCATACAGGAAAAGCATTTGAATGGAATCAGTCCAGAGCCTGCTCTCGGCAGCGCAGCAACGCAGTCAGCGCAGAATGAACAGTGGCATCTGCTCCCACGGCAGAAGGACCAGCAGGGAAAGCTAGTACTCTGCCTCTCTAGCACACAGTCAGGTTTGCAACGGTGTCACCATCATTGCAGTCTCTCCTCGTTTTCATACCTAAAAGTCCATTTGAATCCAAATTCTCTGGTGGTCTCTCTCCACTGCCCAGCAGCACAGTGAATACAGCATGAACGTTTGGCTTCTGCACCCACAGCAGAAGAGCCAGGATTGAAAGCTGGTGCTGGACCTGTTCAGCACACAATCCCCTTTACATTGGTGCTTCCATCGCTGACTTCACTGCTCACTTCCATACAGGAAAAGCATTTGAATGGAATCAGTCCAGAGCCTGCTCTCGGCTGCACATCAACACAATCAGCACAGAATGAACAGTGGCATCTGCTCGCACAGCAGAAGGACCAGCAGGGAAAGCTAGTACTCTGCCTCTCCAGCACACAGTCAGCTTTGCAACGGTGTCACCATCATTGCAGTCTCTGCTCGGTTTTATACCTAAAAGTCCATTTGAATCCAAATTCTCAGGTGGTCTCTCTCAGCTGCCCAGCTGAGAGTACAGCACGAACGTTTGGCCTCTGCTCCCACAGCAGAAGAGCCAGGATTGAAAGCTGGTGCTTGACCTGTTCAGCACACAATCACCTTTACATTGGTGCCTCCATCGTTGCTTTCACTGCTCACATTCATACAGGAAAAGCATTTGAATGGAATCAGTGCAGAGCCTGCTCTCTGCTGGCAGCAACACAGTCAGCACAGAATGAACAGTGGCATCTGCTCCCACGGCAGAAGGATCAGCAGGGAAAGCTAGTGCTCTGACTCTCCAGCACACAATCAGCTTTGCAACGGTGTCACCATCATTGCAGTCTCTCCTCGGTTTCATACCTAAAAGTCCATTTGAATCCAAATTCTGAGGTGGTGTCTCTCAGCTGCCCAGCAGCACAGTGAGTACAGCACGAACGTTTGGCCTCTACTCCCACAGCAGAAGGACCAGCAGGGAAAGCTAGTGCTGGGCCTCTTCAGCACACAAGCAGCTTTGCAACGGTGTCACCATCATTACAGTCTCTCCTCGGTTTCATCCCTAAAAGTCCATTTGAATCCAAATTCCCAGGTGGTCACTCTCAGCTGCCCAGCAGGACAGTGAGTACAGCACGAAGGTTTGGCCTCTGCTCCCACAGCAGAAGAGCCAGGATTGAAAGCTGGTGCTGGACCTCTTCAGCACACAATCACCTTTACATTGGTGCCTCCATCGTTCCTTTCACTGCTCACATTCATACAGGAAAAGCATTTGAATGGAATCAGTCCAGAGGCTGCTCCCTGCTGCGCAGCAACACAGTCAGCACAGAATGAACAGTGGCATCTGCTCCGACAGCAGAAGGACCAGCAGGGAAAGCTAGTGCTGGGCCTCTTCAGCACACAAGCAGCTTTGCAACGGTGTCACCATCATTACAGTCTCTCCTCGGTTTCATCCCTAAAAGTCCATTTGAATCCAAATTCTCATGTTGTCTATCTCAGCTGCCCAGCAGCACAGTGAGTACAGCACGAACGTTTGGCTTCTGCTCCCACAGCGGAAGAGCTGGGATTGAAAGCTTGTGCTCGACCTGTTCAGCACACAACACCTTTACATTGGTGCCTCCATCGTTGCTTTCACTGCTAACTTTCATACAGGAAAAGCATTTGAATGGAATCAGTCCAGAGGCTGCTCTCTGCTGGCAGCAACACAGTCAGCACAGAATGAACAGTGGCATCTGCTCCCACAGCCGAAGGACCAGCAGGGAAAGCTAGTACTCTGCCTCTCCAGGACACAGTCAGCTTTGCAACGGTGTCACCATCATTACAGTCTCTCCTCGGTTTCATACCTAAAAGTCCATTTCAATCCAAATTCTCTGGTGGTCTCTCTCAACTGCCCAGCAGCACAGTGAGTACAGCATGAACGTTTGGCTTCTGCACCCACAGCAGAAGAGCCAGGATTGAAAGCTGGTGCTGGACCTGTTCAGCACACAATCCCCTTTACATTGGTGCTTCCATCGCTGATTTCACTGCTCACATTCATACAGGAAAAGCATTTGAATAGAATCAGTCCAGAGGCTGCTTCCTGCTGCGCAGCAACACACTCAGCACAGAATGAACAGTGGCATCTTCTATCACAGCAGAAGGACCAGCAGGGAAAGCTAGTGCTGGGCCCCTTCAGCACACAAGCAACTTTGCAACGGTGTCATCTCATTGCAGTCTCTCCTCTGTTTCATACCTAAAAGTCCATTTGAATCCAAATTCTCGGGTGGTGTCTCTCAGCTGCCCAGCCGCACAGTGAGTACAGCACGAATGTTTGGCCTCTACTCCCACAGCAGAAGGACCAGCAGGGAAAGCTAGTGCTGGGCCTCTTCAGCACACAAGCTTCTTTGCAACGGTGTCACCATCATTACAGTCTCTCCTCGGTTTCATCCCTAAAAGTCCATTTGAATCCAAATTCTCAGGTGGTCTCTCTCCGCTACCCAGCAGCACAGTGAGTACAGCACGAAGGTTTTGGCCTCTGCTCCCACAGCAGAAGAGCCAGGATTGAAAGCTGGTGCTTGACCTGTTCAGCACACAATCACCTTTACATTGGTGCCTCCATCGTTGCTTTCACTGCTCACATTCATACAGGAAAAGCATTTGAATGGAATCAGTCCAGAGCCTGCTCTCTGCTGTCAGCAACACAGTCAGCACAGAATGAACAGTGGCATCTTCTCCCACGGCAGAAGGATCAGCAGGGAAAACTAGTGCTCTGACTCTCCAGCAAACAATCAGCTTTGCAACGGTGTCACCATCATTGCAGTCTCTCCTCGGTTTCATACCTAAAAGTCCATTTGAATCCAAATTCTCAGGTGGTGTCTCTCAGCTGCCCAGCAGCACAGTGAGTACAGCACGAACGTTTGGCCTCTACTCCCCGCAGCAGAAGGACCAGCAGGGAAAGCTAGTGCTCTGACTCTCCAGCTCACAAGCAGCTTTGCAACGGTGTCACCATCATTGCAGTCTCTCCTCGGTTTCATACCTAAAAGTCCAATTGAATCCAAATTCTCAGGTGGTGTCTCTCAGCTGCCCAGCAGCACAGTGAGTACAGCACGAACTTTTGGCCTCTGCTCCCACAGCAGAAGAGCCAGGATTGAATCCTGGTGCTGGACCTGTTCAGCACACAATCCCCTTTACATTGGTGCCTCCATCGTTGCTTTCACTGCTCACATCCATACAGGAAAAGCATTTGAATGGAATCAGTCCAGAGCCTGCTCTCGGCTGCACATCAACACAATCAGCAAAGAATGAACAGTGGCATCTGCTCCCACAGCAGAAGGACCAGCAGGGAAAGCTAGTGCTGGGCCTCTTCAGCACACAAGCAGCTTTGCAACGGTGTCACCATCATTGCAGTCTCTCCTCGGTTTCATACCTAAAAGTCCATTTGAATCCAAATTCTCAGGTGGTGTCTCTCAGCTGCCCAGCAGCACAGTGAGTACAGCACGAACTTTTGGCTTCTGCTCCCACCACAGGAGACCCAGGATTGAAAGCTGGTGCTGGGCTTCTTCAGCACACAATCACCTTTACCACCGGTGCCTGCATCGTTGCTTTCACTGCTCACACTCATACAGGAAAAGCATTTGAATGGAATCCGTCCAGAGCCTGCTCTCTGCTGGCAGCAACGCAGTCAGCACAGAATGAACAGTGGCATCTGCTCCCACAGCAGAAGGATCAGCACGGAAAGCTAGTTCTGGGCCTCTTCAGCACACAGCAGCTTTGCAACGGTTTCACCATCATTGCAGTCTCTCCTCGGTTTCATACCTAAAAGTCCATTTCAATCCAAATTCTCTGGTGGTCTCTCTCAACTGCCCAGCAGCACAGTGAGTACAGCATGAACGTTTGGCTTCTGCACCCACAGCAGAAGAGCCAGGATTGAAAGCTGGTGCTGGGCCTGTTCAGCACACAATCCCCTTTACATTGGTGCTTCCATCGCTGATTTCACTGCTCATTTCCATACAGGAAAAGCATTTGAATGGAATCAGTCCAGAGCCTGCTCTCTGCTGGCAGCAACACAGTCAGCACAGAATGAACAGTGGCATCTGCTCCCACGGCAGAAGGATCAGCGGGGAAAGCTAGTGCTCTGACTCTCCAGCACACAATCAGCTTTGCAACGGTGTCACCATCATTGCAGTCTCTCCTCGGTTTCATACCGAAAAGTCCATTTGAATCCAAATTCTCAGGTGGTCTCTCTCAGCTGCCCAGCAGCACAGTGAGTACAGCACGAACGTTTGGCCTCTGCTCCCACAGCAGAAGAGCCAGGATTGAAAGCTGGTGCTGGACCTGTTCAGCACACAATCACCTTTACATTGGTGACTCCATCGCTGATTTCACTGCTCACTTTCATACAGGAAAAGCATTTGAATGGAATTAGTCCAGAGCCTGCTCTCTGCTGGCAGCAACACGGTGAGCACAGAATGAACAGTGGCATCTGCTCCCACAGCAGAAGGACCAGCAGGGAAAGCTAGTACTCTGCCTCTCCAGCACACAGTCAGCTTTGCAACGGTGTCACCATCATTGCAGTCTCTCCTCGGTTTCATACCTAAAAGTCCATTTCAATCCAAATTCTCTGGTGGTCTCTCTCAACTGCCCAGCAGCACAGTGAGTACAGCATGAACGTTTGGCTTCTGCACCCACAGCAGAAGAGCCAGGATTGAAAGCTGGTGCTGGGCTTGTTCAGCACACAATCCCCTTTACATTGGTGCTTCCATCGCTGATTTCACTGCTCACTTCCATACAGGAAAAGCATTTGAATGGAATCAGTCCAGAGCCTGCTCTCTGCTGGCAGGAACACAGTCAGCACAGAATGAACAGTGGCATCTGCTCCCACGGCAGAAGGACCAGCAGGGAAAGCTAGTGCTCTGACTCTCCAGCACACAGTCAGCTTTGCAACGGTGTCACCATCATTGCAAACTCTCCTCGGTTTCATACCTAAAATTCCATTTGAATCCAAATTCTCAGGTGGTGTCTCTCAGCTGCCCAGCAGCACAGTGAGTACAGCACGAACTTTTGGCCTCTGCTCCCACCACAGGAGACCCAGGATTGAAAGCTGGTGCTGGGCCTCTTCAGCACACAATCACCTTTACACCAGTGCCTGCATCCTTGCTTTCACTGCTCACTTTCATACAGGAAAAGCATTTGAATGGAATCAGTCCAGAGCCTTCTCTCGGCTGCGCAGCAACGCAGTCAGCCCAGAATGAACAGTGGCATCTGCTCCCACAGCAGAAGGACCAGCAGGGAAAGCTAGTGCTGGGCCTCTTCAGCACACAAGCAGCTTTGCAACGGTGTCATCATCATTGCAGTCTCTCCTCGGTTTCATACCTAAAAGTCCATTTGAATCCAAATTCTCAGGTGGTGTCTCTCAGCAGCCCAGCCGCACAGTGAGTACAGCACGAACTTTTGGCCTCTGCCCCCACAGCAGAAGAGCCAGGATTGAAAGCTGGTGCTGGACCTGTTCAGCACACAATCACCTTTACATTGGTGCCTCCATCGCTGATTTCACTGCTCACTTTCATACAGGAAAAGCATTTGAATGGAATCAGTCCAGAGCCTGCTCTCTGCTGGCAGCAACACAGTCAGCACAGAATGAACAGTGGCATCTGCTCCCACAGCAGAAGGACCAGCAGGGAAAGCTAGTACTCTGCCTCTCCAGCACACAGTCAGCTTTGCAACGGTGTCACCATCATTGCAGTCTCTCCTCGGTTTCATACCTAAAAGTCCATTTCAATCCAAATTCTCTGGTGGTCTCTCTCAACTGCCCAGCAGCACAGTGAGTACAGCATGAACGTTTGGCTTCTGCACCCACAGCAGAACAGGTAGGATTTAAAGCTGGTGCTGGGCCTGTTCAGCACACAATCCCCTTTACATTGATGCTTCCATCGCTGATTTCACTGCTCACTTCCATACAGGAAAAGCATTTGAATGGAATCAGTCCAGAGCCTGCTCTCTGCTGGCAGCAACACAGTCAGCACAGAATGAACAGTGGCATCTGCTCCCACGGCAGAAGGATCAGCAGGGAAAGCTAGTGCTCTGACTCTCCAGCACACAGTCAGCTTTGCAACGGTTTCACCATCATTGCAAACTCTTCTCGGTTTCATACCTAAAAGTCCATTTGAATCCAAATTCTCAGGTGGGGTCTCTCAGCTGCCCAGCAGCACAGTGAGTACAGCAAGAACGTTTGGCCTCTACTCCCACAGCAGAAGAGCCAGGATTGAAAGCTGGTACTGGGCCTGTTCAGCACACAATCACCTTTACATTGGTGCCTCCATCGTTGCTTTCACTGCTCACTTTCATACAGGAAAAGCATTTGAATGGAATCAGTCCAGAAACTGCTCTCAGCTGCGCAGCAACACTGTGAGCACAGAATGAACAGTGGCATCTGCTCCGACAGCAGAAGGACCAGCAGGTAAAGCTAGTGCTGGGCCTCTTCAGCACACAAGCAGCTTTGCAATGGTGTCACCATCATTGCAGTCTCTCCTCGGTTTCATACCGAAAAGTCCATTTGAATCCAAATTCTCAGGTGGTGTCTCTCAGCTGCCGAGCAGCACAGTGAGTACAGCACGAACGTTTGGCCTCTGCTCCCACAGCAGAAGAGCCAGGATTGAAAGCTGGTGCTGGACCTGTTCAGCACACAATCACCTTTACATTGGTGCCTCCATCGTTGCTTTCACTGCTCACATTCATACAGGAAAAGCATTTGAATGGAATCAGTCCAGAGCCTGCTCTCTGCTGGCAGCAACACAGTCAGCACAGAATAAACAGTGGCATCTTCTCCCACGGCAGAAGGATCAGCAGGGAAAGCTAGTGCTCTGACTCTCCAGCACACAGTCAGCTTTGCAACGGTGTCACCATCATTGCAAACTCTCCTCGGTTTCATCCCTAAAAGTCCATTTGAATCCAAATTCTCAGGTGGTCTATCTCAGCTGCCAGGCAGCACAGTGAGTACAGCACGAACGTTTGGCTTCTGCTCCCACAGCAGAAGAGCTGGGATTGAAAGCTTGTGCTCGACCTGTTCAGCACACAACACCTTTACATTGGTGCCTCCATCGTTGCTTTCACTGCTAACTTTCATACAGGAAAAGCATTTGAATGGAATCAGTCCAGAGGCTGCTCTCTGCTGGCAGCAACACAGTCAGCACAGAATGAACAGTGGCATCTGCTCCCACAGCAGAAGGACCAGCAGGGAAAGCTAGTACTCTGCCTCTCCAGGACACAGTCAGCTTTGCAACGGTGTCACCATCATTGCAGTCTCTCCTCGGTTTCATACCTAAAAGTCCAATTGAATCCAAATTCTCAGGTGGTGTCTCTCAGCTGCCCAGCAGAACAGTGAGCACAGCACGAACTTTTGGCCTCTGCTCCCACCACAGGAGACCCAGGATTGAAAGCTGGTGCTGGGCCTCTTCAGCACACAATCGCCTTTACACCGGTGCCTGCATCGTTGCTTTCACTGCTCACTTTCATACAGGAAAAGCATTTGAATGGAATCAGTCCAGAGCCTGCTCTCGGCTGCGCAGCAACGCAGTCAGCACAGAATGAACAGTGGCATCTGCTCCCAGGGCAGAAGGACCAGCAGGGAAAGCTAGTGCTGGGCCTCTTCAGCACACAAGCAGCTTTGCAACGGTGTCACCATCATTGCAGTCTCACCTCGGTTTCATACCTAAAAGTCCATTTGAATCCAAATTCTCAGGTGGTGTCTCTCAGCTGCCGAGCAGCACAGTGAGTACAGCACGAACGTTTGGCCTCTGCTCCCACAGCAGAAGAGCCAGGATTGAAAGCTGGTGCTGGACCTGTTCAGCACACAATCACCTTTACATTGGTGCTGCCATCGTTGCTTTCACTGCTCACACTCATACAGGAAAAGCATTTGAATGGAATCCGTCCAGAGCCTGCTCTCTGCTGGCAGCAACACAGTCAGCACAGAATGAACAGTGGCATCTGCTCCCACAGCAGAAGGATCAGCAAAGAAAGCTAGTGCTCTGACTCTCCAGCACACAATCAGCTTTTCAATGGTGTCACCATCATTGCAGTCTCTCCTCGGTTTCATACCTAAAAGTCCATTTGAATCCAAATTCTCAGGTTTTGTCTCTCAGCTGCCCAGCAGCACAGTGAGTACAGCACGAACTTTTGGCCTCTGCTCCCACAGCAGAAGAGCCAGGATTGAATTCTGGTGCTGGACCTGTTCAGCACACAATCACCTTTACATTGGTGACTCCATCGTTGCTTTCACTGCTCACATTCATACAGGAAAAGCATTTGAATGGAATCAGTCCAGAGCCTGCTCTCGGCTGCACATCAACACAATCAGCACAGAATGAACAGTGGCATCTGCTCCCACAGCAGAAGGACCAGCAGGGAAAGCTAGTGCTGGGCCTCTTCAGCACTCAAGCAGCTTTGCAACGGTGTCACCATCATTGCAGTCTCTCCTCGGTTTCATACCTAAAAGTCCATTTGAATCCAAATTCTCAGGTGGTGTCTCTCAGCTGCCCAGCAGCACAGTGAGTACAGCACGAACTTTTGGCTTCTGCTCCCACCACAGGAGACCCAGGATTGAAAGCTGGTGCTGGGCTTCTTCAGCACACAATCACCTTTACACCGGTGCCTGCATCGTTGCTTTCACTGCTCACTTTCATACAGGAAAAGCATTTGAATGGAATCAGTCCAGAGCCTGTCTCGGCTGCGCAGCAACGCAGTCAGCACAGAATGAACAGTGGCATCTGCTCCCACAGCAGAAGGATCAGCACGGAAAGCTAGTGCTGGGCCTCTTCAGCACACAAGCAGCTTTGCAACGGTTTCACCATCATTGCAGTCTCTCCTCGGTTTCATACCTAAAAGTCCATTTCAATCCAAATTCTCTGGTGGTCTCTCTCAACTGCCCAGCAGCACAGTGAGTACAGCACGAACGTTTGGCTTCTGCACCCACAGCAGAAGAGCCAGGATTGAAAGCTGGTGCTGGGCCTGTTCAGCACACAATCCCCTTTACATTGGTGCTTCCATCGCTGATTTCACTGCTCACTTCCATACAGGAAAAGCATTTGAATGGAATCAGTCCAGAGCCTGCTCTCTGCTGGCAGCAACACAGTCAGCACAGAATGAACAGTGGCATCTGCTCCCACGGCAGAAGGATCAGCAGGGAAAGCTAGTGCTCTGACTCTCCAGCACACAGTCAGCTTTGCAACGGTGTCACCATCATTGCAGTCTCTCCTCGGTTTCATACCTAAAAGTCCATTTCAATCCAAATTCTCTGGTGGTCTCTCTCAACTGCCCAGCAGCACAGTGAGTACAGCATGAACGTTTGGCTTCTGCACCCACAGCAGAACAGGTAGGATTAGAAACCTGGTGCTGGACCTGTTCAGCACACAATCACCTTTACATTGGTGCTTCCATCGTTGCTTTCACTGCTCACTTTCATACAGGAAAAGCATTTGAATGGAATCAGTCCAGAGCCTGCTCTCTGCTGGCAGCAACACAGTCAGCACAGAATGAACAGTGGCATCTGCTCCCACGGCAGAAGGATCAGCAGGGAAAGCTAGTGCTCTGACTCTCCAGCACACAGTCAGCTTTGCAACGGTGTCACCATCATTGCAAACTCTCCTCGGTTTCATACCGAAAAGTCCATTTGAATCCAAATTCTCAAGTGGTGTCTCTCAGCTGCCCAGCAGCACAGTGAGTACAGCACGAACGTTTGGCCTCTACTCCCACAGCAGAAGAGCCAGGATTGAAAGCTGGTGCTGGACCTGTTCAGCACACAATCACCTTTACATTGGTGCCTCCATCGTTGCTTTCACTGCTCACTTTCATACAGGAAAAGCATTTGAATGGAATCAGTCCAGAAACTGCTCTCAGCTGCGCAGCAACACAGTCAGCACAGAATGAACAGTGGCATCTGCTCCCACGGCAGAAACACCAGCAGGGAAAGCTAGTGCTGGGCCTCTTCAGCACACAAGCAGCTTTGCAATGGCGTCACCAACATTGCAGTTTCTCCTCGGTTTCATACCTAAAAGTCCATTTGAATCCAAATTCTCAGGTGGTGTCTCTCAGCTGCCCAGCCGCACAGTGAGTACAGCACGAACGTTTGGCCTCTACTCCCACAGCAGAAGGACCAGCAGGGAAAGCTAGTGCTGGGCCTCTTCAGCACACAAGCAGCTTTGCAACGGTGTCACCATCATTACAGTCTCTCCTCGGTTTCATACCTAAAAGTCCATTTGAATCCAAATTCTCAGGTGGTGTCTCTCAGCTGCCCAGCAGCACAGTGAGTACAGCACGAACGTTTGGCCTCTGCTCCCACAGCAGAAGAGCCAGGAATGAAAGCTGGTGCTGGACACGTTCAGCACACAATCACCTTTACACTGGTGCCTCCATTGTTGCTTTCACTGCTCACATTCATACAGGAAAAGCATTTGAATGGAATCAGTCCAGATTCTGCTCTCTGCTGGCATCAACACAGTGAGCACAGAATGAACAGTGGCATCTGCTCCCATGGCAGAAGTATCAGCAGGGAAAGATAGTGCTCTGACTCTCCAGCACACAGTCAACTTTGCAACGGTGTCACCATCATTGCAGTCTCTCCTCGGTTTCATACCTAAAAGTCCATTTGAATCCAAATTCTCAGGTGGTGTCTCTCAGCTGCCCAGCAGCACAGTGAGTACAGCACGAACGTTTGGCCTCTACTCCCACAGCAGAAGAGCCAGGATTGAAAGCTGGTGCTGGACCTGTTCAGCACACAATCACCTTTACATTGGTGCCTCCATCGTTGCTTTCACTGCTCACTTTCATACAGGAAAAGCATTTGAATGGAATCAGTCCAGAGCCTGCTCTCGGCTGCACATCAACACAATCAGCACAGAATGAAGAGTGGCATCTGCTCCCAGGGCAGAAGGACCAGCAGGGAAAGCTAGTGCTCTGCCTCTCCAGCACACAGTCAGCTTTGCAACGGTGTCACCATCATTGCAGTCTCTCCTCGGTTTCATACCTAAAAGTCCATTTCAATCCAAATTCTCTGGTGGTCTCTCTCAGCTGCCCAGCAGCACAGTTAGTACAGCACGAACGTTTGGCCTCTACTCCCACAGCAGAAGAGCCAGGATTGAAAGCTGGTGCTGGACCTGTTCAGCACACAATCACCTTTACATTGGTGCCTCCATCGTTGCTTTCACTGCTCACTTTCATACAGGAAAAGCATTTGAATGGAATCAGTCCAGAAACTGCTCTCAGCTGCGCAGCAACACAGTCAGCACAGAATGAACAGTGGCATCTGCTCCCACGGCAGAAACACCAGCAGGGAAAGCTAGTGCTGGGCCTCTTCAGCACACAAGCAGCTTTGCAATGGTGTCACCATCATTGCTGTCTCTCCTCGGTTTCATACCTAAAAGTCCATTTGAATCCAAATTCTCAGGTGGTCTCTCTCAGCTGCCCAGCAGCACAGTTAGTACAGCACGAACGTTTGGCCTCTGCTCCCACAGCAGAAGAGCCAGGATTGAAAGCTGGTGCTCGATTTGTTCAGCACACAATCACCTTTACATTGGTTCCTCCATCATTGCTTTCACTGCTCACTTTCATTCAGGAAAAGCATTTGAATGGAATCAGTCCAGAGCCTGCTCTCTGCTGCGCAGCAACACAGCACAGAATGAACAGTGGCATCTGCTCCCACAGCAGAAGGACCAGCAGGGAAAGCTAGTGCTGGGCCTCTTCAGCACACAAGCAGCTTTGCAACGGTGTCACCATCATTGCAGTCTCTCCTCGGTTTCATACCTAAAAGTCCATTTGAATCCAAATTCTCAGGTGGTCTCTCTCAGCTGCCCAGCAGCACAGTGAGTACAGCACGAACGTTTGGCCTCTGCTCCCACAGCAGAAGAGCCAGGATTGAAAGCTGGTGCTGGACCTGTTCAGCACACAATCACCTTTACATTGGTGCCTCCGTTGCTGATTCCACTGCTCACTTTCATACAGGAAAAGCATTTGAATGGAATCAGTCCAGAGCCTGCTCTCTGCTGGTAGCAACACAGTCAGCACAGAATGAACAGTGGCATCTGCTCCCACAGCAGAAGGACTAGCAGGGAAAGCTAGTACTCTGCCTCTCCAGCACACAGTCAGCTTTGCAACGGTGTCACCATCATTGCAGTCTCTCCTCGGTTTCATACCTAAAAGTCCATTTGAATCCAAATTCTCTGGTGGTCTCTCTCAGCTGCCCAGCAGCTCAGTGAGTACAGCACGAACGTTTGGCCTCTGCTCCCACCACAGGAGACCCAGGATTGAAAGCTGGTGCTGGGCCTCTTCAGCACACAATCACCTTTACACCGGTGCCTGCATCGTTGCTTTCACTGCTCACTTTCATACAGGAAAAGCATTTGAATGGAATCAGTCCAGAGCCTGCTCTCGGCTGCGCAGCAACGCAGTCAGCACAGAATGAACAGTGGCATCTGCTCCCACAGCAGAAGGACCAGCAGGGAAAGCTAGTGCTCTGACTCTCCAGCACACAGTCAGCTTTGCAACGGTGTCACCATCATTGCAAACTCTCCTCGGTTTCATACCTAAAAGTCCATTTGAATCCAAATTCTCAGGTGGTGTCTCTCAGCTGCCCAGCAGCACAGTGAGTACAGCACGAACGTTTGGCCTCTACTCCCACAGCAGAAGAGCCAGGATTGAAAGCTGGTGCTGGACCTGTTCAGCACACAATCACCTTTACATTGGTGCCTCCATCGTTGCTTTCACTGCTCACTTTCATACAGGAAAAGCATTTGAATGGAATCAGTCCAGAAACTGCTCTCAGCTGCGCAGCAACACAGCACAGAATGAACAGTGGCATCTGCTCCGACAGCAGAAGGACCAGCAGGTAATGCTAGTGCTGGGCCTCTTCAGCACACATGCAGCTTTGCAATGGTGTCACCATCATTGCAGTCTCTCCTCGGTTTCATCCCTAAAAGTCCATTTGAATCCAAATTCTCATATGGTCACTCTCAGCTGCCCAGCAGCACGGTGAGTACAGCACGAACGTTTGGCCTCTGCTCCCACAGCAGAAGAGCCAGGATCGAAAGCTGGTGCTGGACCTGTTCAGCACACAATCACCTTTACATTGGTGCCTCCATCGTTGCTTTCACTGCTCACATTCATACAGGAAAAGCATTTGAATGGAATCAGTCCAGAGCCTGCTCTCAGCTGCGCAGCAACACAGTCAGCACAGAATGAACAGTGGCATCTGCTCCCACGGCAGAAGGATCAGCAGGGAAAGCTAGTGCTGGGCCTCTTCAGCACACAAGCAGCTTTGCAACGGTGTCACCATCATTGCAGTCTCTCCTCGGTTTCATACCTAAAAGTCCATTTGAATCCAAATTCTCAGGTGGTGTCTCTCAGCTGCCCAGCAGCACAGTGAGTACAGCACGAACGTTTGGCCTCTGCTCCCACAGCAGAAGAGCCAGGATTGAAAGCTGGTGCTGGACCTGTTCAGCACACAATCACCTTTACATTGGTGCTGCCATCGTTGCTTTCACTGCTCACATTCATACAAGAAAAGCATTTGAATGGAATCAGTCCAGAGCCTGCTCTCTGCTGGCAGCAACACAGTCAGCACAGAATGAACAGTGGCATCTGCTCCCACGGCAGAAGGATCAGCAGGGAAAGCTAGTGCTCTGACTCTCCAGCACACAATCAGCTTTGCAACGGTGTCACCATCATTGCAGTCTCTCCTCGGTTTCATACCTAAAAGTCCATTTGAATCCAAATTCTCAGGTGGTGTCTCTCAGCTGCCCAGCCGCACAGTGAGTACAGCACGAACGTTTGGCCTCTGCTCCCACAGCAGAAGAGCCAGGATTGAAAGCTGGTGCTGCACCTGTTCAGCACACAATCACCTTTACATTGGTGACTCCATCGCTGATTTCACTGCTCACTTCCATACAGGAAAAGCATTTGAATGGAATCAGTCCAGAGCCTGCTCTCTGCTGCGCAGCAACACAGCACAGAATGAACAGCGCCATGTGCTCCCAGGGCAGAAGGACCAGCAGGGAAAGCTAGTGCTGGGCCTCTTCAGCACACAAGCAGCTTTGCAATGGTGTCACCATCATTGCAGTCTCTCCTCGGTTTCATACCTAAAAGTCCATTTGAATCCAAATTCTCAGGTGGTCTCTCTCAGCTGCCCAGCAGCACAGTGAGTACAGCACGAACGTTTGGCCTCTGCTCCCACAGCAGAAGAGCCAGGATTGAAAGCTGGTGCTGGACCTGTTCAGCACACAATCACCTTTACATTGGTGCCTCCATCGTTGCTTTCACTGCTCACATTCATACAGGAAAAGCATTTGAATGGAATCAGTCCAGAGGCTGCTCTGTGCTGCGCAGCAACGCAATCAGCAGAGAATGAAGAGTGGCATCTGCTCCCACGGCAGATGGATCAGCAGGGAAAGCTAGTGCTCTGACTCTCCAGCACACAGTCAGCTCTGCAACGGTGTCACCATCATTGCAGTCTCTCCTCGGTTTCATACCTAAAAGTCCATTTGAATCCAAATTCTCAGGTGGTCTCTCTCAGCTGCCCAGCAGCACAGTGAGTACAGCACGAACGTTTGGCCTCTACTCCCACAGCAGAAGGACCAGCAGGGAAAGCTAGTGCTGGGCCTCTTCAGCACACAAGCAGCTTTGCAACAGTGTCACCATCATTGCAGTCTGTCCTCGGTTTCATACCTAAAAGTCCATTTGAATCCAAATTCTCAGGTGGTCTCTCTCAGCTGCCCAGCAGCACAGTGAGTACAGCACGAACGTTTGGTCTATACTCCCACAGCAGAAGAGCCAGGATTGAAAGCTGGTGCTGGACCTGTTCAGCACACAATCACCTTTACATTGGTGCCTCCATCGTTGCTTTCACTGCTCACTTTCATACAGGAAAAGCATTTGAATGGAATCAGTCCAGAAACTGCTCTCAGCTGCGCAGCAACACAGTCAGCACAGAATGAACAGTGGCATCTGCTCCGACAGCAGAAGGACCAGCAGGTAAAGCTAGTGCTGGGCCTCTTCAGCACACATGCAGCTTTGCAATGGTGTCACCATCATTGCAGTCTCTCCTCGGTTTCATACCTAAAAGTCCATTTGAATCCAAATTCTCAGGTGGTCTCTCTCAGCTGCCCAGCAGCACAGTGAGTACAGCACGAACGTTTGGCCTCTGCTCCCACAGCAGAAGAGCCAGGATTGAAAGCTGGTGCTTGACCTGTTCAGCACACAATCACCTTTACATTGGTGCCTCCATCGTTGCTTTCACTGCTCACATTCATACAGGAAAAGCATTTGAATGGAATCAGTCCAGAGCCTGCTCTCTGCTGGCAGCAACACAGTCAGCACAGAATGAACAGTGGCATCTGCTCCGACAGCAGAAGGACCAGCAGGTAAACCTAGTGCTGGGCCTCTTCAGCACACATGCAGCTTTGCAATGGTGTCACCATCATTGCAGTCTCTCCTCGGTTTCATACCTAAAAGTCCATTTGAATCCAAATTCTCAGGTGGTCTCTCTCAGCTGCCCAGCAGCACAGTGAGTACAGCACGAACGTTTGGCCTCTGCTCCCACAGCAGAAGAGCCAGGATTGAAAGCTGGTGCTGGACCTGTTCAGCACACAATCACCTTTACATTGGTGCCTCCATCGTTGCTTTCACTGCTCACATTCATACAGGAAAAGCATTTGAATGGAATCAGTCCAGAGGCTGCTCTGTGCTGCGCAGCAACGCAATCAGCAGAGAATGAAGAGTGGCATCTGCTCCCACGGCAGATGGATCAGCAGGGAAAGCTAGTGCTCTGACTCTCCAGCACACAGTCAGCTCTGCAACGGTGTCACCATCATTGCAGTCTCTCCTCGGTTTCATACCTAAAAGTCCATTTGAATCCAAATTCTCAGGTGGTCTCTCTCAGCTGCCCAGCAGCACAGTGAGTACAGCACGAACGTTTGGCCTCTACTCCCACGGCAGAAGGACCAGCAGGGAAAGCTAGTGCTGGGCCTCTTCAGCACACAAGCAGCTTTGCAACAGTGTCACCATCATTGCAGTCTGTCCTCGGTTTCATACCTAAAAGTCCATTTGAATCCAAATTCTCAGGTGGTCTCTCTCAGCTGCCCAGCAGCACAGTGAGTACAGCACGAACGTTTGGTCTATACTCCCACAGCAGAAGAGCCAGGATTGAAAGCTGGTGCTGGACCTGTTCAGCACACAATCACCTTTACATTGGTGCCTCCATCGTTGCTTTCACTGCTCACTTTCATACAGGAAAAGCATTTGAATGGAATCAGTCCAGAAACTGCTCTCAGCTGCGCAGCAACACAGTCAGCACAGAATGAACAGTGGCATCTGCTCCCACAGCAGAAGGACCAGCAGGTAAAGCTAGTGCTGGGCCTCTTCAGCACACATGCAGCTTTGCAATGGTGTCACCATCATTGCAGTCTCTCCTCGGTTTCATACCTAAAAGTCCATTTGAATCCAAATTCTCAGGTGGTCTCTCTCAGCTGCCCAGCAGCACAGTGAGTACAGCACGAACGTTTGGCCTCTGCTCCCACAGCAGAAGAGCCAGGATTGAAAGCTGGTGCTTGACCTGTTCAGCACACAATCACCTTTACATTGGTGCCTCCATCGTTGCTTTCACTGCTCACATTCATACAGGAAAAGCATTTGAATGGAATCAGTCCAGAGCCTGCTCTCTGCTGGCAACAACACAGTCAGCACAGAATGAACAGTGGCATCTGCTCCCACGGCAGAAGGATCAGCAGGGAAAGCTAGTGCTCTGACTCTCCAGCACACAATCAGCTTTGCAACGGTGTCACCAACATTGCAGTCTCTCCTCGGTTTCATACCTAAAAGTCCATTTGAATCCAAATTCTCAGGTGGTGTCTCACAGCTGCCCAGCAGCACAGTGAGTACAGCACGAACTTTTGGCCTCTGCTCCCACCACAGGAGACCCAGGATTGAAAGCTGGTGCTGGGCCTCTTCAGCACACAATCACCTTTACACCGGTGCCTGCATCGTTGCTTTCACTGCTCACTTTCATACAGGAAAAGCATTTGAATGGAATCAGTCCAGAGCCTGCTCTCGGCTGCGCAGCAACGCAGTCAGCACAGAATGAACAGTGGCATCTGCTCCCACAGCAGAAGGACCAGCAGGGAAAGCTAGTGCTGGGCCTCTTCAGCACACAAGCAGCTTTGCAACGGTGTCACCATCATTGCAGTCTCTGCTTGGTTTCATACCTAAAAGTCCATTTGAATCCAAATTCTCAGGTGGTGTCTCTCAGCTGCCCAGCAGCACAGTGAGTACAGCACGAAATTTTGGCCTCTGCTCCCACCACAGGAGACCCAGGATTGAAAGCTGGTGCTGGGCCTCTTTAGCACACAATCACCTTTACACCGGTGCCTGCATCGTTGCTTTCACTGCTCACTTTCATACAGGAAAAGCATTTGAATGGAATCAGTCCAGAGCCTGCTCTCGG
The DNA here is from genome assembly GCF_033815535.1 of Pezoporus flaviventris. Taxonomy (NCBI): domain Eukaryota; kingdom Metazoa; phylum Chordata; class Aves; order Psittaciformes; family Psittacidae; genus Pezoporus; species Pezoporus flaviventris. Next base: position 291,757 of record NW_026892854.1, on the reverse strand, counting down.
CTGCGCAGCAACGCAGTCAGCACAGAATGAACAGTGGCGTCTGCTCCCGCGGCAGAAGGATCAGCAGGGAAAGCTAGTGCTGGGCCTCTTCAGCACACAAGCAGCTTTGCAACGGTGTCACCATCATTGCAGTCTCTTCTCGGTTTCATACCTAAAAGTCCATTTCAATCCAAATTCTCAGGTGGTGTCTCTCAGCTGCCCAGCAGCACAGTGAGTACAGCACGAACGTTTGGCCTCTACTCCCACAGCAGAAGAGCCAGGATCGAAAGCTGGTGCTGGACCTGTTCAGCACACAATCACCTTTACATTGGTGCCTCCATCGTTGCTTTCACTGCTCACATTCATACAGGAAAAGCATTTGAATGGAAACAGTCCAGAGCCTGCTCTCTGCTGGCAGCAACACAGCACAGAATAAACAGTGGCATCTTCTCCCACGGCAGAAGGATCAGCAGGGAAAGCTAGTGCTCTGACTCTCCAGCACACAATCAGCTTTGCAACGGTGTCACCATCATTGCAGTCTCTCCTCGGTTTCATACCTAAAAGTCCATTTGAATCCAAATTCTCAGGTGGTGTCTCTCAGCTGCCCAGCAGCACAGTGAGTACAGCACGAACGTTTGGCCTCTACTCCCACAGCAGAAGGACCAGCAGGGAAAGCTAGTGCTGGGCCTCTTCAGCACACAAGCAGCTTTGCAACGGTGTCACCATCATTACAGTCTCTCCCCGGTTTCATCCCTAAAAGTCCATTTGAATCCAAATTCTCAGGTGGTCACTCTCAGCTGCCCAGCAGCACAGTGAGTACAGCACGAACGTTTGGCCTCTGCTCCCACAGCAGAAGAGCCAGGATTGAAAGCTGGTGCTCGACCTGTTCAGCACACAATCACCTTTACATCGGTTCCTCCATCATTGCTTTCACTGCTCACTTTCATTCAGGAAAAGCATTTGAATGGAATCAGACCAGAGCCTACTCTCTGCTGCGCAGCAACACAGCACAGAATGAACAGTGGCATCTGCTCCCAGGGCAGAAGGAACAGCAGGGAAAGCTAGTGCTGGGCCTCTTCAGCACACAAGCAGCTTTGCAACGGTGTCACCATCATTGCAGTCTCTCCTCGGTTTCATACCTAAAAGTCCATTTGAATCCAAATTCTCAGGTGGTCACTCTCAGCTGCCCAGCAGCACAGTGAGGACAGCACGAACGTTTGGCCTCTGCTCCCACAGCAGAAGAGCCAGGATTGAAAGCTGGTGCTGGACCTGTTCAGCACACAATCACCTTTACATTGCTGCTGCCATCGTTGCTTTCACTGCTCACATTCATACAGGAAAAGCATTTGAATGGAATCAGTCCAGAGCCTGCTCTCTGCAGGCAGCAACACAGTCAGCACAGAATGAACAGTGGCATCTGCTCCCACGGCAGAAGGATCAGCAGGGAAAGCTAGTGCTCTGACTCTCCAGCACACAATCAGCTTTGCAACGGTGTCACCATAATTGCAGTCTCTCCTCGGTTTCATACCTAAAAGTCCATTTGAATCCAAATTCTCAGGTGGTGTCTCTCAGCTGCCCAGCCGCACAGTGAGTACAGCACGAACGTTTGGCCTCTGCTCCCACAGCAGAAGAGCCAGGATTGAAAGCTGGTGCTGGACCTGTTCAGCACACAATCACCTTTACATTGGTGACTCCATCGCTGACTTCACTGCTCACTTTCATACAGGAAAAGCATTTGAATGGAATCAGTCCAGAGCCTGCTCTCTGCTGGCAGCAACACGGTGAGCACAGAATGAACAGTGGCATCTGCTATCACAGCAGAAGGACCAGCAGGGAAAGCTAGTACTCTGCCTCTCCTGCACACAGTCAGCTTTGCAACGGTGTCACCATCATTGCAGTCTCTCCTCGGTTTCATACCTAAAAGTCCATTTGAATCCAAATTCTCTGGTGGTCTCTCTCAACTGCCCAGCAGCACAGTGAGTACAGCATGAACGTTTGGTTTCTGCACCCACAGCAGAACAGGTAGGATTGAAAGCTGGTGCTGGACCTGTTCAGCACACAATCACCTTTACATTGGTGCTTCCATCGCTGATTTCACTGCTCACTTCCATACAGGAAAAGCATTGGAATGGAATCAGTCCAGAGCCTGCTCTCTGCTGGCAGCAACACAGTCAGCACAGAATGAACAGTGGCATCTGCTCCCACGGCAGAAGGATCAGCAGGGAAAGCTAGTGCTCTGACTCTCCAGCACACAGTCAGCTTTGCAACGGTGTCACCATCATTGCAGTCTCTCCTCGGTTTCATCCCTAAAAGTCCATTTGAATCCAAATTCTCAGGTGGTCACACTCAGCTGCCCAGCAGCACAGTGAGTACAGCACGAACGTTTGGCCTCTGCTCCCACAGCAGAAGAGCCAGGATTGAAAGCTGGTGCTCGACCTGTTCAGCACGCAATCACCTTTACATCGGTTCCTCCATCATTGCTTTCACTGCTCACTTTCATTCAGGAAAAGCATTTGAATGGAATCAGTCCAGAGCCTGCTCTCTGCTGCGCAGCAACACAGCACAGAATGAACAGTGGCATCTGCTCCCAGGGCAGAAGGACCAGCAGGGAAAGCTAGTGCTGGGCCTCTTCAGCACACAAGCAGCTTTGCAACGGTGTCACCATCATTGCAGCCTCTCCTCGGTTTCATACCTAAAAGTCCATTTGAATCCAAATTCTCAGGTGGTGTCTCTCAGCTGCCCAGCAGCACAGTGAGTACAGCACGAACGTTTGGCCTCTGCTCCCACAGCAGAAGAGCCAGGATTGAAAGCTGGTGCTGGACCTGTTCAGCACACAATCACCTTTACATTGGTGCCTCCATCGTTGCTTTCACTGCTCACATTCATACAGGAAAAGCATTTGAATGGAATCAGTCCAGAGCCTGCTCTCTGCTGGCAGAACACAGTCAGCACAGAATAAACAGTGGCATCTTCGCCCACGGCAGAAGGATCAGCAGGGAAAGCTAGTGCTCTGACTCTCCAGCACACAATCAGCTTTGCAACGGTGTCACCATCATTGCAGTCTCTCCTCGGTTTCATCCCTAAAAGTCCATTTGAATGCATATTCTCAGGTGGTCTCTCTCAGCTGCCCAGCAGCACGGTGAGTACAGCACGAACGTTTGGCCTCTGCACCCACAGCAGAACAGGTAGGATTGAAACCTGGTGCTGGACCTGTTCAGCACAGAATCCCCTTTACATTGGTGCTTCCATCGCTGATTTCACTGCTCACATTCATACAGGAAAAGCATTTGAATGGAATCAGTCCAGAGCCTGCTCTCTGCTGGCAGCAACACAGTCAGCACAGAATGAACAGTGGCATCTGCTCCCACGGCAGAAGGATCAGCAGGGAAAGCTAGTGCTCTGACTCTCCAGCACACAGTCAGATTTGCAACGGTGTCACCATCATTGCAAACTCTCCTCGGTTTCATACCTAAAAGTCCATTTGAATCCAAATTCTCAGGTGGTGTCTCTCAGCTGCCCAGCAGCACAGTGAGTACAGCACGAACGTTTGGCCTCTACTCCCACAGCAGAAGAGCCAGGATTGAAAGCTGGTGCTGGACCTGTTCAGCACACAATCACCTTTACATTGGTGCCTCCATCGTTGCTTTCACTGCTCACTTTCATACAGGAAAAGCATTTGAATGGAATCAGTCCAGAAACTGCTCTCAGCTGCGCAGCAACACAGTCAGCACAGAATGAACAGTGGCATCTGCTCCGACAGCAGAAGGACCAGCAGGTAAAGCTAGTGCTGGGCCTCTTCAGCACACAAGCAGCTTTGCAATGGTGTCACCATCATTGCAGTCTCTCCTCGGTTTCATACCTAAAAGTCCATTTGAATCCAAATTCTCAGGTGGTGTCTCTCAGCTGCCCAGCCGCACAGTGAGTACAGCACGAACGTTTGGCCTCTGCTCCCACAGCAGAAGAGCCAGGATTGAAAGCTGGTGCTGGACCTGTTCAGCACACAATCAGCTTTACATTGGTGCCTCCATCGTTGCTTTCACTGCTCACATTCATACAGGAAAAGCATTTGAATGGAATCAGTCCAGAGGCTGCTCTGTGCTGCGCAGCAACGCAATCAGCAGAGAATGAAGAGTGGCATCTGCTCCCACGGCAGAAGGATCAGCAGGGAAAGCTAGTGCTCTGACTCTCCAGCACAAAGTCAGCTTTGCAACGGTGTCACCATCATTGCAGTCTCTCCTCGGTTTCATACCTAAAAGTCCATTTGAATCCAAATTCTCAGGTTGTGTCTCTCAGCTGCCCAGCAGCACAGTGAGTACAGCACGAACTTTTGGCCTCTGCTCCCACCACAGGAGACCCAGGATTGAAAGCTTGTGCTGGGCCTCTTCAGCACACAATCACCTTTACACCGGTGCCTGCATCGTTGCTTTCACTGCTCACTTTCATACAGGAAAAGCATTTGAATGGAATCAGTCCAGAGCCTGCTCTCGGCTGCGCAGCAACACAGTCAGCACAGAATGAACAGTGGCATCTGCTCCCACGGCAGAAGGACCAGCAGGGAAAGCTAGTGCTGGGCCTCTTCAGCACACAAGCAGCATTGCAACGGTGTCACCATCATTGCAGTCTCTCCTCGGTTTCATACCTAAAAGTCCATTTCAATCCAAATTCTCAGGTGGTGTCTCTCAGCTGCTCAGCAGCACAGTGAGTACAGCACGAACGTTTGGCCTCTGCTCCCACAGCAGAAGAGCCAGGATTGAAAGCTGGTGCTGGACCTGTTCAGCACACAATCACCTTTACATTGGTGCCTCCATCGCTGATTTCACTGCTCACTTTCATACAGGAAAAGCATTTGAATGGAATCAGTCCAGAGCCTGCTCTCTGCTGGCAGCAACACGGTGAGCACAGAATGAACAGTGGCATCTCCTCCCACAGCAGAAGGACCAGCAGGGAAAGCTAGTACTCTGCCTCTCCAGCACACAGTCAGCTTTGCAACGGTGTCACCATCATTGCAGTCTCTCCTCGGTTTCATACCTAAAAGTCCATTTGAATCCAAATTCTCTGGTGGTCTCTCTCAACTGCCCAGCAACACAGTGAGTACAGCATGAACGTTTGGCTTCTGCACCCACAGCAGAACAGGTAGGATTGAAACCTGGTGCTGGACCTGTTCAGCACACAATCCCCTTTACATTGGTGCTTCCATCGCTGATTTCACTGCTCACTTCCATACAGGAAAAGCATTTGAATGGAATCAGTCCAGAGCCTGTTCTCTGCTGGCAGCAACACAGTCAGCACAGAATGAACAGTGGCATCTGCTCCCACGGCAGAAGGATCAGCAGGGAAAGCTAGTGCTCTGACTCTCCAGCACACAGTCAGCTTTGCAACGGTGTCACCATCATTGCAAACTCTCCTCGGTTTCATACCTAAAAGTCCATTTGAATCCAAATTCTCAGGTGGTGTCTCTCAGCTGCCCAGCAGCACAGTGAGTACAGCACGAACGTTTGGCCTCTACTCCCACAGCAGAAGGACCAGCAGGGAAAGCTAGTGCTGGGCCTCTTCAGCACACAAGCAGCTTTGCAACGGTGTCACCATCATTACAGTCTCTCCTCGGTTTCATCCCTAAAAGTCCATTTGAATCCAAGTTCTCAGGTGGTCACTCTCAGCTGCCCAGCAGCACAGTGAGTACAGCACGAACGTTTGGCCTCTGCTCCCACAGCAGAAGAGCCAGGATTGAAAGCTGGTGCTCGACCTGTTCAGCACACAATCACCTTTACATCGGTTCCTCCATCATTGCTTTCACTGCTCACTTTCATTCAGGAAAAGCATTTGAATGGAATCAGTCCAGAGCCTGCTCCCTGCTGCGCAGCAACACAGCACAGAATGAACAGTGGCATCTGCTCCGACAGCAGAAGGACCAGCAGGTAAAGCTAGTGCTGGGCTTCTTCAGCACACAAGCAGCTTTGCAACGGTGTCACCATCATTGCAGTCTCTCCTCGGTTTCATACCTAGAAGTCCATTTGAATCCAAATTCTCAGGTGGTGTCTCTCAGCTGCCCAGCAGCACAGTGAGTACAGCACGAACGTTTGGCCTCTGCTCCCACAGCAGAAGAGCCAGGATTGAAAGCTGGTGCTGGACCTGTTCAGCACACAATCACCTTAACATTGGTGCCTCCATCGTTGCTTTCACTGCTCACATTCATACAGGAAAAGCATTTGAATGGAATCAGTCCAGAGGCTGCTCTGTGCTGCGCAGCAACGCAATCAGCAGAGAATGAACAGTGGCATCTGCTCCCACGGCAGAAGGATCAGCAGGGAAAGCTAGTGCTCTGACTCTCCAGCACACAGTCAGCTTTGCAACGGTGTCACCATCATTGCAGTCTCTCCTCGGTTTCATACCTAAAAGTCCATTTGAATCCAAATTCTCAGGTGGTGTCTCTCAGCTGCCCAGCAGCACAGTGAGTACAGCACGAACTTTTGGCCTCTGCTCCCACCACAGGAGACCCAGGATTGAAAGCTGGTGCTGGGCCTCTTCAGCACACAATCACCTTTACACCGGTGCCTGCATCGTTGCTTTCACTGCTCACTTTCATACAGGAAAAGCATTTGAATGGAATCAGTCCAGAGCCTGCTCTCGGCTGCGCAGCAACGCAGTCAGCACAGAATGAACAGTGGCATCTGCTCCCACGGCAGAAACACCAGCAGGGAAAGCTAGTGCTGGGCCTCTTCAGCACACAAGCAGCTTTGCAACGGTGTCACCATCATTGCAGTCTCTCCTCGGTTTCATACCTAAAAGTCCATTTGAATCCAAATTCTCAGGTGGTGTCTCTCAGCTGCCCAGCAGCACAGTGAGTACAGCACGAACGTTTGGCCTCTGCTCCCACAGCAGAAGAGCCAGGATTGAATCCTGGTGCTGGACCTGTTCAGCACACAATCACCTTTACATTGGTGCCTCCATCGTTGCTTTCACTGCTCACATTCATACAGGAAAAACATTTGAATGGAATCAGTCCAGAGGCTGCTCCCTGCTGCGCAGCAACACAGCACAGAATGAACAGTGGCATCTGCTCCCACAGCAGAAGGACCAGCAGGGAACGCTAGTGCTGGGCCTCTTCAGCACACAAGCAGCTTTGCAACGGTGTCACCATCATTGCAGTCTCTCCTCGGTTTCATACCTAAAAGTCCATTTGAACCCAAATTCTCAGGTGGTGTCTCTCAGCTGCCCAGCCGCACAGTGAGTACAGCACGAACGTTTGGCCTCTGCTCCCACAGCAGAAGAGCCAGGATTGAAAGCTGGTGCTGGACCTGTTCAGCACACAATCACCTTTACATTGGTGCCTCCATCGCTGATTTCACTGCTCACTTTCATACAGGAAAAGCATTTGAATGGAATCAGTCCAGAGCCTGCTCTCTGCTGGCAGCAACACGGTGAGCACAAATGAACAGTGGCATCTGCTCCCACAGCAGAAGGACTAGCTGGGAAAGCTAGTGCTCTGCCTCTCCAGCACACAGTCAGCTTTGCAACGGTGTCACCATCATTGCAGTCTCTCCTCGGTTTCATACCTAAAAGTCCATTTGAATCCAAATTCTCTGGTGGTCTCTCTCAACTGCCCAGCAGCACAGTGAGTACAGCATGAACGTTTGGCTTCTGCACCCACAGCAGAACAGGTAGGATTGAAACCTGGTGCTGGACCTGTTCAGCACACAATCCCCTTTACATTGGTGCTTCCATCGCTGATTTCACTGCTCACTACCATACAGGAAAAGCATTTGAATGGAATCAGTCCAGAGCCTGCTCTCTGCTGGCAGCAACACATTCAGCACAGAATGAACAGTGGCATCTGCTCCCACGGCAGAAGGATCAGCAGGGAAAGCTAGTGCTCTGACTCTGCAGCACACAGTCAGCTTTGCAACGGTGTCACCATCATTGCAGTCTCTCCTCGGTTTCATACCTAAAAGTCCATTTGAATCCAAATTCTCAGGTGGTGTCTCTCAGCTGCCCAGCAGCACAGTGAGTACAGCACGAACTTTTGGCCTCTGCTCCCACCACAGGAGACCCAGGATTGAAAGCTGGTGCTGGGCCTCTTCAGCACACAATCACCTTTACACCGGTGCCTGCATCGTTGCTTTCACTGCTCACTTTCATACAGGAAAAGCATTTGAATGGAATCAGTCCAGAGCCTGCTCTCGGCTGCGCAGCAACGCAGTCAGCACAGAATGAACAGTGGCATCTGCTCCCACGGCAGAAACACCAGCAGGGAAAGCTAGTGCTGGGCCTCTTCAGCACACAAGCAGCTTTGCAACGGTGTCACCATCATTGCAGTCTCTCCTCGGTTTCATACCTAAAAGTCCATTTGAATCCAAATTCTCAGGTGGTGTCTCTCAGCTGCCCAGCAGCACAGTGAGTACAGCACGAACGTTTGGCCTCTGCTCCCACAGCAGAAGAGCCAGGATTGAATCCTGGTGCTGGACCTGTTCAGCACACAATCACCTTTACATTGGTGCCTCCATCGTTGCTTTCACTGCTCACATTCATACAGGAAAAACATTTGAATGGAATCAGTCCAGAGGCTGCTCCCTGCTGCGCAGCAACACAGCACAGAATGAACAGTGGCATCTGCTCCCACAGCAGAAGGACCAGCAGGGAACGCTAGTGCTGGGCCTCTTCAGCACACAAGCAGCTTTGCAACGGTGTCATCATCATTGCAGTCTCTCCTCGGTTTCATACCTAAAAGTCCATTTGAACCCAAATTCTCAGGTGGTGTCTCTCAGCTGCCCAGCCGCACAGTGAGTACAGCACGAACGTTTGGCCTCTGCTCCCACAGCAGAAGAGCCAGGATTGAAAGCTGGTGCTGGACCTGTTCAGCACACAATCACCTTTACATTGGTGCCTCCATCGCTGATTTCACTGCTCACTTTCATACAGGAAAAGCATTTGAATGGAATCAGTCCAGAGCCTGCTCTCTGCTGGCAGCAACACGGTGAGCACAAATGAACAGTGGCATCTGATCCCACAGCAGAAGGACTAGCTGGGAAAGCTAGTGCTCTGCCTCTCCAGCACACAGTCAGCTTTGCAACGGTGTCACCATCATTGCAGTCTCTCCTCGGTTTCATACCTAAAAGTCCATTTGAATCCAAATTCTCTGGTGGTCTCTCTCAACTGCCCAGCAGCACAGTGAGTACAGCATGAACGTTTGGCTTCTGCACCCACAGCAGAACAGGTAGGATTGAAACCTGGTGCTGGACCTGTTCAGCACACAATCCCCTTTACATTGGTGCTTCCATCGCTGATTTCACTGCTCACTACCATACAGGAAAAGCATTTGAATGGAATCAGTCCAGAGCCTGCTCTCTGCTGGCAGCAACACAGTCAGCACAGAATGAACAGTGGCATCTGCTCCCACGGCAGAAGGATCAGCAGGGAAAGCTAGTGCTCTGACTCTCCAGCACACAGGCAGCTTTGCAACGGTGTCACCATCATTGCAAACTCTCCTCGGTTTCATACCTAAAAGTCCATTTGAATCCAAATTCTCAGGTGGTGTCTCTCAGCTGCCCAGCAGCACAGTGAGTACAGCACGAACGTTTGGCCTCTACTCCCACAGCAGAAGAGCCAGGATTGAAAGCTGGTGCTGGACCTGTTCAGCACACAATCACCTTTACATTGGTGCCTCCATCGTTGCTTTCACTGCTCACTTTCATGCAGGAAAAGCATTTGAATGGAATCAGTCCAGAAACTGCTCTCAGCTGCGCAGCAACACAGTCAGCACAGAATGAACAGTGGCATCTGCTCCCACAGCAGAAGGACCAGCAGGTAAAGCTAGTGCTGGGCCTCTTCAGCACACAAGCAGCTTTGCAATGGTGTCACCATCATTGCAGTCTCTCCTCGGTTTCATACCTAAAAGTCCATTTGAATCCAAATTCTCAGGTGGTCTCTCTCAGCTGCCCAGCAGCACAGTGAGTACAGCACGAACGTTTGGCCTCTGCTCCCACAGCAGAAGAGCCAGGATTGAAAGCTGGTGCTGGACCTGTTCAGCACACAATCACCTTTACATTGGTGCCTCCATCGTTGCTTTCAATGCTCACATTCATACAGGAAAAGCATTTGAATGGAATCAGTCCAGAGCCTGCTCTCTGCTGGCAGCAACACAGTCAGCACAGAATAAACAGTGGCATCTTCTCCCACGGCAGAAGGATCAGCAGGGAAAGCTAGTGCTCTGACTCTCCAGCACACAATCAGCTTTGCAACGGTGTCACCATCATTGCAGTCTCTCCTCGGTTTCATACCTAAAAGTCCATTTGAATCCAAATTCTCAGGTGGTCACTCTCAGCTGCCCAGCAGCACGTTGAGTACAGCACGAACGTTTGGCCTCTGCACCCACAGCAGAACAGGTAGGATTGAAAGCTGGTGCTGGACCTGTTCAGCACACAATCACCTTTACATTGGTGCCTCCATCGTTGCTTTCACTGCTCACTTTCATACAGGAAAAGCATTTGAATGGAATCAGTCCAGAAACTGCTCTCAGCTGCGCAGCAACACAGTCAGCACAGAATGAACAGTGGCATCTGCTCCGACAGCAGAAGGACCAGCAGGTAAAGCTAGTGCTGGGCCTCTTCAGCACACAAGCAGCTTTGCAATGGTGTCACCATCATTGCAGTCTCTCCTCGGTTTCATACCTAAAAGTCCATTTGAATCCAAATTCTCAGGTGGTGTCTCTCAGCTGCCCAGCAGCACAGTGAGTACAGCACGAACATTTGGTCTCTACTCCCACAGCAGAAGGACCAGCAGGGAAAGCTAGTGCTGGGCCTCTTCAGCACACAAGCAGCTTTGCAACGGTGTCACCATCATTACAGTCTCTCCTCGGTTTCATCCCTAAAAGTCCATTTGAATCCAAATTCTCAGGTGGTCACTCTCAGCTGCCCAGCAGCACAGTGAGTACAGCACGAACGTTTGGCCTCTGCTCCCACAGCAGAAGAGCCATGATTGAATCCTGGTGCTGGCCCTGTTCAGCACACAATCACCTTTACATTGGTGCCTCCATCGTTGCTTTCACTGCTCACATTCATACAGGAAAAGCATTTGAATGGAATCAGTCCAGAGGCTGCTCCCTGCTGCGCAGCAACACAGCACAGAATGAACAGTGGCATCTGCTCCCACAGCAGAAGGACCAGCAGGGAACGCTAGTGCTGGGCCTCTTCAGCACACAAGCAGCTTTGCAACGGTGTCATCATCATTGCAGTCTCTCCTCGGTTTCATACCTAAAAGTCCATTTCAATCCAAATTCTCAGGTGGTGTCTCTCAGCTGCCCAGCCGCACAGTGAGTACAGCACGAACGTTTGGCCTCTGCTCCCACAGCAGAAGAGCCAGGATTGAAAGCTGGTGCTGGACCTGTTCAGCACACAATCACCTTTACATTGGTGCCTCCATCGCTGATTTCACTGCTCACTTTCATACAGGAAAAGCATTTGAATGGAATCAGTCCAGAACCTGCTCTCTGCTGGCAGCAACACGGTGAGCACAGAATGAACAGTGGCATCTCCTCCCACAGCAGAAGGACCAGCAGGGAAAGCTAGTACTCTGCCTCTCCAGCACACAGTCAGCTTTGCAACGGTGTCACCATCATTGCAGTCTCTCCTCGGTTTCATACCTAAAAGTCCATTTGAATCCAAATTCTCTGGTGGTCTCTCTCAACTGCCCAGCAACACAGTGAGTACAGCATGAACGTTTGGCTTCTGCACCCACAGCAGAACAGGTAGGATTGAAAGCTGGTGCTGGACCTGTTCAGCACACAATCCCCTTTACATTGGTGCTTCCATCGCTGATTTCACTGCTCACTTCCATACAAGAAAAGCATTTGAATGGAATCAGTCCAGAGCCTGCTCTCTGCTGGCAGCAACACAGTCAGCACAGAATGAACAGTGGCATCTGCTCGCACGGCAGAAGGATCAGCAGGGAAAGCTAGCGCTCTGACTCTCCAGCACACAAGCAGCTTTGCAACGGTGTCACCATCACTGCAGTCTCTCCTCGGTTTCATACCTAAAAGTCCATTTGAATCCAAATTCTCAGGTGGTGTCTCTCAGCTGCCCAGCAGCACAGTGAGTACAGCACAAACGTTTGGCCTCTACTCCCACAGCAGAAGGACCAGCAGGGAAAGCTAGTGCTGGGCCTCTTCAGCACACAAGCAGCTTTGCAACGGTGTCACCATCATTACAGTCTCTCCTCGGTTTCATCCCTAAAAGTCCATTTGAATCCAAATTCTCAGGTGGTCACTCTCAGCTGCCCAGCAGCACAGTGAGTACAGCACGAACGTTTGGCCTCTGCTCCCACAGCAGAAGAGCCAGGATTGAAAGCTGGTGCTCGACCTGTTCAGCACACAATCACCTTTACATCGGTTCCTCCATCATTGCTTTCACTGCTCACTTTCATTCAGGAAAAGCATTTGAATGGAATCAGTCCAGAGCCTGCTCTCTGCTGCGCAGCAACACAGCACAGAATGAACAGTGGCATATGCTCCCAGAGCAGAAGGACCAGCAGGGAAAGCTAGTGCTGGGCCTCTTCAGCACACAAGCAGCTTTGCAACGGTGTCACCATCATTGCAGTCTCTCCCCGGTTTCATACCTAGAAGTCCATTTGAATCCAAATTCTCAGGTGGTGTCTCTCAGCTGCCCAGCAGCACAGTGAGTACAGCACGAACGTTTGGCCTCGGCTCCCACAGCAGAAGAGCCAGGATTGAAAGCTGGTGCTGGACCTGTTCAGCACACAATCACCTTAACATTGGTGCCTCCATCGTTGCTTTCACTGCTCACATTCATACAGGAAAAGCATTTGAATGGAATCAGTCCAGAGGCTGCTCTGTGCTGCGCAGCAACGCAATCAGCAGAGAAAGAAGAGTGGCATCTGCTCCCACGGCAGAAGGATCAGCAGGGAAAGCTAGTGCTCTGACTCTCCAGCACACAGTCAGCTTTGCAACGGTGTCACCATCATTGCAGTCTCTCCTCGGTTTCATACCTAAAAGTCCATTTGAATCCAAATTCTCAGGTGGTGTCTCTCAGCTGCCCAGCAGCACAGTGAGTACAGCACGAACTTTTGGCCTCTGCTCCCACCACAGGAGACCCAGGATTGAAAGCTGGTGCTGGGCCTCTTCAGCACACAATCACCTTTACACCGGTGCCTGCATCCTTGATTTCACTGCTCACTTTCATACAGGAAAAGCATTTGAATGGAATCAGTCCAGAGCCTGCTCTCGGCTGCGCAGCAACGCAGTCAGCACAGAATGAACAGTGGCATCTGCTCCCACGGCAGAAACACCAGCAGGGAAAGCTAGTGCTGGGCCTCTTCAGCACACAAGCAGCTTTGCAACGGTGTCACCATCATTGCAGTCTCTCCTCGGTTTCATACCTAAAAGTCCATTTGAATCCAAATTCTCAGGTGGTGTCTCTCAGCTGCCCAGCCGCACAGTGAGTACAGCACGAACGTTTGGCCTCTGCTCCCACAGCCGAAGAGCCAGGATTGAAAGCTGGTGCTGGACCTGTTCAGCACACAATCACCTTTACATTGGTGCCTCCATCGCTGATTTCACTGCTCACTTTCATACAGGAAAAGCATTTGAATGGAATCAGTCCAGAGCCTGCTCTCTGCTGGCAGCAACACGGTGAGCACAGAATGAACAGTGGCATCTGCTCGCACGGCAGAAGGATCAGCAGGGAAAGCTAGTGCTCTGACTCTCCAGCTCACAGTCAGCTTTGCAACGGTGTCACCATCATTGCAAACTCTCCTCGGTTTCATACCTAAAAGTCCATTTGAATCCAAATTCTCAGGTGGTGTCTCTCAGCTGCCCAGCAGCACAGTGAGTACAGCACGAACGTTTGGCCTCTACTCCCACAGCAGAAGAGCCAGGATTGAAAGCTGGTGCTGGACCTGTTCAGCACACAATCACCTTTACATTGGTGCCTCCATCGTTGCTTTCACTGCTCACTTTCATACAGGAAAAGCATTTGAATGGAATCAGTCCAGAAACTGCTCTCAGCTGCGCAGCAACACAGTCAGCACAGAATGAACAGTGGCTTCTGCTCCCACAGCAGAAGGACCAGCAGGTAAAGCTAGTGCTGGGCCTCTTCAGCACACAAGCAGCTTTGCAATGGTGTTACCATCATTGCAGTCTCTCCTCGGTTTCATACCTAAAAGTCCATTTGAATCCAAATTCTCAGGTGGTCTCTCTCAGCTGCCCAGCAGCACAGTGAGTACAGCACGAACGTTTGGCCTCTGCTCCCACAGCAGAAGAGCCAGGATTGAAAGCTGGTGCTGGACCTGTTCAGCACACAATCACCTTTACATTGGTGCCTCCATCGTTGCTTTCACTGCTCACATTCATACAGGAAAAGCATTTGAATGGAATCAGTCCAGAGCCTGCTCTCTGCTGGCAGCAACACAGTCAGCACAGAATAAACAGTGGCATCTTCTCCCACGGCAGAAGGATCAGCAGGGAAAGCTAGCGCTCTGACTCTCCAGCACACAATCAGCTTTGCAACGCTGTCACCATCATTGCAGTCTCTCCTCGGTTTCATACCTAAAAGTCCATTTGAATCCAAATTCTCAGGTGGTGTCTCTCAGCTGCCCAGCAGCACAGTGAGTACAGCACAAACGTTTGGCCTCTACTCCCACAGCAGAAGGACCAGCAGGGAAAGCTAGTGCTGGGCCTCTTCAGCACACAAGCAGCTTTGCAACGGTGTCACCATCATTACAGTCTCTCCTCGGTTTCATCCCTAAAAGTCCATTTGAATCCAAATTCTCAGGTGGTCACTCTCAGCTGCCCAGCAGCACAGTGAGTACAGCACGAACGTTTGGCCTCTGCTCCCACAGCAGAAGAGCCAGGATTGAAAGCTGGTGCTCGACCTGTTCAGCACACAATCACCTTTACATCGGTTCCTCCATCATTGCTTTCACTGCTCACTTTCATTCAGGAAAAGCATTTGAATGGAATCAGTCCAGAGCCTGCTCTCTGCTGCGCAGCAACACAGCACAGAATGAACAGTGGCATATGCTCCCAGAGCAGAAGGACCAGCAGGGAAAGCTAGTGCTGGGCCTCTTCAGCACACAGTCAGCTTTGCAACGGTGTCACCATCATTGCAGTCTCTCCTCGGTTTCATACCTAGAAGTCCATTTGAATCCAAATTCTCAGGTGGTGTCTCTCAGCTGCCCAGCAGCACAGTGAGTACAGCACGAACGTTTGGCCTCTGCTCCCACAGCAGAAGAGCCAGGATTGAAAGCTGGTGCTGGACCTGTTCAGCACACAATCACCTTAACATTGGTGCCTCCATCGTTGCTTTCACTGCTCACATTCATACAGGAAAAGCATTTGAATGGAATCAGTCCAGAGGCTGCTCTGTGCTGCGCAGCAACGCTATCAGCAGAGAATGAAGAGTGGCATCTGCTCCCACGGCAGAAGGATCAGCAGGGAAAGCTAGTGCTCTGACTCTCCAGCACACAGTCAGCTTTGCAACGGTGTCACCATCATTGCAGTCTCTCCTCGGTTTCATACCTAAAAGTCCATTTGAATCCAAATTCTCAGGTGGTGTCTCTCAGCTGCCCAGCAGCACAGTGAGTACAGCACGAACTTTTGGCCTCTGCTCCCACCACAGGAGACCCAGGATTGAAAGCTGGTGCTGGGCCTCTTCAGCACACAATCACCTTTACACCGGTGCCTGCATCGTTGCTTTCACTGCTCACTTTCATACAGGAAAAGCATTTGAATGGAATCAGTCCAGAGCCTGCTCTCGGCTGCGCAGCAACGCAGTCAGCACAGAATGAACAGTGGCATCTGCTCCCACGGCAGAAACACCAGCAGGGAAAGCTAGTGCTGGGCCTCTTCAGCACACAAGCAGCTTTGCAACGGTGTCACCATCATTGCAGTCTCTCCTCGGTTTCATACCTAAAAGTCCATTTGAATCCAAATTCTCAGGTGGTGTCTCTCAGCTGCCCAGCCGCACAGTGAGTACAGCACGAACGTTTGGCCTCTGCTCCCACAGCCGAAGAGCCAGGATTGAAAGCTGGTGCTGGACCTGTTCAGCACACAATCACCTTTACATTGGTGCCTCCATCGCTGATTTCACTGCTCACTTTCATACAGGAAAAGCATTTGAATGGAATCAGTCCAGAGCCTGCTCTCTGCTGGCAGCAACACGGTGAGCACAGAATGAACAGTGGCATCTGCTCGCACGGCAGAAGGATCAGCAGGGAAAGCTAGTGCTCTGACTCTACAGCTCACAGTCAGCTTTGCAACGGTGTCACCATCATTGCAAACTCTCCTCGGTTTCATACCTAAAAGTCCATTTGAATCCAAATTCTCTGGTGGTGTCTCTCAACTGCCCAGCAGCACAGTGAGTACAGCAGGAACGTTTGGCTTCTGCACCCACAGCAGAACAGGTAGGATTGAAAGCTGGTGCTGGGCCTGTTCAGCACACAATCCCCATTACATTGGTGCTTCCATCGCTGATTTCACTGCTCACTTCCATACAGGAAAAGCATTTGAATGGAATCAGTCCAGAGCCTGCTCTCTGCTGGCAGCAACACAGTCAGCACAGAATGAACAGTGGCATCTGCTCCCACGGCAGAAGGATCAGCAGGGAAAGCTAGTGCTCTGACTCTCCAGCACACAGTCAGCTTTGCAACGGTGTCACCATCATTGCAAACTCTCCTCGGTTTCATACCTAAAAGTCCATTTGAATCCAAATTCTCAGGTGGTGTCTCTCAGCTGCCCAGCAGCACAGTGAGTACAGCACGAACGTTTGGCCTCTACTCCCACAGCAGAAGAGCCAGGATTGAAAGCTGGTGCTGGACCTGTTCAGCACACAATCACCTTTACATTGGTGCCTCCATCGTTGCTTTCACTGCTCACTTTCATACAGGAAAAGCATTTGAATGGAATCAGTCCAGAAACTGCTCTCAGCTGCGCAGCAACACAGTCAGCACAGAATGAATATTGGCATCAGCTCCGACAGCAGAAAGACCAGCAGGTAAAGCTAGTGCTGGGCCTCTTCAGCACACAAGCAGCTTTGCAATGGTGTCACCATCATTGCAGTCTCTCCTCGGTTTCATACCTAAAAGTCCATTTGAATCCAAATTCTCAGGTGGTCTCTCTCAGCTGCCCAGCAGCACAGTGAGTACAGCACGAACGTTTGGCCTCTGCTCCCACAGCAGAAGAGCCAGGATTGAAAGCTGGTGCTGGACCTGTTCAGCACACAATCACCTTTACATTGGTGCCTCCATCGTTGCTTTCACTGCTCACATTCATACAGGAAAAGCATTTGAATGGAATCAGTCCAGAGCCTGCTCTCGGCTGACAGCAACACAGTCAGCACAGAATAAACAGTGGCATCTTGTCCCACGGCAGAAGGATCAGCAGGGAAAGCTAGTGCTCTGACTCTCCAGCACACAATCAGCTTTGCAACGGTGTCACCATCATTGCAGTCTCTCCTCGGTTTCATACCTAGAAGTCCATTTGAATCCAAATTCTCAGGTGGTGTCTCTCAGCTGCCCAGCAGCACAGTGAGTACAGCACGAACGTTTGGCCTCTACTCCCACAGCAGAAGGACCAGCAGGGAAAGCTAGTGCTGGGCCTCTTCAGCACACAAGCAGCTTTGCAACGGTGTCACCATCATTGCAGTCTCTCCTCGGTTTCATACCTAAAAGTCCATTTGAATCCAAATTCTCAGGTGGTCACTCTCAGCTGCCCAGCAGCACAGTGAGTACAGCACGAACGTTTGGCCTCTGCTCCCACCACAGGAGACCCAGGATTGAAAGCTGGTGCTCGACCTGTTCAGCACACAATCACCTTTACATGGGTTCCGCCATCATTGCTTTCACTGCTCACTTTCATTCAGGAAAAGCATTTGAATGGAATCAGTCCAGAGCCTGCTCTCTGCTGCGCAGCAACGCAATCAGCAGAGAATGAAGAGTGGCATCTGCTCCCACGGCAGAAGGATCAGCAGGGAAAGCTAGTGCTCTGACTCTCCAGCACACAGTCAGCTTTGCAACGGTGTCACCATCATTGCAGTCTCTCCTCGGTTTCATACCTAAAAGTCCATTTGAATCCAAATTCTCAGGTGGTCTATCTCAGCTGCCCAGCAGCACAGTGAGTACAGCACGAACGTTTGGCTTCTGCACCCACAGCAGAAGAGCTGGGATAGAAAGCTGGTGCTGGACCTGTTCAGCACACAACACCTTTACATTGGTGCCTCCATCGTTGCTTTCACTGCTAACTTTCATACAGGAAAAGCATTTGAATGGAATCAGTCCAGAGCCTGCTCTCTGCTGGCAGCAACACAGTCAGCACAGAATGAACAGTGGCATCTGCTCCCACAGCAGAAATACCAGCAGGGAAATCTAGTGCTGGGCCTCTTCAGCACACAAGCAGCTTTGCAACGGTGTCACCATCATTGCAGTCTCTCCTCGGTTTCATACCTAGAAGTCCATTTGAATCCAAATTCTCAGGTGGTGTCTCTCAGCTGCCCAGCAGCACAGTGAGTACAGCACGAACGTTTGGCCTCTGCTCCCACAGCAGAAGAGCCAGGATTGAAAGCTGGTGCTGGACCTGTTCAGCACACAATCACCTTAACATTGGTGCCTCCATCGTTGCTTTCACTGCTCACATTCATACAGGAAAAGCATTTGAATGGAATCAGTCCAGAGGCTGCTCTGTGCTGCGCAGCAACGCTATCAGGAGAGAATGAAGAGTGGCATCTGCTCCCACGGCAGAAGGATCAGCAGGGAAAGCTAGTGCTCTGACTCTCCAGCACACAGTCAGCTTTGCAACGGTGTCACCATCATTGCAGTCTCTCCTCGGTTTCATACCTAAAAGTCCATTTGAATCCAAATTCTCAGGTGGTGTCTCTCAGCTGCCCAGCAGCACAGTGAGTACAGCACGAACTTTTGGCCTCTGCTCCCACCACAGGACACCCAGGATTGAAAGCTGGTGCTGGGCCTCTTCAGCACACAATCACCTTTACACCGGTGCCTGCATCGTTGCTTTCACTGCTCACTTTCATACAGGAAAAGCATTTGAATGGAATCAGTCCAGAGCCTGCTCTCGGCTGCGCAGCAACGCAGTCAGCACAGAATGAACAGTGGCATCTGCTCCCACGGCAGAAACACCAGCAGGGAAAGCTAGTGCTGGGCCTCTTCAGCACACAAGCAGCTTTGCAACGGTGTCACCATCATTGCAGTCTCTCCTCGGTTTCATACCTAAAAGTCCATTTGAATCCAAATTCTCAGGTGGTGTCTCTCAGCTGCCCAGCCGCACAGTGAGTACAGCACGAACGTTTGGCCTCTGCTCCCACAGCCGAAGAGCCAGGATTGAAAGCTGGTGCTGGACCTGTTCAGCACACAATCACCTTTACATTGGTGCCTCCATCGCTGATTTCACTGCTCACTTTCATACAGGAAAAGCATTTGAATGGAATCAGTCCAGAGCCTGCTCTCTGCTGGCAGCAACACGGTGAGCACAGAATGAACAGTGGCATCTGCTCGCACGGCAGAAGGATCAGCAGGGAAAGCTAGTGCTCTGACTCTCCAGCTCACAGTCAGCTTTGCAACGGTGTCACCATCATTGCAAACTCTCCTCGGTTTCATACCTAAAAGTCCATTTGAATCCAAATTCTCAGGTGGTGTCTCTCAGCTGCCCAGCAGCACAGTGAGTACAGCACGAACGTTTGGCCTCTACTCCCACAGCAGAAGAGCCAGGATTGAAAGCTGGTGCTGGACCTGTTCAGCACACAATCACCTTTACATTGGTGCCTCCATCGTTGCTTTCACTGCTCACTTTCATACAGGAAAAGCATTTGAATGGAATCAGTCCAGGAACTGCTCTCAGCTGCGCAGCAACACAGTCAGCACAGAATGAACAGTGGCATCTGCTCCCACAGCAGAAGGACCAGCAGGTAAAGCTAGTGCTGGGCCTCTTCAGCACACAAGCAGCTTTGCAATGGTGTTACCATCATTGCAGTCTCTCCTCGGTTTCATACCTAAAAGTCCATTTGAATCCAAATTCTCAGGTGGTCTCTCTCAGCTGCCCAGCAGCACAATGAGTACAGCACGAACGTTTGGCCTCTGCTCCCACAGCAGAAGAGCCAGGATTGAAAGCTGGTGCTGGACCTGTTCAGCACACAATCACCTTTACATTGGTGCCTCCATCGTTGCTTTCACTGCTCACATTCATACAGGAAAAGCATTTGAATGGAATCAGTCCAGAGCCTGCTCTCTGCTGGCAGCAACACAGTCAGCACAGAATAAACAGTGGCATCTTCTCCCACGGCAGAAGGATCAGCAGGGAAAGCTAGCACTCTGACTCTCCAGCACACAATCAGCTTTGCAACGCTGTCACCATTATTGCAGTCTCTCCTCGGTTTCATACCTAAAAGTCCATTTGAATCCAAATTCTCAGGTGGTGTCTCTCAGCTGCCCAGCAGCACAGTGAGTACAGCACAAACGTTTGGCCTCTACTCCCACAGCAGAAGGACCAGCAGGGAAAGCTAGTGCTGGGCCTCTTCAGCACACAAGCAGCTTTGCAACGGTGTCACCATCATTACAGTCTCTCCTCGGTTTCATCCCTAAAAGTCCATTTGAATCCAAATTCTCAGGTGGTCACTCTCAGCTGCCCAGCAGCACAGTGAGTACAGCACGAACGTTTGGCCTCTGCTCCCACAGCAGAAGAGCCAGGATTGAAAGCTGGTGCTCGACCTGTTCAGCACACAATCACCTTTACATCGGTTCCTCCATCATTGCTTTCACTGCTCACTTTCATTCAGGAAAAGCATTTGAATGGAATCAGTCCAGAGCCTGCTCTCTGCTGCGCAGCAACACAGCACAGAATGAACAGTGGCATATGCTCCCAGAGCAGAAGGACCAGCAGGGAAAGCTAGTGCTGTGTCTCTTCAGCACACAGTCAGCTTTGCAACGGTGTCACCATCATTGCAGTCTCTCCTCGGTTTCATACCTAGAAGTCCATTTGAATCCAAATTCTCAGGTGGTGTCTCTCAGCTGCCCAGCAGCACAGTGAGTACAGCACGAACGTTTGGCCTCTGCTCCCACAGCAGAAGAGCCAGGATTGAAAGCTGGTGCTGGACCTGTTCAGCACACAATCACCTTAACATTGGTGCCTCCATCGTTGCTTTCACTGCTCACATTCATACAGGAAAAGCATTTGAATGGAATCAGTCCAGAGGCTGCTCTGTGCTGCGCAGCAACGCTATCAGCAGAGAATGAAGAGTGGCATCTGCTCCCACGGCAGAAGGATCAGCAGGGAAAGCTAGTGCTCTGACTCTCCAGCACACAGTCAGCTTTGCAACGGTGTCACCATCATTGCAGTCTCTCCTCGGTTTCATACCTAAAAGTCCATTTGAATCCAAATTCTCAGGTGGTGTCTCTCAGCTGCCCAGCAGCACAGTGAGTACAGCACGAACTTTTGGCCTCTGCTCCCACCACAGGAGACCCAGGATTGAAAGCTGGTGCTGGGCCTCTTCAGCACACAATCACCTTTACACCGGTGCCTGCATCGTTGCTTTCACTGCTCACTTTCATACAGGAAAAGCATTTGAATGGAATCAGTCCAGAGCCTGCTCTCGGCTGCGCAGCAACGCAGTCAGCACAGAATGAACAGTGGCATCTGCTCCCACGGCAGAAACACCAGCAGGGAAAGCTAGTGCTGGGCCTCTTCAGCACACAAGCAGCTTTGCAACGGTGTCACCATCATTGCAGTCTCTCCTCGGTTTCATACCTAAAAGTCCATTTGAATCCAAATTCTCAGGTGGTGTCTCTCAGCTGCCCAGCCGCACAGTGAGTACAGCACGAACGTTTGGCCTCTGCTCCCACAGCAGAAGAGCCAGGATTGAAAGCTGGTGCTGGACCTGTTCAGCACACAATCACCTTTACATTGGTGCCTCCATCGCTGATTTCACTGCTCACTTTCATACAGGAAAAGCATTTGAATGGAATCAGTCCAGAGCCTGCTCTCTGCTGGCAGCAACACGGTGAGCACAGAATGAACAGTGGCATCTGCTCCCACAGCAGAAGACCAGCAGGGAAAGCTAGTACTCTGCCTCTCCAGCACACAGTCAGCTTTGCAACGGTGTCACCATCATTGCAGTCTCTCCTCGGTTTCATACCTAAAAGTCCATTTGAATCCAAATTCTCTGGTGGTGTCTCTCAACTGCCCAGCAGCACAGTGAGTACAGCAGGAACGCTTGGCTTCTGCACCCACAGCAGAACAGGTAGGATTGAAAGCTGGTGCTGGGCCTGTTCAGCACACAATCCCCATTACATTGGTGCTTCCATCGCTGATTTCACTGCTCACTTCCATACAGGAAAAGCATTTGAATGGAATCAGTCCAGAGCCTGCTCTCTGCTGGCAGCAACACAGTCAGCACAGAATGAACAGTGGCATCTGCTCCCACGGCAGAAGGATCAGCAGGGAAAGCTAGTGCTCTGACTCTCCAGCACACAGTCAGCTTTGCAACGGTGTCACCATCATTGCAAACTCTCCTCGGTTTCATACCTAAAAGTCCATTTGAATCCAAATTCTCAGGTGGTGTCTCTCAGCTGCCCAGCAGCACAGTGAGTACAGCACGAACGTTTGGCCTCTACTCCCACAGCAGAAGAGCCAGGATTGAAAGCTGGTGCTGGACCTGTTCAGCACACAATCACCTTTACATTGGTGCCTCCATCGTTGCTTTCACTGCTCACTTTCATGCAGGAAAAGCATTTGAATGGAATCAGTCCAGAAACTGCTCTCAGCTGCGCAGCAACACAGTCAGCACAGAATGAATATTGGCATCAGCTCCGACAGCAGAAAGACCAGCAGGTAAAGCTAGTGCTGGGCCTCTTCAGCACACAAGCAGCTTTGCAATGGTGTCACCATCATTGCAGTCTCTCCTCGGTTTCATACCTAAAAGTCCATTTGAATCCAAATTCTCAGGTGGTCTCTCTCAGCTGCCCAGCAGCACAGTGAGTACAGCACGAACGTTTGGCCTCTGCTCCCACAGCAGAAGAGCCAGGATTGAAAGCTGGTGCTGGACCTGTTCAGCACACAATCACCTTTACATTGGTGCCTCCATCGTTGCTTTCACTGCTCACATTCATACAGGAAAAGCATTTGAATGGAATCAGTCCAGAGCCTGCTCTCGGCTGACAGCAACACAGTCAGCACAGAATAAACAGTGGCATCTTGTCCCACGGCAGAAGGATCAGCAGGGAAAGCTAGTGCTCTGACTCTCCAGCACACAATCAGCTTTGCAACGGTGTCACCATCATTGCAGTCTCTCCTCGGTTTCATACCTAGAAGTCCATTTGAATCCAAATTCTCAGGTGGTGTCTCTCAGCTGCCCAGCAGCACAGTGAGTACAGCACGAACGTTTGGCCTCTACTCCCACAGCAGAAGGACCAGCAGGGAAAGCTAGTGCTGGGCCTCTTCAGCACACAAGCAGCTTTGCAACGGTGTCACCATCATTACAGTCTCTCCTCGGTTTCATCCCTAAAAGTCCATTTGAATCCAAATTCTCAGGTGGTCACTCTCAGCTGCCCAGCAGCACAGTGAGTACAGCACGAACGTTTGGCCTCTGCTCCCACCACAGGAGACCCAGGATTGAAAGCTGGTGCTCGACCTGTTCAGCACACAATCACCTTTACATGGGTTCCGCCATCATTGCTTTCACTGCTCACTTTCATTCAGGAAAAGCATTTGAATGGAATCAGTCCAGAGCCTGCTCTCTGCTGCGCAGCAACGCAATCAGCAGAGAATGAAGAGTGGCATCTGCTCCCACGGCAGAAGGATCAGCAGGGAAAGCTAGTGCTCTGACTCTCCAGCACACAGTCAGCTTTGCAACGGTGTCACCATCATTGCAGTCTCTCCTCGGTTTCATACCTAAAAGTCCATTTGAATCCAAATTCTCAGGTGGTCTATCTCAGCTGCCCAGCAGCACAGTGAGTACAGCACGAACGTTTGGCTTCTGCACCCACAGCAGAAGAGCTGGGATAGAAAGCTGGTGCTGGACCTGTTCAGCACACAACACCTTTACATTGGTGCCTCCATCGTTGCTTTCACTGCTAACTGTCATACAGGAAAAGCATTTGAATGGAATCAGTCCAGAGCCTGCTCTCTGCTGGCAGCAACACAGTCAGCACAGAATGAACAGTGGCATCTGCTCCCACAGCAGAAATACCAGCAGGGAAATCTAGTGCTGGGCCTCTTCAGCACACAAGCAGCTTTGCAACGGTGTCACCATCATTGCAGTCTCTCCTCGGTTTCATACCTAAAAGTCCATTTGAATCCAAATTCTCAGGTGGTCTCTCTCAACTGCCCAGCAGCACAGTGAGTACAGCATGAACGTTTGGCTTCTGCACCCACAGCAGAACAGGTAGGATTGAAACCTGGTGCTGGACCTGTTCAGCACACAATCACATTTACATTGCTGCTTCCATCGCTGATTTCACTGCTCTCTTCCATACAGGAAAAGCATTTGAATGGAATCAGTCCAGAGGCTGCTCTCTGCTGGCAGCAACACAGTCAGCACAGAATGAACAGTGGCATCTGCTCCCACGGCAGAAGGATCAGCAGGGAAAGCTAGTGCTGGGCATCTTCAGCACACAGTCAGCTTTGCAACGGTGTCACCATCATTGCAAACTCTCCTCGGTTTCATACCTAAAAGTCCATTTGAATCCAAATTCTCAGGTGGTGTCTCTCAGCTGCCCAGCAGCACAGTGAGTACAGCACGAACTTTTGGCCTCTGCTCCCACAGAAGAAGAGCCAGGAATGAAAGCTGGTGCTGGACCAGTTCAGCACACAATCACCTTTACATTGGTGCCTCCATCGTTGCTTTCACTGCTCACATTCATACAGGAAAAGCATTTGAATGGCATCAGTCCAGATTCTGCTCTCTGCTGGCAGCAACACAGTGAGCACAGAATGAACAGTGGCATCTGCTCCCACGGCAGAAGGATCAGCAGGGAAAGATAGTGCTCTGACTCTCCAGCACACAGTCAACTTTGCAACGGTGTCACCATCATTGCAGTCTCTCCTCGGTTTCATACCTAAAAGTCCATTTGAATCCAAATTCTCAGGTGGTGTCTCTCAGCTGCCCAGCAGCACAGTGAGTACAGCACGAACTTTTGGCCTCTACTCCCACAGCAGAAGAGCCAGGATTGAAAGCTGGTGCTGGACCTGTTCAGCACACAATCACCTTTACATTGGTGCCTCCATCATTGCTTTCACTGCTCACATTCATACAGGAAAAGCATTTGAATGGAATCTGTTCAGAGCCTGCTCTCGGCTGCACATCAACACAATCAGCAGAGAATGAAGAGTGGCATCTGCTCCCACGGCAGAAGGATCAACAGGGAAAGATAGTGCTCTGACTCTCCAGCACACAGTCAGCTTTGCAACGGTGTCACCATCATTGCAGTCTCTCCTCGGTTTCATACCTAAAAGTCCATTTGAATCCAAATTCTCAGGTGGTGTCTCTCAGCTGCCCAGCAGCACAGTGAGTACAGCACGAACTTTTGGCCTCTGCTCCCACAACAGGAGAGCCAGGATTGAAAGCTGGTGCTGGGCCTGTTCAGCACACAATCACCTTTACACCGGTGCCTCCATCGTTGCTTTCACCGCTCACTTTCATACAGGAAAAGCATTTGAATGGAATCAGTCCCAGAGCCTGCCCTCGGCTGCGCAGCAACGCAGTCAGCACAGAATGAACAGTGGCATCTGCTCCCACAGCAGAAGGACCAGCAGGGAAAGCTAGTGCTGGGCCTCTTCAGCACACAAGCAGCTTTGCAACGGTGTCACCATCATTGCAGTCTCTCCTCGGTTTCATACCTAAAAGTCCATTTCAATCCAAATTCTCAGGTGGTGTCTCTCAGCTGCCCAGCAGCACAGTGAGTACAGCACGAACGTTTGGCCTCTGCTCCCACAGCAGAAGAGCCAGGATTGAAAGCTGGTGCTGGACCTGTTCAGCACACAATCCCCTTTACATTGGTGCCTCCATCGTTGCTTTCACTGCTCACATTCATACAGGAAAAGCATTTGAATGGAATCAGTCCAGAGCATGCTCTCTGCTGGCAGCAACACAGTCAGCACAGAATGAACAGTGGCATCTGCTCCCACGGCAGAAGGATCAGCAGGGAAAGCTAGTGCTCTGACTCTCCAGCACACAATCAGCTTTGCAACGGTGTCACCATCATTGCAGTCTCTCCTCGGTTTCATACCTAAAAGTCCATTTGAATCCAAATTCTCAGGTGGTCTCTCTCAGCTGCCCAGCAGCACAGTGAGTACAGCACGAACGTTTGGCTTCTGCTCCCCACAGCAGAAGAGCCAGGATTGAAAGCTGGTGCTGGACCTGTTCAGCACACAATCACCTTTACATTGGTGCCTCCATCGTTGCTTTCACTGCTCACTTTCATACAGGAAAAGCATTTGAATGGAATCAGTCCAGAGCCTGCTCTCGGCTGGCAGCAACACAGTCAGCAGAGAATGAACAGCGGCATCTGCTCCCACAGCAGAAGGACCAGCAGGGAAAGCTAGTGCTGGGCCTATTCAGCACACAAGCAGCTTTGCAACGGGGTCACCATCTTTGCAGTCTCTCCTCGGTTTCATACCTAAAAGTCCATTTGAATCCAAATTCTCTGGTGGTCTCTCTCAACTGCCCAGCAGCACAGTGAGTACAGCATGAACGTTTGGCTTCTGCACCTACAGCAGAACAGGTAGGATTGAAACCTGGTGCTGGACCTGTTCAGCACACAAGCACCTTTACATTGGTGCTTCCATCGCTGATTTCACTGCTCACTTCCATACAGGAAAAGCATTTGAATGGAATCAGTCCAGAGCCTGCTCTCTGCTGGCAGCAACACAGTCAGCACAGAATGAACAGTGGCATCTGCTCCCACGGCAGAAGGATCAGCAGGGAAAGCTAGTGCTCTGACTCTCCAGCACACAGTCAGCTTTGCAACGGTGTCACCATCATTGCAGTCTCTCCTCGGTTTCATACCTAAAAGTCCATTTGAATCCAAATTCTCAGGTGGTGTCTCTCAGCTGCCCAGCAGCACAGTGAGTACAGCACGAACTTTTGGCCTCTGCTCCCACAGCAGAAGAGCCAGGATTGAAAGCTGGTGCTGGACCTGTTCAGCGCACAATCACCTTTACATTGGTGCCTCCATCGCTGATTTCACTGCTCACTTTCATACAGGAAAAGCATTTGAATGGAATCAGACCAGAGCCTGCTCTCTGCTGGCAGCAACACAGTGAGCACAGAATGAACAGTGGCATCTGCTCCCACAGCAGAAGGACCAGCAGGGAAAGCTAGTGCTGGGCCTCTTCAGCACACAAGCAGCTTTGCAACGGTGTCACCATCATTGCAGTCTCTCCTTGGTTTCATACCTAAAAGTCCATTTGAATCCAAATTCTCAGGTGGTGTCTCTCAGCTGCCCAGCAGCACAGTGAGTACAGCACGAACTTTTGGCCTCTGCTCCCACAACAGGAGAGCCAGGATTGAAAGCTGGTGCTGGGCCTCTTCAGCACACAATCACCTTTACACCGGTGCCTCCATCGTTGCTTTCACCGCTCACTTTCATACAGGAAAAGCATTTGAATGGAATCAGTCCAGAGCCTGCCCTCGGCTGCGCAGCAACGCAGTCAGCACAGAATGAACAGTGGCATCTGCTCCCACAGCAGAAGGACCAGCAGGGAAAGCTAGTGCTGGGCCTCTTCAGCACACAAGCAGCTTTGCAACGGTGTCACCATCATTGCAGTCTCTCCTCGGTTTCATACCTAAAAGTCCATTTCAATCCAAATTCTCAGGTGGTGTCTCTCAGCTGCCCAGCAGCACAGTGAGTACAGCACGAACGTTGGGCCTCTGCTCCCACAGCAGAAGAGCCAGGATTGAAAGCTGGTGCTGGACCTGTTCAGCACACAATCACCTTTACATTGGTGCCTCCATCGTTGCTTTCACTGCTCACATTCATACAGGAAAAGCATTTGAATGGAATCAGTCCAGAGCATGCTCTCTGCTGGCAGCAACACAGTCAGCACAGAATGAACAGTGGCATCTGCTCCCACGGCAGAAGGATCAGCAGGGAAAGCTAGTGCTCTGACTCTCCAGCACACAATCAGATTTGCAACGGTGTCACCATCATTGCAGTCTCTCCTCGGTTTCATACCTTAAAAGTCCATTTGAATCCAAATTCTCAGGTGGTGTCTCTCAGCTGCCCAGCAGCACAGTGAGTACAGCACGAACGTTTGGCCTCTGCTCCCACAGCAGAAGAGCCAGGATTGAAAGCTGGTGCTGGACCTGTTCAGCACACAATCACCTTTACATTGGTGCCTCCATCGTTGCTTTCACTGCTCACTTTCATACAGGAAAAGCATTTGAATGGAATCAGTCCAGAGCCTGCTCTCGGCTGGCAGCAACACAGACAGCAGAGAATGAACAGCGGCATCTGCTCCCACAGCAGAAGGACCAGCAGGGAAAGCTAGTGCTGGGCCTATTCAGCACACAAGCAGCTTTGCAACGGGGTCACCATCTTTGCAGTCTCTCCTCGGTTTCATACCTAAAAGTCCATTTGAATCCAAATTCTCAGGTGGTGTCTCTCAGCTGCCCAGCAGCACAGTGAGTACAGCACGAACTTTTGGCCTCTGTTCCCACAGCAGAAGAGCCAGGATTGAAAGCTGGTGCTGGACCTGTTCAGCGCACAATCACCTTTACATTGGTGCCTCCATCGCTGATTTCACTGCTCACTTTCATACAGGAAAAGCATTTGAATGGAATCAGTCCAGAGCCTGCTCTCTGCTGGCAGCAACACAGTGAGCACAGAATGAACAGTGGCATCTGCTCCACAGCAGAAGGACCAGCAGGGAAAGCTAGTGCTGGGCCTCTTCAGCACACAAGCAGCTTTGCAACGGTGTCACCATCATTGCAGTCTCTCCTCGGTTTCATACCTAAAAGTCCATTTGAATACAAATTCTCAGGTGTGTCTCTCAGCTGCCCAGCAGCACAGTGAGTACAGCACGAACTTTTGGCCTCTGCTCCCACAACAGGAGAGCCAGGATTGAAAGCTGGTGCTGGGCCTCTTCAGCACACAATCACCTTTACACCGGTGCCTCCATCGTTGCTTTCACCGCTCACTTTCATACAGGAAAAGCATTTGAATGGAATCAGTCCAGAGCCTGCCCTCGGCTGCGCAGCAACGCAGTCAGCACAGAATGAACAGTGGCATCTGCTCCCACAGCAGAAGGACCAGCAGGGAAAGCTAGTGCTGGGCCTCTTCAGCACACAAGCAGCTTTGCAACGGTGTCACCATCATTGCAGTCTCTCCTCGGTTTCATACCTAAAAGTCCATTTCAATCCAAATTCTCAGGTGGTGTCTCTCAGCTGCCCAGCAGCACAGTGAGTACAGCACGAACGTTTGGCCTCTGCTCCCACAGCAGAAGAGCCAGGATTGAAAGCTGGTGCTGGACCTGTTCAGCACACAATCACCTTTACATTGGTGCCTCCATCGTTGCTTTCACTGCTCACATTCATACAGGAAAAGCATTTGAATGGAATCAGTCCAGAGCCTGCTGTCTGCTGGCAGCAACACAGTCAGCACAGAATGAACAGTGGCATCTGCTCCCACGGCAGAAGGATCAGCAGGGAAAGCTAGTGCTCTGACTCTCCAGCACACAATCAGCTTTGCAACGGTGTCACCATCATTGCAGTCTCTCCTCGGTTTCATACCTAAAAGTCCATTTGAATCCATATTCTCAGGTGGTATCTCTCAGCTGCCCAGCAGCACAGTGAGTACAGCACGAAAGTTTGGCCTCTGCTCCCACAGCAGAAGAGCCAGGATTGAAAGCTGGTGCTGGACCTGTTCAGCACACAATCACCTTTACATTGGTGCCTCCATCGTTGCTTTCACTGCTCACATTCATACAGAAAAAGCATTTGAATGGAATCAGTCCAGAGCCTGCTCTCTGCTGGCAGCAACACAGTCAGCACAGAATGAACAGTGGCATCTGCTCCCACGGCAGAAGGATCAGCAGGGAAAGCTAGTGCTCTGACTCTCCAGCACACAATCAGATTTGCAACGGTGTCACCATCATTGCAGTCTCTCCTCGGTTTCATACCTAAAAGTCCATTTGAATCCAAATTCTCAGGTGGTGTCTCTCAGCTGCCCAGCAGCACAGTGAGTACAGCACGAACTTTTGGCCTCTGCTCCACAGCAGAAGAGCCAGGATTGAAAGCTGGTGCTGGACCTGTTCAGCACACAATCACCTTTACATTGGTGCCTCCATCGCTGATTTCACTGCTCACTTTCATACAGGAAAAGCATTTGAATGGAATCAGTCCAGAGCCTGCTCTCTGCTGGCAGCAACAGAGTCAGCACAGAATGAACAGTGGCATCTGCTCCCACAGCAGAAGGACCAGCAGGGAAAGCTAGTGCTGGGCCTCTTCAGCACACAAGCAGCTTTGCAACAGTGTCACCATCATTGCAGTCTCTCCTCGGTTTCATACCTGAAAGTGCATTTGAATCCAAATTCTCAGGTGGTGTCTCTCAGCTGCCCAGCAGCACAGTGAGTACAGCACGAACGTTTGTCCTCTACTCCCACAGCAGAAGAGCCAGGATTGAAAGCTGGTGCTGGGCCTGTTCAGCACACAATCACCTTTACACCGGTGCCTCCATCGTTGCTTTCACCGCTCACTTTCATACAGGAAAAGCATTTGAATGGAATCAGTCCAGAGCCTGCCCTCGGCTGCGCAGCAACGCAGTCAGCACAGAATGAACAGTGGCATCTGCTCCCACAGCAGAAGGACCAGCAGGGAAAGCTAGTGCTGGGCCTCTTCAGCACACAAGCAGCTTTGCAACGGTGTCACCATCATTGCAGTCTCTCCTCGGTTTCATACCTAAAAGTCCATTTCAATCCAAATTCTCAGGTGGTGTCTCTCAGCTGCCCAGCAGCACAGTGAGTACAGCACGAACGTTTGGCCTCTGCTCCCACAGCAGAAGAGCCAGGATTGAAAGCTGGTGCTGGACCTGTTCAGCACACAATCACCTTTACATTGGTGCCTCCATCGTTGCTTTCACTGCTCACATTCATACAGGAAAAGCATTTGAATGGAATCAGTCCAGAGCCTGCTCTCTGCTGGCAGCAACACAGTCAGCACAGAATGAACAGTGGCATCTGCTCCCACGGCAGAAGGATCAGCAGGGAAAGCTAGTGCTCTGACTCTCCAGCACACAATCAGCTTTGCAACCATGTCACAATCATTGCAGTCTCTCCTCGGTTTCATACCTAAAAGTCCATTTGAATCCAAATTCTCAGGTGGTCTCTCTCAGCTGCCCAGCAGCACAGTGAGTACAGCACGAACGTTTGGCTTCTGCTCCCACAGCAGAAGAGCCAGGATTGAAAGCTGGTGCTGGACCTGTTCAGCACACAATCACCTTTACATTGGTGCCTCCATCGTTGCTTTCACTGCTCACTTTCATACAGGAAAAGCATTTGAATGGAATCAGTCCAGAGCCTGCTCTCGGCTGGCAGCAACACAGTCAGCAGAGAATGAACAGTGGCATCTGCTCCCACAGCAGAAGGACCAGCAGGGAAAGCTAGTGCTGGGCCTATTCAGCACACAAGCAGCTTTGCAACGGGGTCACCATCTTTGCAGTCTCTCCTCGGTTTCATACCTAAAAGTCCATTTGAATCCAAATTCTCTGGTGGTCTCTCTCAACTGCCCAGCAGCACAGTGAGTACAGCATGAACGTTTGGCTTCTGCACCTACAGCAGAACAGGTAGGATTGAAACCTGGTGCTGGACCTGTTCAGCACACAAGCACCTTTACATTGGTGCTTCCATCGCTGATTTCACTGCTCACTTCCATACAGGAAAAGCATTTGAATGGAATCAGTCCAGAGCCTGCTCTCTGCTGGCAGCAACACAGTCAGCACAGAATGAACAGTGGCATCTGCTCCCACGGCAGAAGGATCAGCAGGGAAAGCTAGTGCTCTGACTCTCCAGCACACAGTCAGCTTTGCAACGGTGTCACCATCATTGCAGTCTCTCCTCGGTTTCATTCCTGAAAGTCCATTTGAATCCAAATTCTCAGGTGGTGTCTCTCAGGTGCCCAGCAGCACAGTGAGTACAGCACGAACGTTTGGCCTCTACTCCCACAGCAGAAGAGCCAGGATTGAAAGCTGGTGCTGGACCTGTTCAGCACACAATCACCTTTACATTGGTGCCTCCATCGTTGCTTTCAATGCTCACTTTCATGCAGGAAAAGCATTTGAATGGAATCAGTCCAGAAACTGCTCTCAGCTGCGCAGCAACACAGTCAGCACAGAATGAATATTGGCATCAGCTCCGACAGCAGAAAGACCAGCAGGTAAAGCTAGTGCTGGGCCTCTTCAGCACACAAGCAGCTTTGCAATGGTGTCACCATCATTGCAGTCTCTCCTCGGTTTCATACCTAAAAGTCCATTTGAATCCAAATTCTCAGGTGGTCTCTCTCAGCTGCCCAGCAGCACAGTGAGTACAGCACGAACGTTTGGCCTCTGCTCCCACAGCAGAAGAGCCAGGATTGAAAGCTGGTGCTGGACCTGTTCAGCACACAATCACCTTTACATTGGTGCCTCCATCGTTGCTTTCACTGCTCACATTCATACAGGAAAAGCATTTGAATGGAATCAGTCCAGAGCCTGCTCTCGGCTGACAGCAACACAGTCAGCACAGAATAAACAGTGGCATCTTGTCCCACGGCAGAAGGATCAGCAGGGAAAGCTAGTGCTCTGACTCTCCAGCACACAATCAGCTTTGCAACGGTGTCACCATCATTGCAGTCTCTCCTCGGTTTCATACCTAGAAGTCCATTTGAATCCAAATTCTCAGGTGGTGTCTCTCAGCTGCCCAGCAGCACAGTGAGTACAGCACGAACGTTTGGCCTCTACTCCCACAGCAGAAGGACCAGCAGGGAAAGCTAGTGCTGGGCCTCTTCAGCACACAAGCAGCTTTGCAACGGTGTCACCATCATTACAGTCTCTCCTCGGTTTCATCCCTAAAAGTCCATTTGAATCCAAATTCTCAGGTGGTCACTCTCAGCTGCCCAGCAGCACAGTGAGTACAGCACGAACGTTTGGCCTCTGCTCCCACCACAGGAGACCCAGGATTGAAAGCTGGTGCTCGACCTGTTCAGCACACAATCACCTTTACATGGGTTCCGCCATCATTGCTTTCACTGCTCACTTTCATTCAGGAAAAGCATTTGAATGGAATCAGTCCAGAGCCTGCTCTCTGCTGCGCAGCAACGCAATCAGCAGAGAATGAAGAGTGGCATCTGCTCCCACGGCAGAAGGATCAGCAGGGAAAGCTAGTGCTCTGACTCTCCAGCACACAGTCAGCTTTGCAACGGTGTCACCATCATTGCAGTCTCTCCTCGGTTTCATACCTAAAAGTCCATTTGAATCCAAATTCTCAGGTGGTCTATCTCAGCTGCCCAGCAGCACAGTGAGTACAGCACGAACGTTTGGCTTCTGCACCCACAGCAGAAGAGCTGGGATAGAAAGCTGGTGCTGGACCTGTTCAGCACACAACACCTTTACATTGGTGCCTCCATCGTTGCTTTCACTGCTAACTGTCATACAGGAAAAGCATTTGAATGGAATCAGTCCAGAGCCTGCTCTCTGCTGGCAGCAACACAGTCAGCACAGAATGAACAGTGGCATCTGCTCCCACAGCAGAAATACCAGCAGGGAAATCTAGTGCTGGGCCTCTTCAGCACACAAGCAGCTTTGCAACGGTGTCACCA
Source organism: Pezoporus flaviventris (assembly GCF_033815535.1). Taxonomy (NCBI): domain Eukaryota; kingdom Metazoa; phylum Chordata; class Aves; order Psittaciformes; family Psittacidae; genus Pezoporus; species Pezoporus flaviventris. Next base: position 257,981 of record NW_026892854.1, on the reverse strand, counting down.
TCATTGCAGTCTCTCCTCGGTTTCATACCTAAAAGTCCATTTGAATCCAAATTCTCAGGTGGTCTCTCTCAACTGCCCAGCAGCACAGTGAGTACAGCATGAACGTTTGGCTTCTGCACCCACAGCAGAACAGGTAGGATTGAAACCTGGTGCTGGACCTGTTCAGCACACAATCACATTTACATTGCTGCTTCCATCGCTGATTTCACTGCTCTCTTCCATACAGGAAAAGCATTTGAATGGAATCAGTCCAGAGGCTGCTCTCTGCTGGCAGCAACACAGTCAGCACAGAATGAACAGTGGCATCTGCTCCCACGGCAGAAGGATCAGCAGGGAAAGCTAGTGCTGGGCATCTTCAGCACACAGTCAGCTTTGCAACGGTGTCACCATCATTGCAAACTCTCCTCGGTTTCATACCTAAAAGTCCATTTGAATCCAAATTCTCAGGTGGTGTCTCTCAGCTGCCCAGCAGCACAGTGAGTACAGCACGAACTTTTGGCCTCTGCTCCCACAGAAGAAGAGCCAGGAATGAAAGCTGGTGCTGGACCAGTTCAGCACACAATCACCTTTACATTGGTGCCTCCATCGTTGCTTTCACTGCTCACATTCATACAGGAAAAGCATTTGAATGGCATCAGTCCAGATTCTGCTCTCTGCTGGCAGCAACACAGTGAGCACAGAATGAACAGTGGCATCTGCTCCCACGGCAGAAGGATCAGCAGGGAAAGATAGTGCTCTGACTCTCCAGCACACAGTCAACTTTGCAACGGTGTCACCATCATTGCAGTCTCTCCTCGGTTTCATACCTAAAAGTCCATTTGAATCCAAATTCTCAGGTGGTGTCTCTCAGCTGCCCAGCAGCACAGTGAGTACAGCACGAACTTTTGGCCTCTACTCCCACAGCAGAAGAGCCAGGATTGAAAGCTGGTGCTGGACCTGTTCAGCACACAATCACCTTTACATTGGTGCCTCCATCATTGCTTTCACTGCTCACATTCATACAGGAAAAGCATTTGAATGGAATCTGTTCAGAGCCTGCTCTCGGCTGCACATCAACACAATCAGCAGAGAATGAAGAGTGGCATCTGCTCCCACGGCAGAAGGATCAACAGGGGAAAGATAGTGCTCTGACTCTCCAGCACACAGTCAGCTTTGCAACGGTGTCACCATCATTGCAGTCTCTCCTCGGTTTCATACCTAAAAGTCCATTTGAATCCAAATTCTCAGGTGGTGTCTCTCAGCTGCCCAGCAGCACAGTGAGTACAGCACGAACTTTTGGCCTCTGCTCCCACAACAGGAGAGCCAGGATTGAAAGCTGGTGCTGGGCCTGTTCAGCACACAATCACCTTTACACCGGTGCCTCCATCGTTGCTTTCACCGCTCACTTTCATACAGGAAAAGCATTTGAATGGAATCAGTCCAGAGCCTGCCCTCGGCTGCGCAGCAACGCAGTCAGCACAGAATGAACAGTGGCATCTGCTCCCACAGCAGAAGGACCAGCAGGGAAAGCTAGTGCTGGGCCTCTTCAGCACACAAGCAGCTTTGCAACGGTGTCACCATCATTGCAGTCTCTCCTCGGTTTCATACCTAAAAGTCCATTTCAATCCAAATTCTCAGGTGGTGTCTCTCAGCTGCCCAGCAGCACAGTGAGTACAGCACGAACGTTTGGCCTCTGCTCCCACAGCAGAAGAGCCAGGATTGAAAGCTGGTGCTGGACCTGTTCAGCACACAATCCCCTTTACATTGGTGCCTCCATCGTTGCTTTCACTGCTCACATTCATACAGGAAAAGCATTTGAATGGAATCAGTCCAGAGCATGCTCTCTGCTGGCAGCAACACAGTCAGCACAGAATGAACAGTGGCATCTGCTCCCACGGCAGAAGGATCAGCAGGGAAAGCTAGTGCTCTGACCTCTCCAGCACACAATCAGCTTTGCAACGGTGTCACCATCATTGCAGTCTCTCCTCGGTTTCATACCTAAAAGTCCATTTGAATCCAAATTCTCAGGTGGTCTCTCTCAGCTGCCCAGCAGCACAGTGAGTACAGCACGAACGTTTGGCTTCTGCTCCCACAGCAGAAGAGCCAGGATTGAAAGCTGGTGCTGGACCTGTTCAGCACACAATCACCTTTACATTGGTGCCTCCATCGTTGCTTTCACTGCTCACTTTCATACAGGAAAAGCATTTGAATGGAATCAGTCCAGAGCCTGCTCTCGGCTGGCAGCAACACAGTCAGCAGAGAATGAACAGCGGCATCTGCTCCCACAGCAGAAGGACCAGCAGGGAAAGCTAGTGCTGGGCCTATTCAGCACACAAGCAGCTTTGCAACGGGGTCACCATCTTTGCAGTCTCTCCTCGGTTTCATACCTAAAAGTCCATTTGAATCCAAATTCTCTGGTGGTCTCTCTCAACTGCCCAGCAGCACAGTGAGTACAGCATGAACGTTTGGCTTCTGCACCTACAGCAGAACAGGTAGGATTGAAACCTGGTGCTGGACCTGTTCAGCACACAAGCACCTTTACATTGGTGCTTCCATCGCTGATTTCACTGCTCACTTCCATACAGGAAAAGCATTTGAATGGAATCAGTCCAGAGCCTGCTCTCTGCTGGCAGCAACACAGTCAGCACAGAATGAACAGTGGCATCTGCTCCCACGGCAGAAGGATCAGCAGGGAAAGCTAGTGCTCTGACTCTCCAGCACACAGTCAGCTTTGCAACGGTGTCACCATCATTGCAGTCTCTCCTCGGTTTCATACCTAAAAGTCCATTTGAATCCAAATTCTCAGGTGGTGTCTCTCAGCTGCCCAGCAGCACAGTGAGTACAGCACGAACTTTTGGCCTCTGCTCCCACAGCAGAAGAGCCAGGATTGAAAGCTGGTGCTGGACCTGTTCAGCGCACAATCACCTTTACATTGGTGCCTCCATCGCTGATTTCACTGCTCACTTTCATACAGGAAAAGCATTTGAATGGAATCAGACCAGAGCCTGCCTCTCTGCTGGCAGCAACACAGTGAGCACAGAATGAACAGTGGCATCTGCTCCCACAGCAGAAGGACCAGCAGGGAAAGCTAGTGCTGGGCCTCTTCAGCACACAAGCAGCTTTGCAACGGTGTCACCATCATTGCAGTCTCTCCTTGGTTTCATACCTAAAAGTCCATTTGAATCCAAATTCTCAGGTGGTGTCTCTCAGCTGCCCAGCAGCACAGTGAGTACAGCACGAACTTTTGGCCTCTGCTCCCACAACAGGAGAGCCAGGATTGAAAGCTGGTGCTGGGCCTCTTCAGCACACAATCACCTCTACACCGGTGCCTCCATCGTTGCTTTCACCGCTCACTTTCATACAGGAAAAGCATTTGAATGGAATCAGTCCAGAGCCTGCCCTCGGCTGCGCAGCAACGCAGTCAGCACAGAATGAACAGTGGCATCTGCTCCCACAGCAGAAGGACCAGCAGGGAAAGCTAGTGCTGGGCCTCTTCAGCACACAAGCAGCTTTGCAACGGTGTCACCATCATTGCAGTCTCTCCTCGGTTTCATACCTAAAAGTCCATTTCAATCCAAATTCTCAGGTGGTGTCTCTCAGCTGCCCAGCAGCACAGTGAGTACAGCACGAACGTTTGGCCTCTGCTCCCACAGCAGAAGAGCCAGGATTGAAAGCTGGTGCTGGACCTGTTCAGCACACAATCACCTTTACATTGGTGCCTCCATCGTTGCTTTCACTGCTCACATTCATACAGGAAAAGCATTTGAATGGAATCAGTCCAGAGCATGCTCTCTGCTGGCAGCAACACAGTCAGCACAGAATGAACAGTGGCATCTGCTCCCACGGCAGAAGGATCAGCAGGGAAAGCTAGTGCTCTGACTCTCCAGCACACAATCAGATTTGCAACGGTGTCACCATCATTGCAGTCTCTCCTCGGTTTCATACCTAAAAGTCCATTTGAATCCAAATTCTCAGGTGGTGTCTCTCAGCTGCCCAGCAGCACAGTGAGTACAGCACGAACGTTTGGCCTCTGCTCCCACAGCAGAAGAGCCAGGATTGAAAGCTGGTGCTGGACCTGTTCAGCACACAATCACCTTTACATTGGTGCCTCCATCGTTGCTTTCACTGCTCACTTTCATACAGGAAAAGCATTTGAATGGAATCAGTCCAGAGCCTGCTCTCGGCTGGCAGCAACACAGACAGCAGAGAATGAACAGCGGCATCTGCTCCCACAGCAGAAGGACCAGCAGGGAAAGCTAGTGCTGGGCCTATTCAGCACACAAGCAGCTTTGCAACGGGGTCACCATCTTTGCAGTCTCTCTCGGTTTCATACCTAAAAGTCCATTTGAATCCAAATTCTCAGGTGGTGTCTCTCAGCTGCCCAGCAGCACAGTGAGTACAGCACGAACTTTTGGCCTCTGTTCCCACAGCAGAAGAGCCAGGATTGAAAGCTGGTGCTGGACCTGTTCAGCGCACAATCACCTTTACATTGGTGCCTCCATCGCTGATTTCACTGCTCACTTTCATACAGGAAAAGCATTTGAATGGAATCAGTCCCAGAGCCTGCTCTCTGCTGGCAGCAACACAGTGAGCACAGAATGAACAGTGGCATCTGCTCCCACAGCAGAAGGACCAGCAGGGAAAGCTAGTGCTGGGCCTCTTCAGCACACAAGCAGCTTTGCAACGGTGTCACCATCATTGCAGTCTCTCCTCGGTTTCATACCTAAAAGTCCATTTGAATACAAATTCTCAGGTGGTGTCTCTCAGCTGCCCAGCAGCACAGTGAGTACAGCACGAACTTTTGGCCTCTGCTCCCACAACAGGAGAGCCAGGATTGAAAGCTGGTGCTGGGCCTCTTCAGCACACAATCACCTTTACACCGGTGCCTCCATCGTTGCTTTCACCGCTCACTTTCATACAGGAAAAGCATTTGAATGGAATCAGTCCAGAGCCTGCCCTCGGCTGCGCAGCAACGCAGTCAGCACAGAATGAACAGTGGCATCTGCTCCCACAGCAGAAGGACCAGCAGGGAAAGCTAGTGCTGGGCCTCTTCAGCACACAAGCAGCTTTGCAACGGTGTCACCATCATTGCAGTCTCTCCTCGGTTTCATACCTAAAAGTCCATTTCAATCCAAATTCTCAGGTGGTGTCTCTCAGCTGCCCAGCAGCACAGTGAGTACAGCACGAACGTTTGGCCTCTGCTCCCACAGCAGAAGAGCCAGGATTGAAAGCTGGTGCTGGACCTGTTCAGCACACAATCACCTTTACATTGGTGCCTCCATCGTTGCTTTCACTGCTCACATTCATAAAGGAAAAAGCATTTGAATGGAATCAGTCCAGAGCCTGCTGTCTGCTGGCAGCAACACAGGTCAGCACAGAATGAACAGTGGCATCTGCTCCCACGGCAGAAGGATCAGCAGGGAAAGCTAGTGCTCTGACTCTCCAGCACACAATCAGCTTGCAACGGTGTCACCATCATTGCAGTCTCTCCTCGGTTTCATACCTAAAAGTCCATTTGAATCCATATTCTCAGGTGGTATCTCTCAGCTGCCCAGCAGCACAGTGAGTACAGCACGAAAGTTTGGCCTCTGCTCCCACAGCAGAAGAGCCAGGATTGAAAGCTGGTGCTGGACCTGTTCAGCACACAATCACCTTTCACATTGGCTGCCTCCATCGTTGCTTTCACTGCTCACATTCATACAGAAAAAGCATTTGAATGGAATCAGTCCAGAGCCTGCTCTCTGCTGGCAGCAACACAGTCAGCACAGAATGAACAGTGGCATCTGCTCCCACGGCAGAAGGATCAGCAGGGAAAGCTAGTGCTCTGACTCTCCAGCACACAATCAGATTTGCAACGGTGTCACCATCATTGCAGTCTCTCCTCGGTTTCATACCTAAAAGTCCATTTGAATCCAAATTCTCAGGTGGTGTCTCTCAGCTGCCCAGCAGCACAGTGAGTACAGCACGAACTTTTGGCCTCTGCTCCACAGCAGAAGAGCCAGGATTGAAAGCTGGTGCTGGACCTGTTCAGCACACAATCACCTTTACATTGGTGCCTCCATCGCTGATTTCACTGCTCACTTTCATACAGGAAAAGCATTTGAATGGAATCAGTCCAGAGCCTGCTCTCTGCTGGCAGCAACAGAGTCAGCACAGAATGAACAGTGGCATCTGCTCCCACAGCAGAAGGACCAGCAGGGAAAGCTAGTGCTGGGCCTCTTCAGCACACAAGCAGCTTTGCAACAGTGTCACCATCATTGCAGTCTCTCCTCGGTTTCATACCTGAAAGTGCATTTGAATCCAAATTCTCAGGTGGTGTCTCTCAGCTGCCCAGCAGCACAGTGGAGTACAGCACGAACGTTTGTCCTCTACTCCCACAGCAGAAGAGCCAGGATTGAAAGCTGGTGCTGGGCCTGTTCAGCACACAATCACCTTTACACCGGTGCCTCCATCGTTGCTTTCACCGCTCACTTTCATACAGGAAAAGCATTTGAATGGAATCAGTCCAGAGCCTGCCCTCGGCTGCGCAGCAACGCAGTCAGCACAGAATGAACAGTGGCATCTGCCCCCACAGCAGAAGGACCAGCAGGGAAAGCTAGTGCTGGCCTCTTCAGCACACAAGCAGCTTTGCAACGGTGTCACCATCATTGCAGTCTCTCCTCGGTTTCATACCTAAAAGTCCATTTCAATCCAAATTCTCAGGTGGTGTCTCTCAGCTGCCCAGCAGCACAGTGAGTACAGCACGAACGTTTGGCCTCTGCTCCCACAGCAGAAGAGCCAGGAATTGAAAAGCTGGTGCTGGACCTGTTCAGCACACAATCACCTTTACATTGGTGCCTCCATCGTTGCTTTCACTGCTCACATTCATACAGGAAAAGCATTTGAATGGAATCAGTCCAGAGCCTGCTCTCTGCTGGCAGCAACACAGTCAGCACAGAATGAACAGTGGCATCTGCTCCCACGGCAGAAGGATCAGCAGGAAAGCTAGTGCTCTGACTCTCCAGCACACAATCAGCTTTGCAACCATGTCACCATCATTGCAGTCTCTCCTCGGTTTCATACCTAAAAGTCCATTTGAATCCAAATTCTCAGGTGGTCTCTCTCAGCTGCCCAGCAGCACAGTGAGTACAGCACGAACGTTTGGCTTCTGCTCCCACAGCAGAAGAGCCAGGATTGAAAGCTGGTGCTGGACCTGTTCAGCACACAATCACCTTTACATTGGTGCCTCCATCGTTGCTTTCACTGCTCACTTTCATACAGGAAAAGCATTTGAATGGAATCAGTCCAGAGCCTGCTCTCGGCTGGCAGCAACACAGTCAGCAGAGAATGAACAGTGGCATCTGCTCCCACAGCAGAAGGACCAGCAGGGAAAGCTAGTGCTGGGCCTATTCAGCACACAAGCAGCTTTGCAACGGGGTCACCATCTTTGCAGTCTCTCCTCGGTTTCATACCTAAAAGTCCATTTGAATCCAAATTCTCTGGTGGTCTCTCTCAACTGCCCAGCAGCACAGTGAGTACAGCATGAACGTTTGGCTTCTGCACCTACAGCAGAACAGGTAGGATTGAAACCTGGTGCTGGACCTGTTCAGCACACAAGCACCTTTACATTGGTGCTTCCATCGCTGATTTCACTGCTCACTTCCATACAGGAAAAGCATTTGAATGGAATCAGTCCAGAGCCTGCTCTCTGCTGGCAGCAACACAGTCAGCACAGAATGAACAGTGGCATCTGCTCCCACGGCAGAAGGATCAGCAGGGAAAGCTAGTGCTCTGACTCTCCAGCACACAGTCAGCTTTGCAACGGTGTCACCATCATTGCAGTCTCTCCTCGGTTTCATTCCTGAAAGTCCATTTGAATCCAAATTCTCAGGTGGTGTCTCTCAGGTGCCCAGCAGCACAGTGAGTACAGCACGAACGTTTGGCCTCTACTCCCACAGCAGAAGAGCCAGGATTGAAAGCTGGTGCTGGACCTGTTCAGCACACAATCACCTTTACATTGGTGCCTCCATCGTTGCTTTCACTGCTCACTTTCATACAGGAAAAGCATTTGAATGGAATCAGTCCAGAAACTGCTCTCAGCTGCGCAGCAACACAGTCAGCACAGAATGAACAGTGGCATCTGCTCCCACGGCAGAAGGACCAGCAGGTAAAGCTAGTGCTGGGCCTCTTCAGCACACAAGCAGCTTTGCAATGGTGTCACCATCATTGCAGTCTCCTCGGTTTCATACCTAAAAGTCCATTTGAATCCAAAATTCTCAGGTGGTGTCTCTCAGCTGCCCAGCAGCACAGTGAGTACAGCACGAAAGTTTGGCCTCTGCTCCCACAGCAGAAGAGCCAGGATTGAAAGCTGGTGCTGGACCTGTTCACCACACAATCACCTTTACATTGGTGCCTCCATCGTTGCTTTCACTGCTCACTTTCATACAGGAAAAGCATTTGAATGGAATCAGACCAGAGCCTGCTCTCTGCTGGCAGCAACACAGTGAGCACAGAATGAACAGTGGCATCTGCTCCCACAGCAGAAACACCAGCAGGGAAAGCTAGTGCTGGGCCTCTTCAGCACACAAGCAGCTTTGCAACGGTGTCACCATCATTGCAGTCTCTCATGGTTTCATACCTAAAAGTCCATTTGAATCCAAATTCTCAGGTGGTGTCCTCTCAGCTGCCCAGCAGCAGTAGTGAGTACAGCACGAACTTTTGGCCTCTGCTCCCACAACAGGAGAGCCAGGATTGAAAGCTGGTGCTGGGCCTCTTCAGCACACAATCACCTTTACACCGGTGCCTCCATCGTTGCTTTCACCGCTCACTTTCATACAGGAAAAGCATTTGAATGGAATCAGTCCAGAGCCTGCCCTCGGCTGCGCAGCAACGCAGTCAGCACAGAATGAACAGTGGCATCTGCTCCCACAGCAGAAGGACCAGCAGGAAAGCTAGTGCTGGGCCTCTTCAGCACACAAGCAGCTTTGCAACGGTGTCACCATCATTGCAGTCTCTCCTCGGTTTCATACCTAAAAGTCCATTTCAATCCAAATTCTCAGGTGGTGTCTCTCAGCTGCCCAGCAGCACAGTGAGTACAGCACGAACGTTTGGCCTCTGCTCCCACAGCAGAAGAGCCAGGATTGAAAGCTGGTGCTGGACCTGTTCAGCACACAATCACCTTTACATTGGTGCCTCCATCGTTGCTTTCACTGCTCACATTCATACAGGAAAAGCATTTGAATGGAATCAGTCCAGAGCCTGCTGTCTGCTGGCAGCAACACAGTCAGCACAGAATGAACAGTGGCATCTGCTCCCACGGCAGAAGGATCAGCAGGGAAAGCTAGTGCTCTGACTCTCCAGCACACAATCAGATTTGCAACGGTGTCACCATCATTGCAGTCTCTCCTCGGTTTCATACCTAAAAGTCCATTTGAATCCAAATTCTCAGGTGGTCTCTCTCAGCTGCCCAGCAGCACAGTGAGTACAGCACGAACGTTTGGCCTCTGCTCCCACAGCAGAAGAGCCAGGATTGAAAGCTGGTGCTGGACCTGTTCAGCACACAATCACCTTTACATTGGTGCCTCCATCGTTGCTTTCACTGCTCACTTTCATACAGGAAAAGCATTTGAATGGAATCAGTCCAGAGCCTGCTCTCGGCTGGCAGCAACACAGACAGCAGAGAATGAACAGCGGCATCTGCTCCCACAGCAGAAGGACCAGCAGGGAAAGCTAGTGCTGGGCCTATTCAGCACACAAGCAGCTTTGCAACGGGGTCACCATCTTTGCAGTCTCTCCTCGGTTTCATACCTAAAAGTCCATTTGAATCCAAATTCTCAGGTGGTGTCTCTCAGCTGCCCAGCAGCACAGTGAGTACAGCACGAACTTTTGGCCTCTGCTCCCACAGCAGAAGAGCCAGGATTGAAAGCTGGTGCTGGACCTGTTCAGCGCACAATCACCTTTACATTGGTGCCTCCATCGCTGATTTCACTGCTCACTTTCATACAGGAAAAAGCATTTGAATGGAATCAGTCCAGAGCCTGCTCTCTGCTGGCAGCAACACAGTGAGCACAGAATGAACAGTGGCATCTGCTCCCACAGCAGAAGGACCAGCAGGGAAAGCTAGTGCTGGGCCTCTTCAGCACACAAGCAGCTTTGCAATGGTGTCACCATCATTGCAGTCTCTCCTCGGTTTCATACCTAAAAGTCCATTTGAATCCAAATTCTCAGGTGGTGTCTCTCAGCTGCCCAGCAGCACAGTGAGTACAGCACGAACTTTTGGCCTCTGCTCCCACAACAGGAGAGCCAGGATTGAAAGCTGGTGCTGGACCTGTTCAGCGCACAATCACCTTTACATTGGTGCCTCCATCGCTGATTTCACTGCTCACTTTCATACAGGAAAAGCATTTGAATGGAATCAGACCAGAGCCTGCTGTCTGCTGGCAGCAACACAGTGAGCACAGAATGAACAGTGGCATCTGCTCCCACGGCAGAAGGGACCAGCAGGGAAAGCTAGTGCTGGGCCTCTTCAGCACACAAGCAGCTTTGCAACGGTGTCACCATCATTGCAGTCTCCCTTGGTTTCATACCTAAAAGTCCATTTGAATCCAAATTCTCAGGTGGTGTCTCTCAGCTGCCCAGCAGCACAGTGAGTACAGCACGAACTTTTGGCCTCTGCTCCCACAACAGGAGAGCCAGGATTGAAAGCTGGTGCTGGGCCTCTTCAGCACACAATCACCTTTACACCGGTGCCTCCATCGTTGCTTTCACCGCTCACTTTCTACAGGAAAAGCATTTGAATGGAATCAGTCCAGAGCCTGCCCTCGGCTGCGCAGCAACGCAGTCAGCACAGAATGAACAGTGGCATCTGCTCCCACAGCAGAAGGACCAGCAGGGAAAGCTAGTGCTGGGCCTCTTCAGCACACAAGCAGCTTTGCAACGGTGTCACCATCATTGCAAACTCTCCTCGGTTTCATACCTAAAAGTCCATTTCAATCCAAATTCTCAGGTGGTGTCTCTCAGCTGCCCAGCAGCACAGTGAGTACAGCACGAACGTTTGGCCTCTGCTCCCACAGCAGAAGAGCCAGGATTGAAAGCTGGTGCTGGACCTGTTCAGCACACAATCACCTTTACATTGGTGCCTCCATCGTTGCTTTCACTGCTCACATTCATACAGGAAAAGCATTTGAATGGAATCAGTCCAGAGCCTGCTGTCTGCTGGCAGCAACACAGTCAGCACAGAATGAACAGTGGCATCTTCTCCCACGGCAGAAGAATCAGCAGGGAAAGATAGTGCTCTGACTCTCCAGCACACAGTCAGCTTTGCAACGGTGTCACCATCATTGCAGTCTCTCCTCGGTTTCATACCTAAAAGTCCATTTGAATCCAAATTCTCAGGTGGTGTCTCTCAGCTGCCCAGCAGCACAGTGAGTACAGCACGAACGTTTGGCCTCTACTCCCACAGCAGAAGAGCCAGGATTGAAAGCTGGTGCTGGACCTGTTCAGCACACAATCACCTTTACATTGGTGCCTCCATCGTTGCTTTCACTGCTCACTTTCATACAGGAAAAGCATTTGAATGGAATCAGTCCCAGAAACTGCTCTCAGCTGCGCAGCAACACAGTCAGCACAGAATGAACAGTGGCATCTGCTCCCACAGCAGAAGGACCAGCAGGGAAAGCTAGTGCTGGGCATCTTCAGCACACAAGCAGCTTTGCAATGGTGTCACCATCATTGCAGTCTCTCCTCGGTTTCATACCTAAAAGTCCATTTGAATCCAAATTCTCAGGTGGTGTCTCGCAGCTGCCCAGCAGCACAGTGAGTACAGCACGAACGTTTGGCCTCTACTCCCACAGCAGAAGAGCCAGGATTGAAAGCTGGTGCTGGACCTGTTCAGCACACAATCACCTTTACATTGGTGCCTCCATCGTTGCTTTCACTGCTCACTTTCATACAGGAAAAGCATTTGAATTGAATCAGTCCAGAAACTGCTCTCAGCTGCGCAGCAACACAGTCAGCACAGAATGAACAGTGGCATCTGCTCCCACGGCAGAAGGACCAGCAGGTAAAGCTAGTGCTGGGCCTCTTCAGCACACAAGCAGCTTTGCAATGGTGTCACCATCATTGCAGTCTCTCCTCGGTTTCATACCTAAAAGTCCATTTCAATCCAAATTCTCAGGTGGTGTCTCTCAGCTGCCCAGCAGCACAGTGAGTACAGCACGAACGTTTGGCCTCTGCTCCCACAGCAGAAGAGCCAGGATTGAAAGCTGGTGCTGGACCTGTTCAGCACACAATCACCTTTACATTGGTTCGTCCATCGTTGCTTTCACTGCTCACATTCATACAGGAAAAGCATTTGAATGGAATCAGTCCAGAGCCTGCTCTCTGCTGGCAGCAACACAGTCAGCACAGAATGAACAGTGGCATCTGCTCCCACGGCAGAAGGATCAGCAGGGAAAGCTAGTGCTCTGACTCTCCAGCACCCAATCAGCTTTGCAACGGTGTGACCATCATTGCAGTCTCTCCTCGGTTTCATACCTAAAAGTCCATTTCAATCCAAATTCTCAGGTGGTCTCTCTCAGCTGCCCAGCAGCACAGTGAGTACAGCACGAACGTTTGGCCTCTGCTCCCACAGCAGAAGAGCCAGGATTGAAAGCTGGTGCTGGAGCTGTTCAGCACACAATCACCTTTACATTGGTGCCTCCATCGTTGCTTTCACTGCTCACTTTCATACAGGAAAAGCATTTGAATGGAATCAGTCCAGAGCCTGCTCTCGGCTGGCAGCAACACAGTCAGCAGAGAATGAACAGCGGCATCTGCTCCCACAGCAGAAGGACCAGCAGGGAAAGCTAGTGCTGGGCCTATTCAGCACACAAGCAGCTTTGCAACGGGGTCACCATCTTTGCAGTCTCTCCTCGGTTTCATACCTAAAAGTCCATTTGAATCTAAATTCACAGGTGGTCTCTCTCAACTGCCCAGCAGCACAGTGAGTACAGCATGAACGTTTGGCTTCTGCATCCACAGCAGAACAGGTAGGATTGAAACGTGGTGCTGGACCTGTTCAGCACACAATCACCTTTACATTGGTGACTCCATCGCTGATTTCACTGCTCACTTCCATACAGGAAAAGCATTTGAATGGAATCAGTCCAGAGCCTGCTCTCTGCTGGCAGCAACACAGTCAGCACAGAATGAACAGTGGCATCTGCTCCCACGGCAGAAGGATCAGCAGGGAAAGCTAGTGCTCTGACTCCCCAGCACACAGTCAGCTTTGCAACGGTGTCACCATCATTGCAGTCTCTCCTCGGTTTCATACCTGAAAGTGCATTTGAATCCAAATTCTCAGGTGGTGTCTCTCAGCTGCCCTGCAGCACAGTGAGTACAGCACGAACGTTTGGCCTCTACTCCCACAGCAGAAGAGCCAGGATTGAAAGCTGGTGCTGGACCTGTTCAGCACACAATCACCTTTACATTGGTGCCTCCATCATTGCTTTCACTGCTCACTTTCATACAGGAAAAGCATTTGAATGGAATCAGTCCAGAAACTGCTCTCAGCTGCGCAGGAACACAGTCAGCACAGAATGAACAGTGGCATCTGCTCCGACAGCAGAAGGACCAGCAGGTAAAGCTAGTGCTGGGCCTCTTCAGCACACAAGCAGCTTTGCAACGGGGTCACCATCATTGCAGTCTCTCCTCGGTTTCATACCTAAAAGTCCATTTGAATCCAAATTCTCAGGTGGTGTCTCTCAGCTGCCCAGCAGCACAGTGAGTACAGCACGAACTTTTGGCCTCTGCTCCCACAGCAGAAGAGCCAGGATTGAAAGCTGGTGCTGGAGCTGTTCAGCACACAATCACCTTTACATTGGTGCCTCCATCGTTGCTTTCACTGCTCACTTTCATACAGGAAAAGCATTTGAATGGAATCAGTCCAGAGCCTGCTCTCTGCTGGCAGCAACACAGTCAGCACAGAATGAACAGTGGCATCTGCTCCGACAGCAGAAGGACCAGCAGGTAAAGCTAGTGCTGGGCCTCTTCAGCACACAAGCAGCTTTGCAACAGTGTCACCATCATTGCAGTCTCTCCTCGGTTTCATACCTAAAAGTCCATTTGAATCCAAATTCTCTGGTGGTCTTTCTCAGCTGCCCAGCAGCACAGTGAGTACAGCACGAAATTTTGGCCTCTGCTCCCACAGCAGAAGAGCCAGGATTGAAAGCTGGTGCTGGGCCTGTTCAGCACACAATCACCTTTACACCGGTGCCTCCATCGTTGCTTTCACTGCTCACTTTCATACAGGAAAAGCATTTGAATGGAATCAGTCCAGAGCCTGCTCTCTGCTGGCAGCAACACAGCACAGAATAAACAGTGGCATCTGCTCCCACGGCAGAAGGATCAGCAGGGAAAGCTAGTGCTCTGACTCTCCAGCACACAATCAGCTTTGCAACGGTGTCACCATCATTGCAGTCTCTCCTCGGTTTCATACCTAAAAGTCCATTTGAATCCAAATTCTCAGGTGGTGTCTCTCAGCTGCCCAGCAGCACAGTGAGTACAGCACGAACGTTTGGCCTCTACTCCCACAGCAGAAGGACCAGCAGGGAAAGCTAGTGCTGGGCCTCGTCAGCACACAAGCAGCTTTGCAACGGTGTCACCATCATTACAGTCTCTCCTCGGTTTCATCCCTAAAAGTCCATTTGAATCCAAATTCTCAGGTGGTCACTCTCAGCTGCCTAGCAGCACAGTGAGTACAGCACGAACGTTTGGCCTCTGCTCCCACAGCAGAAGAGCCAGGATTGAAAGCTGGTGCTCGACCTGTTCAGCACACAACACCTTTACATTGGTGCCTCCATCGTTGCTTTCACTGGTCACTTTCATACAGGAAAAGCATTTGAATGGAATCAGTCCAGAAACTGCTCTCTGCTGGCAGCAACACAGTGAGCACAGAATGAACAGTGGCATCTGCTCCCACAGCAGAAGGACCAGCAGGAAAGCTAGTGCTGGGCCTCTTCAGCACACAAGCAGCTTTGCAACGGTGTCACCATCATTGCAGTCTCTCCTCGGTTTCATACCTAAAAGTCCATTTGAATCCAAATTCTCAGGTGGTGTCTCTCAGCTGCCCAGCAGCACAGTGAGTACAGCACGAACGTTTGGCCTCTGCTCCCACAGCAGAAGAGCCAGGATTGAAAGCTGGTGCTGGACCTGTTCAGCACACAATCACCTTTACATTGGTGCCTCCATCGCTGATTTCACTGCTAACGTTCATACAGGAAAAGCATTTGAATGGAATCAGTCCAGAGCCTGCTCTCTGCTGGCAGCAACACAGTCAGCACAGAATGAACAGTGGCATCTGCTCCCACAGCAGAAGGACCAGCAGGGAAAGATAGTGCTCTGACTCTCCAGCACACAGTCAACTTTGCAACGGTGTCACCATCATTGCAGTCTCTCCTCGGTTTCATACCTAAAAGTACATTTGAATCCAAATTCTCAGGTGGTGTCTCTCAGCTGCCCAGCAGCACAGTGAGTACAGCACGAACGTTTGGCCTCTGATCCCACAGCAGAAGAGCCAGGATTGAAAGCTGGTGCTGGACCTGTTCAGCACACAATCACCTTTACATTGGTGCCTCCATCGTTGCTTTCACTGCTCACTTTCATACAGGAAAAGCATTTGAATGGAATCAGTCCAGAAACTGCTCTCAGATGCGCAGCAACACAGTCAGCACAGAATGAACAGTGGCATCTGCTCCCACAGCAGAAGGACCAGCAGGGAAAGCTAGTGCTGGGCCTCTTCAGCACACAAGCAGCTTTGCAATGGTGTCACCATCATTGCAGTCTCTCCTCGGTTTCATACCTAAAAGTCCATTTGAATTCAAATTCTCAGGTGGTCGTTCTCAGCTGCCCAGCAGCACAGTGAGTACAGCACGAACTTTTGGCCTCTGCTCCCACAACAGGAGAGCCAGGATTGAAAGCTGGTGCTGGGCCTCTTCAGCACACAATCACCTTTACACCGGTGCCTCCATCGTTGCTTTCACTGCTCACTTTCATACAGGAAAAGCATTTGAATGGAATCAGTCCAGATCCTGCCCTCGGCTGCGCAGCAACGCAGTCAGCACAGAATGAACAGTGGCATCTGCTCCGACAGCAGAAGGACCAGCAGGGAAAGCTAGTGCTGGGCCTCTTCAGCACACAAGCAGCTTTGCAACGGTGTCATCATCATTGCAGTCTCTCCTCCGTTTCATACCTAAAAGTCCATTTGAATCCAAATTCTCAGGTGGTGTCTCTCAGCTGCCCAGCAGCACAGTGAGTACAGCACGAACTTTTGGCCCCTGCTCCCACAGCAGAAGAGCCAGGATTGAAACCTGGTGCTGGACCTGTTCAGCACACAATCACCTTTACATTGGTGCCTCCATCGTTGCTTTCACTGCTCACATTCATACAGGAAAAGCATTTGAATGGAATCAGTCCAGAGCCTGCTCCCTGCTGCGCAGCATCACAGTCAGCACAGAATGAACAGTGGCATCTGCTCCCACAGCAGAAGGACCAGCAGGGAAAGCTAGTGCTGGGCCTCTTCAGCACACAAGCAGCTTTGCAACGGTGTCACCATCATTGCAGTCTCTCCTCGGTTTCATACCTAAAAGTCCATTTGAATCCAAATTCTCAGGTGGTCTCTCTCAGCCGCTCAGCAGCTCAGTGAGTACAGCACGAACTTTTGGCCTCTACTCCCACAGCAGAAGAGCCAGGATTGAAAGCTGGTGCTGGACCTGTTCAGCACACAATCACCTTTACATTGGTGCCTCCATCGCTGATTTCACTGCTCATTTTCATACAGGAAAAGCATTTGAATGGAATCAGTCCAGAGCCTGCTCTCTGCTGGCAGCAACACAGTCAGCACAGAATGAACAGTGGCATCTGCCCCCACGGCAGAAGGACCAGCAAGGAAAGCTAGTGCTCTGCCTCTTCAGCACACAGTCAGCTTTGCAACAGTGTCACCATCATTGCAGTCTCTCCTCGGTTTCATACCTAAAAGTCCATTTGAATTCAAATTCTCAGGTGGTCGTTCTCAGCTGCCCAGCAGCACAGTGAGTGCAGCACAAACGTTTGGCCTCTGCTCCCACAACAGGTGAGCCAGGATTGAAAGCTGGTGCTGGGCCTCTTCAGCACACAATCACCTTTACATCGGTGCCTCCATCGCTGCTTTCACTGCTCCCATTCATACAGGAAAAGCATTTGAATGGAATCAGTCCAGAGCCTGCTCTCTGCTGCGCAGCAACACAGTCAGCACAGAATGAACAGTGGCATCTGCTCCCACAGCAGAAGGACCAGCAGGGAAAGCTAGTGCTGGGCCTCTTCAGGACACAGTCATCTTCGTAACGGTGTCACCATCAGTGCAGTCTCTCCTCGGTTTCATACCTAAAAGTCCATTTGAATCCAAATTCTCAGGTGGTCTCTCTCAGCCGCTCAGCAGCTCAGTGAGTACAGCACGAACTTTTGGCCTCTACTCCCACAGCAGAAGAGCCAGGATTGAAAGCTGGTGCTGGACCTGTTCAGCACACAATCACCTTTACATTGGTGCCTCCATCGCTGATTTCACTGCTCACTTTCATACAGGAAAAGCATTTGAATGCAATCAGTCCAGAGCCTGCTCTCTGCTGGCAGCAACACAGTCAGCACAGAATGAACAGTGGCATCTGCCCTCACGGCAGAAGGACCAGCAAGGAAAGCTAGTGCTCTGCCTCTTCAGCACACAGTCAGCTTTGCAACAGTGTCACCATCATTGCAGTCTCTCCTCGGTTTCATACCTAAAAGTCCATTTGAATCCAAATTCTCAGGTGGTCTCTCTCAGCTGCCCAGCAGCACAGTGAGTACAGCACGAACGTTTGGCCTCTGCTCCCACAGCAGAAGAGCCAGGATTGAAAGCTGGTGCTGGACCTGTTCAGCACACAATCACCTTTACATTGGTGCCTCCATCGTTGCTTTCACTGCTCACTTTCATACAGGAAAAGCATTTGAATGGAATCAGTCCAGAGGCTGCTCTCTGCTGCGCAGCAGCACAGTGAGCACAGAATGAACAGTGGCATCTGCTCCCACAGCAGAAGGACCAGCAGGTAAAGCTAGTGCTGGGTCTCTTCAGCACACAAGCAGCTTTGCAACGGTGTCACCATCATTGCAGTCTCTCCTCGGTTTCCTACCTAAAAGTCCATTTGAATCCAAATTCTCAGGTCGTCTCTTCCAGCTGCCCAGCAGCGCAGTGAGTACAGCACGAACGTTTGGCCTCTGCTCCCACAGCAGAAGAGCCAGGATTGAAAGCTGGTGCTGGACCTGTTCAGCACACAATCCCCTTTACATTGGTGCCTCCATCGTTGCTTTCACTGCTCACATTCATACAGGAAAAGCATTTGAATGGAATCAGTCCAGAGCCTGCTCTCTGCTGGCAGCAACACAGTCAGCACAGAATGAACAGCGGCATCTGCTCCCACGGCAGAAGGACTAGCAGGGAAAGCTAGCGCTCTGCCTCTCCAGCACACAGTCAGCTTTGCAACGGTGTCACCATCATTGCAGTCTCTCCTCGGTTTCATACCTAAAAGTCCATTTGAATCCAAATTCTCAGGTGGTGTCTCTCAGCTGCCCAGCAGCACAGTGAGTACAGCCGAACGTTTGGCCTCTGCTCCCACAGCAGAAGAGCCAGGATTGAAAGCTGGTGCTGGACGTGTTCAGCACACAATCACCTTTACATTGGTGCCGCCATCGTTGCTTTCACTGCTCACATTCATACAGGAAAAGCATTTGAATGGAATCAGTCCAGAGGCTGCTCTCTGCTGCGCAGCAACACAGTGAGCACAGAATGAACAGTGGCATCTGCTCCCACAGCAGAAGGCCCAGCAGGGAAAGCTAGTGCTGGGTCTCTTCAGCACACAAGCAGCTTTGCAACGGTGTCACCATCATTGCAGTCTCTCCCCGGTTTCATACCTAAAAGTCCATTTGAATCCAATTCTTAAGTGGTCTCTCTCAGCTGCCCAGCAGCACAGTGAGTACAGCACGAACGTTTGGCTTCTGCTCTCACAGCAGAAGAGCTAGGATTGAAAGCTGGTGCTCGACCTGCTCAGCACACAATCACCTTTACATTGGTGCCTCCATCGTTGCTTTCACTGCTCACTTTCATACAGGAAAAGCATTTGAATGGAATCAGTACAGAGGCTGCTCTCTGCTGCGCAGCAACACAGTCAGCACAGAAAGAACAGTGACATCTGCTCCCACAGCAGAAGGACCAGCAGGGAAAGCTAGTGCTCTGCCTCTCCAGCACACAGTCAGCTTTGCAACGGTGTCACCATCATTGCAGTCTCTCCTCGGTTTCATACCTTAAAGTCCATTTGAATCCAAATTCTCAGGTGGTGTCTCTCAGCTGCCCAGCAGCACAGTGAGTACAGCACAAACGTTTGGCCTCTGCTCCCACAGCAGAAGAGCTAGGATTGAAAGCTGGTGCTCGTCCTGTTCAGCACACAATCACCTTTACATTGGTGCCTCCATCGTTGCTTTCACTGCCCACTTTCATACAGGAAAAGCATTTGAATGGAATCAGTCCAGAGCCTGCTCTCTGCTGGCAGCAACACAGTCAGCACAGAATGAACAGTGGCATCTGCTCCCACAGCAGAAGGACCAGCAGGGAAAGTTAGTGCTCTGCCTCTCCAGCACACAGTCAGCTTTGCAACGGTGTCACCATAATTGCTGTCTCTCCTCGGTTTCATACCTAAAAGTCCATTTGAATCCAAATTCTCAGGTGGTGTCTCTCAGCTGCCCAGCAGCACAGTGAGTACAGCACGAACGTTTGGCCTCTGCTCCCACAGCAGAAGAGCCAGGATTGAAAGCTGGTGCTGGACCTGTTCAGCACACAAACACCTTTACATTGGTGCCTCCATCGTTGCTTTCACTGCTCACATTCATACAGGAAAAGCATTTGAATGGAATCAGCCCAGAGGCTGCTCTCTGCTTGCAGCAACACAGTGAGCACAGAATGAACAGTGGCATCTGCTCCCACAGCAGAAGGACCAGCAGGGAAAGCTTGTGCTGGGCCTCTTCAGCACACAAGCAGCTTTGCAACGGTGTCACCATCATTGCAGTCTCTCCTCGGTTTCATACCTAAAAGTCCATTTGAATCCAAATTCTCAGGTGGTCTCTCTCAGCAGCCCAGCAGCACAGTGAGTACAGCACGAACGTTTGGCCTCTGCTCCCACAGCAGAAGAGCTAGGATTGAAAGCTGGTGCTGGACCTGTTCAGCACACAATCACCTTTACATTGGTGCCTCCATCGTTGCTTTCACTGCTCACTTTCATGCAGGAAAAGCATTTGAATGGAATCAGCCCAGAGGCTGCTCTCTGCTTGCAGCAACACAGTGAGCACAGAATGAACAGTGGCATCTGCTCCGACAGCAGAAGGACCAGCAGGGAAAGCTAGTGCTGGGCCTCTTCAGCACACAAGCAGCTTTGCAACGGGGTCACCATCATTGCAGTCTCTCCTCGGTTTCATACCTAAAAGTCCATTTGAATCCAAATTCTCAGGTGGTGTCTCTCAGCTGCCCAGCAGCACAGTGAGTACAGCACGAACGTTTGGCCTCTGCTCCCACAGCAGAAGAGCCAGGATTGAAAGCTGGTGCTGGACATGTTCAGCACACAATCACCTTTACATTGGTGCCTCCATCGTTGCTTTCACTGCTCACATTCTTACAGGAAAAGCATTTGAATGGAATCAGTCCAGAGCCTGCTCTCTGCTGGCAGCAACACAGTGAGCACAGAATGAACAGCGGCATCTGCGCCCACGGCAGAAGGACCAGCAGGGAAAGCTAGTGCTCTGCCTCTCCAGCACACAGTCAGCTTTGCAACGGTGTCACCATCATTGCAGTCTCTCCTCGGATTCATCCCTAAAAGTCCATTTGAATCCAAATTCTCAGGTGGTCTCTCTCAGCTGCCCAGCAGCACAGTGAGTACAGCACGAACATTTGGCCTCTGCTCCCACAGAAGAAGAGCCAGGATTGAAAGCTGGTGCTGGACCTGTTCAGCACACAATCACCTTTACATTGGTGCCTCCATCGTGGCTTTCACTGCTCACATTCATACAGGAAAAGCATTTGAATGGAATCAGTCCAGAGCCTGCTCTCTGCTGGCAGCGCAGAAACACAGTCTGCACAGAATGAACAGTGGCATCTGCTCCCACAGCAGAAGGACCAGCAGGGAAAGCTAGTGCTCTGCCTCTCCAGCACACAGTCAGCTTTGCAACGGTGTCACCATCATTGCAGTCTCTCCTCAGTTTCATACCTAAAAGTCCATTTGAATCCAAATTCTCAGGTGGTGTCTCTCAGCTGCCCAGCAGCACAGTGAGTACAGCACGAACGTTTGGCCTCTGCTCCCACAGCAGAAGAGCCAGGATTGAAAGCTGGTGCTTGACCTGTTCAGCACACAATCACCTTTACATTGGTGCCTCCATCGTTGCTTTCACTGCTCACATTCATACAGGAAAAGCATTTGAATGGAATCAGCCCAGAGGCTGCTCTCTGCTTACAGCAACACAGTGAGCACAGAATGAACAGTGGCATCTGCTCCCACGGCAGAAGGACCAGCAGGGAAAGCTAGTGCTGGGCCTCTTCAGCACACAAGCAGCTTTGCAACGGTGTCACCATCATTGCAGTCTCTCCTCGGTTTCATACCTAAAAGTCCATTTGAATCCAAATTCTAAGGTGGTGTCTCTCAGCTGCCCAGCAGCACAGTGAGTACAGCACGAATGTTTGGCTTCTGCTCCCACAGCAGAACAGCTAGGATTGAAAGCTGGTGCTGGACCTGTTCAGCACACAATCACCTTTACATTGGTGCCTCCATCGTTGCTTTCACTGCTCACTTTCATACAGGAAAAGCATTTGAATGGAATCAGTCCAGAGCCTGCTCTCTGCTGGCAGCAACACAGTCAGCACAGAATGAACAGTGGCATCTGCTCCCACAGCAGAAGGACCAGCAGGGAAAGCTAGTGCTCTGACTCTCCAGCACACAGTCAGCTTTGCAACGGTGTCACCATCATTGCAGTCTCTCCTCAGTTTCATACCTAAAAGTCCATTTGAATCCAAATTCTCAGGTGGTGTCTCTCAGCTGCCCAGCAGCACAGTGAGTACAGCACGAACGTTTGGCCTCTGCTCCCACAGCAGAAGAGCCAGGATTGAAAGCTGGTGCTTGACCTGTTCAGCACACAATCACCTTTACATTGGTGCCTCCATCGTTGCTTTCACTGCTCACATTCATACAGGAAAAGCATTTGAATGGAATCAGCCCAGAGGCTGCTCTCTGCTTACAGCAACACAGTGAGCACAGAATGAACAGTGGCATCTGCTCCCACGGCAGAAGGACCAGCAGGGAAAGCTAGTGCTGGGCCTCTTCAGCACACAAGCAGCTTTGCAACGGTGTCACCATCATTGCAGTCTCTCCTCGGTTTCATACCTAAAAGTCCATTTGAATCCAAATTCTAAGGTGGTGTCTCTCAGCTGCCCAGCAGCACAGTGAGTACAGCACGAATGTTTGGCTTCTGCTCCCACAGCAGAACAGCTAGGATTGAAAGCTGGTGCTGGACCTGTTCAGCACACAATCACCTTTACATTGGTGCCTCCATCGTTGCTTTCACTGCTCACTTTCATACAGGAAAAGCATTTGAATGGAATCAGTCCAGAGCCTGCTCTCTGCTGGCAGCAACACAGTCAGCACAGAATGAACAGTGGCATCTGCTCCCACAGCAGAAGGACCAGGAGGGAAAGCTAGTGCTCTGACTCTCCAGCACACAGTCAGCTTTGCAACGGTGTCACCATCATTGCAGTCTCTCCTCGGTTTCATACCTAAAAGTCCATTTGAATCCAAATTCTCAGGTGGTGTCTCTCAGCTGCCCAGCAGCACAGTGAGTACAGCACGAACGTTTGGCCTCTGCTCCCACAGCAGAAGAGCCAGGATTGAAAGCTGGTGCTGGACCTGTTCAGCACACAATCACCTTTACATTGGTGCCTCCATCGTTGCTTTCACTGCTCACATTCATACAGGAAAAGCATTTGAATGGAATCAGCCCAGAGGCTGCTCTCTGCTTGCAGCAACACAGTGAGCACAGAATGAACAGTGGCATCTGCTCCCACAGCAGAAGGACCAGCAGGGAAAGCTAGTGCTGGGCCTCTTCAGCACACAAGCAGCTTTGCAACGGGGTGACCATCATTGCAGTCTCTCCTCGGTTTCATACCTAAAAGTCCATTTGAATCCAAATTCTAAGGTGGTGTCTCTCAGCTGCCCAGCAGCACAGTGAGTACAGCACGAATGTTTGGCTTCTGCTCCCACAGCAGAACAGCTACGATTGAAAGCTGGTGCTGGACCTGTTCAGCACACAATCACCTTTACATTGGTGCCTCCATCGTTGCTTTCACTGCTCACTTTCATACAAGAAAAGCATTTGAATGGAATCAGTCCAGAGCCTGCTCTCGGCTGCGCAGCAACACAGTGAGCACAGAATGAACAGTGGCATCTGCTCCCACAGCAGAAGGACGAGCAGGGAAAGCTAGTGCTGGGCCTCTTCAGCACACAGTCAGCTTTGCAACGGTGTCACCATTATTGCAGTCTCTCCTCGGTTTCATCCCTAAAAGTCCATTTGAATCCAAATTCTCAGGTGGTCTCTCTCAGCTGCCGAGGAGCACAGTGAGTACAGCACGAACGTTTGGCCTCTGCTCCCACAGCAGAAGAGCCAGGATTGAAAGCTGGTGCTGGACCTGTTCAGCACACAATCACCTTTACATTGGTGCCTCCATCGTTGCTTTCACTGCTCACATTCATACAGGAAAAGCATTTGAATGGAATCAGCCCAGAGGCTGCTCTCTGCTTGCAGCAACACAGTGAGCAGAGAATGAACAGTGGCATCTGCTCCCACAGCAGAAGGACCAGCAGGGAAAGCTAGTACTCTGACTCTCCAGCACACAAGCAGCTTTGCCACGGTGTCACCATCATTACAGTCTCTCCTCGGTTTCATCCCTAAAAGTCCATTTGAATCCAAATCCTCAGGTGGTCACTCTTAGCTGCCCAGCAGCACAGTGAGTACAGCACGAACGTTTGGCCTCTGCTCCCACAGCAGAAGAGCCAGGATTGAAAGCTGGTGCTGGACATGTTCAGCACACAATCGCCTTTACATTGGTGCCTCCATCGCTGATTTTACTGCTCACTTTCATACAGAAAAAGCATTTGAATGGAATCAGTCCAGAGCCTGCTCTCTGCTGCGCAGCAACACAGTCAGCACAGAATGAACAGTGGCATCTGCTCCCACAGCAGAAGGACCAGCAGGGAAAGCTAGTGCTGGGTCTCTTCAGCACACAAGCAGCTTTGCAACGGTGTCACCATCATTGCAGTCTCTCCTCGGGTTCATACCTAAAAGTCCATTTGAATCCAAATTCTCAGGTGGTGTCTCTCAGCTGCCCAGCAGCACAGTGAGTACAGCACGAACGTTGGGCCTCTGCTCCCACAGCAGAAGAGCCAGGATTGAAAGCTGGTGCTGGACCTGTTCAGCGCACAATCACCTTTACATTGGTGCCTCCATCGTTGCTTTCACTGCTCACTTTCATACAGGAAAAGCATTTGAATGAAATCAGTCCAGAGCCTGCCCGCGGCTGCGCAGCAACGCAGTCAGCACAGAATGAACATTGGCATCAGCTCCAATGGCAGAAGGACCAGCAGGGAAAGCTAGTGCTGGGCCTCTTCAGCACACAAGCAGCTTTGCAACGGTGTCACCATCATTGCAGTCTCTCCTCGGTTTCATACCTAAAAGTCCATTTGAATCCAAATTCTCAGGTGGTCTCTCTCAGCTGCCCAGCAGCACAGTGAGTACAGCACAAACGTTTGGCCTCTGCTCCCACAGCAGAAGAGCCAGGATTGAAAGCTGGTGCTGGACCTGTTCGGCACACAATCACCTTTACATTGGTGCCTCCATCGTTGCTTTCACTGCTCACTTTCATGCAGGAAAAGCATTTGAATGGAATCAGTCCAGAGCCTGCTCTCTGCTGCGCAGCAACACAGTCAGCACAGAATGAACAGTGGCATCTGCTCCCACAGCAGAAGGACGAGCAGGGAAAGCTAGTGCTGGGCCTCTCCAGCACACAAGCAGCTTTGCAACGGTGTCACCATCATTGCAGTCTCTCCTCGGTTTCATACCTAAAAGTCCATTTGAATCCAAATTCTCAGGTGGTCTCTCTCAGCTGCCCAGCAGCACAGTGAGTACAGCACGAACGTTTGGCCTCTGCTCCCACAGCAGAAGAGCCAGGATTGAAAGCTGGTGCTGGACCTGTTCAGCACACAATCACCTTTACATTGGTGCCTCCATCGTTGCTTTGACTGCTCACTTTCATATAGGAACAGCATTTCAATGGAATCAGTCCAGAGCCTGCTCTCTGCTGGCAGAGCAGGAACACATTCAGCACAGAATGAACAGTGGCATCTGCTCCCACAGCAGAAGAGCCAGGGTTGAAAGCTGGCGCTGGACCTGTTCAGCACACAATCACCTTTACATTGGTGCCTCCATCGTTGCTTTCACTGCTCACTTTCATACAGGAAAAGCATTTGAATGCAATCAGTCCAGAGCCTGCTCTCTGCTAGCAGCGCAGCAACACAGTCAGCACCGAATGAATAGTGGCATCTGCTCCCACAGCAGAAGGACCAGCAGTGAAAGGTAGTGCTGGGCCTCTTCAGGACACAAGCAGCTTTGCAACGGTGTCACCATCATTGCAGTCTCTCCTCGGTTTCATACCTACAAGTCCATTTGAATCCAAATTCTCAGGTGGTGTCTCTCAGCTGCCCAGCAGCACAGTGAGTACAGCACGAACATTTGGCCTCTGCTCCCACAGCAGAAGAGCCAGGATTGAAAGCTGGTGCTGGACCTGTTCGGCACACAATCACCTTTACATTGGTGCCTCCATCGCTGCTTTCACTGCTCACTTTCATGCAGGAAAAGCATTTGAATGGAATCAGTCCAGAGCCTGCTCTCTGCTGGCAGCAACACAGTCAGCACAGAATGAACAGTGGCATCTGCTCCCACAGCAGAAGGACCAGCAGGGAAAGCTAGTGCTCTGACTCTCCAGCACACAGTCAGCTTTGCAACGGTGTCACCATCATTGCAGTCTCTCCTCAGTTTCATACCTAAAAGTCCATTTGAATCCAAATTCTCAGGTGGTGTCTCTCAGCTGCCCAGCAGCACAGTGAGTACAGCACGAACGTTTGGCCTCTGCTCCCACAGCAGAAGAGCCAGGATTGAAAGCTGGTGCTTGACCTGTTCAGCACACAATCACCTTTACATTGGTGCCTCCATCGTGGCTTTCACTGCTCACATTCATACAGGAAAAGCATTTGAATGGAATCAGCCCAGAGGCTGCTCTCTGCTTACAGCAACACAGTGAGCACAGAATGAACAGTGGCATCTGCTCCCACGGCAGAAGGACCAGCAGGGAAAGCTAGTGCTGGGCCTCTTCAGCACACAAGCAGCTTTGCAACGGTGTCACCATCATTGCAGTCTCTCCTCGGTTTCATACCTAAAAGTCCATTTGAATCCAAATTCTAAGGTGGTGTCTCTCAGCTGCCCAGCAGCACAGTGAGTACAGCACGAATGTTTGGCTTCTGCTCCCACAGCAGAACAGCTAGGATTGAAAGCTGGTGCTGGACCTGTTCAGCACACAATCACCTTTACATTGGTGCCTCCATCGTTGCTTTCACTGCTCACTTTCATACAGGAAAAGCATTTGAATGGAATCAGTCCAGAGCCTGCTCTCTGCTGGCAGCAACACAGTCAGCACAGAATGAACAGTGGCATCTGCTCCCACAGCAGAAGGACCAGCAGGGAAAGCTAGTGCTCTGACTCTCCAGCACACAGTCAGCTTTGCAACGGTGTCACCATCATTGCAGTCTCTCCTCGGTTTCATACCTAAAAGTCCATTTGAATCCAAATTCTCAGGTGGTGTCTCTCAGCTGCCCAGCAGCACAGTGAGTACAGCACGAACGTTTGGCCTCTGCTCCCACAGCAGAAGAGCCAGGATTGAAAGCTGGTGCTGGACCTGTTCAGCACACAATCACCTTTACATTGGTGCCTCCATCGTTGCTTTCACTGCTCACATTCATACAGGAAAAGCATTTGAATGGAATCAGCCCAGAGGCTGCTCTCTGCTTGCAGCAACACAGTGAGCACAGAATGAACAGTGGCATCTGCTCCCACAGCAGAAGGACCAGCAGGAAAGCTAGTGCTGGGCCTCTTCAGCACACAAGCAGCTTTGCAACGGGGTCACCATCATTGCAGTCTCTCCTCGGTTTCATACCTAAAAGTCCATTTGAATCCAAATTCTAAGGTGGTGTCTCTCAGCTGCCCAGCAGCACAGTGAGTACAGCACGAATGTTTGGCTTCTGCTCCCACAGCAGAACAGCTACGATTGAAAGCTGGTGCTGGACCTGTTCAGCACACAATCACCTTTACATTGGTGCCTCCATCGTTGCTTTCACTGCTCACTTTCATACAAGAAAAGCATTTGAATGGAATCAGTCCAGAGCCTGCTCTCGGCTGCGCAGCAACACAGTGAGCACAGAATGAACAGTGGCATCTGCTCCCACAGCAGAAGGACGAGCAGGGAAAGCTAGTGCTGGGCCTCTTCAGCACACAAGCAGCTTTGCAACGGTGTCACCATCATTGCAGTCTCTCCTCGGTTTCATCCCTAAAAGTCCATTTGAATCCAAATTCTCAGGTGGTCTCTCTCAGCTGCCGAGGAGCACAGTGAGTACAGCACGAACGTTTGGCCTCTGCTCCCACAGCAGAAGAGCCAGGATTGAAAGCTGGTGCTGGACCTGTTCAGCACACAATCACCTTTACATTGGTGCCTCCATCGTTGCTTTCACTGCTCACATTCATACAGGAAAAGCATTTGAATGGAATCAGCCCAGAGGCTGCTCTCTGCTTGCAGCAACACAGTGAGCAGAGAATGAACAGTGGCATCTGCTCCCACAGCAGAAGGACCAGCAGGGAAAGCTAGTACTCTGACTCTCCAGCACACAAGCAGCTTTGCCACGGTGTCACCATCATTACAGTCTCTCCTCGGTTTCATCCCTAAAAGTCCATTTGAATCCAAATCCTCAGGTGGTCACTCTTAGCTGCCCAGCAGCACAGTGAGTACAGCACGAACGTTTGGCCTCTGCTCCCACAGCAGAAGAGCCAGGATTGAAAGCTGGTGCTGGACATGTTCAGCACACAATCGCCTTTACATTGGTGCCTCCATCGCTGATTTTACTGCTCACTTTCATACAGAAAAAGCATTTGAATGGAATCAGTCCAGAGCCTGCTCTCTGCTGCGCAGCAACACAGTCAGCACAGAATGAACAGTGGCATCTGCTCCCACAGCAGAAGGACCAGCAGGGAAAGCTAGTGCTGGGTCTCTTCAGCACACAAGCAGCTTTGCAACGGTGTCACCATCATTGCAGTCTCTCCTCGGGTTCATACCTAAAAGTCCATTTGAATCCAAATTCTCAGGTGGTGTCTCTCAGCTGCCCAGCAGCACAGTGAGTACAGCACGAACGTTGGGCCTCTGCTCCCACAGCAGAAGAGCCAGGATTGAAAGCTGGTGCTGGACCTGTTCAGCGCACAATCACCTTTACATTGGTGCCTCCATCGTTGCTTTCACTGCTCACTTTCATACAGGAAAAGCATTTGAATGAAATCAGTCCAGAGCCTGCCCGCGGCTGCGCAGCAACGCAGTCAGCACAGAATGAACATTGGCATCAGCTCCAATGGCAGAAGGACCAGCAGGGAAAGCTAGTGCTGGGCCTCTTCAGCACACAAGCAGCTTTGCAACGGTGTCACCATCATTGCAGTCTCTCCTCGGTTTCATACCTAAAAGTCCATTTGAATCCAAATTCTCAGGTGGTCTCTCTCAGCTGCCCAGCAGCACAGTGAGTACAGCACAAACGTTTGGCCTCTGCTCCCACAGCAGAAGAGCCAGGATTGAAAGCTGGTGCTGGACCTGTTCGGCACACAATCACCTTTACATTGGTGCCTCCATCGTTGCTTTCACTGCTCACTTTCATGCAGGAAAAGCATTTGAATGGAATCAGTCCAGAGCCTGCTCTCTGCTGCGCAGCAACACAGTCAGCACAGAATGAACAGTGGCATCTGCTCCCACAGCAGAAGGACCAGCAGGGAAAGCTAGTGCTGGGCCTCTCCAGCACACAAGCAGCTTTGCAACGGTGTCACCATCATTGCAGTCTCTCCTCGGTTTCATACCTAAAAGTCCATTTGAATCCAAATTCTCAGGTGGTCTCTCTCAGCTGCCCAGCAGCACAGTGAGTACAGCACGAACGTTTGGCCTCTGCTCCCACAGCAGAAGAGCCAGGATTGAAAGCTGGTGCTGGACCTGTTCAGCACACAATCACCTTTACATTGGTGCCTCCATCGTTGCTTTGACTGCTCACTTTCATATAGGAACAGCATTTCAATGGAATCAGTCCAGAGCCTGCTCTCTGCTGGCAGAGCAGGAACACATTCAGCACAGAATGAACAGTGGCATCTGCTCCCACAGCAGAAGAGCCAGGGTTGAAAGCTGGTGCTGGACCTGTTCAGCACACAATCACCTTTACATTGGTGCCTCCATCGTTGCTTTCACTGCTCACTTTCATACAGGAAAAGCATTTGAATGCAATCAGTCCAGAGCCTGCTCTCTGCTAGCAGCGCAGCAACACAGCACCGAATGAATAGTGGCATCTGCTCCCACAGCAGAAGGACCAGCAGTGAAAGGTAGTGCTGGGCCTCTTCAGGACACAAGCAGCTTTGCAACGGTGTCACCATCATTGCAGTCTCTCCTCGGTTTCATACCTACAAGTCCATTTGAATCCAAATTCTCAGGTGGTGTCTCTCAGCTGCCCAGCAGCACAGTGAGTACAGCACGAACATTTGGCCTCTGCTCCCACAGCAGAAGAGCCAGGATTGAAAGCTGGTGCTGGACCTGTTCGGCACACAATCACCTTTATATTGGTGCCTCCATCGCTGCTTTCACTGCTCACTTTCATGCAGGAAAAGCATTTGAATGGAATCAGTCCAGAGCCTGCTCTCTGCTGGCAGCAACACAGTCAGCACAGAATGAACAGTGGCATCTGCTCCCACAGCAGAAGGACCAGCAGGGAAAGCTAGTGCTGGGCCTCTTCAGCACACAAGCAGCTTTGCAACCGTGTCACCATCATTGCAGTCTCTCCTCGGTTTCATACCTACAAGTCCATTTGAATCCAAATTCTCAGGTGGTCTCTCTCAGCTGCCCAGCAGCATAGTGAGTACAGCACGAACGTTTGGCCTCTGCTCCCACAGCAGAAGAGCCAGGATTGAAAGCTGCTGCTGGACTTGTTCAGCACACAATCACCTTTACATTGGTGCCTCCATCGTTGCTTTCACTGCTCACTTTCATATAGGAACAGCATTTCAATGGAATCAGTCCAGAGCCTGCTCTCTGCTGGCAGCGCAGGAACACATTCAGCACAGAATGAACAGTGGCATCTGCTCCCACAGCAGAAGAGCCAGGGTTGAAAGCTGGTGCTGGACCTGTTCAGCACACAATCACCTTTACATTGGTGCCTCCATCGTTGCTTTCACTGCTCACTTTCATACAGGAAAAGCATTTGAATGCAATCAGTCCAGAGCCTGCTCTCTGCTAGCAGCGCAGCAACACAGTCAGCACCGAACGAACAGTGGCATCTGCTCCCACAGCAGAAGGACCAGCAGTGAAAGCTAGTGCTGGGCCTCTTCAGCACACAAGCAGCTTTGCAACGGTGACAGCATCATTGCACTCTCTCCTCGGTTTCATACCTAAAAGTCCATTTGAATCCAAATTCTCAGGTGGTCTCAATCAGCTGCCCAGCAGCACAGTGAGTACAGCACGAACGTTTGGCCTCTGCTCCCACAGCAGAAGAGCCAGGATTGAAAGCTGGTGCTGGACCTGTTCAGCACACAATCCCCTTTACATTGGTGCCTCCATCGTTGCTTTCACTGCTCACTTTCATGCAGGAAAAGCATTTGAATGGAATCAGTCCAGAGCCTGCTCTCTGCTGGCAGCGCAGCAACACAGTCAGCACAGAATGAACAGTGGCATCTGCTCCCACAGCAGAAGGACCAGCAGGGAAAGCTAGTGCTGGGCTTCTTCAGCAGACAAGCAGCTTTGCAACGGTGACAGCATCACTGCAGTCTCTCCTCGGTTTCATACCTAAAAGTCCATTTGAATCCAAATTCTCAGGTGGTCTCTCTCAGCTGCCCAGCAGCACAGTGAGTACAGCACGAACGTTGGGCATCTGCTCCCACAGCAGAAGAGCCAGGATTGAAAGCTGGTGCTGGACCTGTTCAGCACACAATCACCTTTACATTGGTGCCTCCATCGTTGCTTTCACTGCTCACTTTCATACAGGAAAAGCATTTGAATGGAATCAGTCCAGAAACTGCTCTCTTCTAGCAGCGCAGCAACACAGTCAGCACAGAATGAACAGTGGCATCTGCTCCCACAGCAGAAGGACCAGCAGGGAAAGCTAGTGCTGGGCCTCTTCAGCACACAAGCAGCTTTGCAATGGTGTCACCATCACTGCAGTCTCTCCTCGGTTTCATACCTAAAAGTCCATTTGAATCCAAATTCTCAGGTGGTCACTCTCAGCTGCCCAGCAGCACAGTGAGTACAGCACGAACGTTTGGCCTCTGCTCCCACAGCAGACGAGCCAGGATTGAAAGCTGGTGCTGGACCTGTTCAGCACACAATCACCTTTACATTGGTGCCTCCATCGTTGCTTTCACTGCTCACTTTCATGCAGGAAAAGAATTTGAGTGGAATCAGTCCAGAGCCTGCTCTCTGCTGGCAGCGCAGCAACACATTCAGCACAGAATGAACAGTGGCATCTGCTCCCACGGCAGAAGGACCAGCAGGGAAAGCTAGTGCTGGGACTCTTCAGCACACAAGCAGCTTTGCAACGGGGTCACCATCATTGCAGTCTCTCCTCGGTTTCATACCTAAAAGTCCATTTGAATCCAAATTCTCAGGTGGTCTCTCTCAGCGGCCCAGCAGCACAGTGAGTACAGCAGGAACGTTTGGCCTCTTCTACCACAGCAGAAGAGCAAGGACTGAAAGCTGGTGCTGGGCCTGTTCAGCACACAATCACCTTTACATTGGTGCCTCCATCGTTGCTTTCACTGCTCACTTTCATGCAGGAAAAGCATTTGAATGGAATCAGTCCAGAGCCTGCTCTCTGCTGGCAGCAACACAGTCAGCACAGAATGAACAGTGGCATCTGCTCCCACAGCAGAAGGACCAGCAGGGAAAGCTAGTGCTGGGCCTCTTCAGCACACAAGCAGCTTTGCAACGGTGTCACCATCATTGCACACTCCACGGTTTCATACCTAAAAGTCCATTTGAATCCAAATACTCAGGTGGTCTCTCTCAGCTGCCCAGCAGCACAGTGAGTACAGCACGAACGTTTGGCCTCTGCTCTCACAGCAGAAGAGCCAGGATTGAAAGCTGGTGCTGGACCTGTTCAGCACACAATCACCTTTACATTGGTGCCTCCATCGTTGCTTTCACAGCTCACTTTCATGCAGGAAAAGCATTTGAATGGAATCAGTCCAGAGCCTGCTCTCTGCTGGCAGCGCAGCAACACAGTCAGCACAGAATGAACAGTGGCATCTGCTCCCACAGCAGAAGGACCAGCAGGGAAAGCTAGTGCTGGGCCTCTTCAGCACACAAGCAGCTTTGCAACGGTGACAGCATCACTGCAGTCTCTCCTCGGTTTCATACCTAAAAGTCCATTTGAATCCAAATTCTCAGGTGGTGTCTCTCAGCTGCCCAGCAGCACAGTGAGTACAGCACGAACGTTGGGCCTCTGCTCCCACAGCAGAAGAGCCAGGATTGAAAGCTGGTGCTGGACCTGTTCAGCACACAATCACCTTTACATTGGTGCCTCCATCGTTGCTTTCACTGCTCACTTTCATACAGGAAAAGCATTTGAATGGAATCAGTCCAGAGCCTGCTCTCTTCTAGCAGCGCAGCAACACAGTCAGCACAGAATGAACAGTGGCATCTGCTCCCACAGCAGAAGGACCAGCAGGGAAAGCTAGTGCTGGGCCTCTTCAGCACACAAGCAGCTTTGCAATGGTGTCACCATCACTGCAGTCTCTCCTCGGTTTCATACCTAAAAGTCCATTTGAATCCAAATTCTCAGGTGGTCTCTCTCAGCTGCCCAGCATCACAGTGAGTACAGCACGAACGTTTGGCCTCTGCTCCCACAGCAGACGAGCCAGGATTGAAAGCTGGTGCTGGACCTGTTCAGCACACAATCACCTTTACATTGGTGCCTCCATCGTTGCTTTCACTGCTCACTTTCATGCAGGAAAAGCATTTGAGTGGAATCAGTCCAGAGCCTGCTCTCTGCTGGCAGCGCAGCAACACATTCAGCACAGAATGAACAGTGGCATCTGCTCCCACGGCAGAAGGACCAGCAGGGAAAGCTAGTGCTAGGACTCTTCAGCACACAAGCAGCTTTGCAACGGTGTCACCATCATTGCAGTCTCTCCTCGGTTTCATACCTAAAAGTCCATTTGAATCCAAATTCTCAGGTGGTCTCTCTCAGCGGCCCAGCAGCACAGTGAGTACAGCAGGAACGTTTGGCCTCTGCTCCCACAGCAGAAGAGCCAGGATTGAAAGCTGGTGCTGGGCCTGTTCAGCACACAATCACCTTTACATTGGTGCCTCCATCGTTGCTTTCACTGCTCACTTTCATGCAGGAAAAGCATTTGAATGGAATCAGTCCAGAGCCTGCTCTCTTCTAGCAGCGCAGCAACACAGCACAGAATGAACAGTGGCATCTGCTCACACAGCAGAAGGACCAGCAGGGAAAGCTAGTGCTGGGCTTCTTCAGCAGACAAGCAGCTTTGCAACGGTGACAGCATCACTGCAGTCTCTCCTCGGTTTCATACCTAAAAGTCCATTTGAATCCAAATTCTCAGGTGGTGTCTCTCAGCTGCCCAGCAGCACAGTGAGTACAGCACGAACGTTGGGCCTCTGCTCCCACAGCAGAAGAGCCAGGATTGAAAGCTGGTGCTGGACCTGTTCAGCACACAATCACCTTTACATTGGTGCCTCCATCGTTGCTTTCACTGCTCACTTTCATACAGGAAAAGCATTTGAATGGAATCAGTCCAGAGCCTGCTCTCTTCTAGCAGCGCAGCAACACAGTCAGCACAGAATGAACAGTGGCATCTGCTCCCACAGCAGAAGGACCAGCAGGGAAAGCTAGTGCTCTGCCTCTTCAGCACACAGGCAGCTTTGCAACGGTGTCACCATCATTGCAGTCTCTCCTCGGTTTCATACCTAAAAGTCCATTTGAATACAAATTCTCGGGTGGTCGCCCTCAGCTGCCCGGCAGCTCAGTGAGTATAGCTCGAACGTTTGGCCTCTGCTGCCACAGCAGTATAGCCAGGATTGAAAGCTGGTGCTGGGCCTGTTCAGCACACAATCACCTTTTCATCCGTGCCTCCATCATTGCTTTCACTGCTCACTTTCATACAGGAAAAGCATTTGAATGCAATCAATCCAGAATCTGCGCTCTCCTGCGGGGCAACACAGTCAGCACAGAATGAACCTTTGGCATCTGCTCTCACAGCAGAAGGGCCAGTAGGGAAAGCTGGTGCTGGGCCTCTTCAGCACCCAGTCAGCATTTTAACGGTGTCACCATCACTGCAGTCTCTCTTCGGTTTCATAGCTGAAGAATACCTGAATATGCATTGAAATTTTAGGTTGTGAAATACAAGAGTAGGTTCTCTGTGTACATTGGGCATTGAAACACTAAGTTGAAATATTAATTTCTGAAATAAACAAACTGTCCATTGAAATGCTCAGTTTAATATGGAAACGCTGAGTTCTGCTCTGAAATACTCAATTCTACATTCAAACGCTAAATTCAGCATTCAAATGCTAAAATCTGCATTGAAATGCTATGTCCTGCTTTGAAATGTTCCACTCCCCAGTGAAACGCTAAGTTCTCCATTGAAACGATACATTCTCCAATTAGACACAAGGTTCTCCAATCACAGACCTGGATCATCTATTAGATACCAAGTTCTCTTTTGAGACAGTACATTCTCCAATTAGACGCTAATTTCTAAAACTTTTAAGTTCTAAAAGCATCCAAGCTCTAAAAACATGTTAAATTGACAACCCACATTCAATGGCAAGAGAAAAGCCCAAATGCAAGAATTGCCCACACATGCTTGCACGAGTCTATATATGCTCAGATACATACCGAATGCATTCCCCTGCCACCGGCATCACGGGCCCAAAACCTGCCTCTGCTCTTCCCTACTGACACGTACCCCTGCCTTGATGAGAATAAATACATAGGCACCCCTGTCCCAGGAACATCCTGCACATCAAAACTCTGTCCGTGCAGCAAACATTGCTGAAACATAGGCATTGACAAATGGTGCCACGCAGACCGGCTGGGACTGGGAAAAAAATTCCCTGGCCGGAGAGGGAGAAAAACAATATCCACCATCTGCGATTTTTTGTTTCTAAATATCTGAAAATCCAAAAAGGAAAAGACATTTTAAATCGACAGTCCACCTCACACGCATACACACAAGCCCTAAATCGACAACAACCCACAAACTAACATTGACATGCATTCTAAAACTCATACCATGATTTTGATACTAAGATCAGCATTCTAAGTCATACTTTCTAAGACAGACATGCACCCTAAGACTAACACCAGAAGTCTAAGATGAACACCAACATTCTGAGATTAGGACATGGATTTTAAGACTAAGAGCAGCATTTTAGCACTAAGACTTTCGTTTTAAGACTAACACCAGAATTCTAGGACTAAGACATTCATTTTAAGTTGAACAGCAACTTTCCAAGACTAGCAGTGCCATTCTATCCCTAACACCAGCATTCTAAGGGCAATATCATTAACATTTACCTTACATGAACTTAATTAGTAGCATCATACATTTCATTTAAATGCATTTACATACATAAATGACACAGTTCACTTTTTACAGTTCATCCTTAGAAAACCAGCAAGGCTTTACTACTTACACAAAATGCTCGACAGGTAGCATGCTTTGTCAGATAGCCATCAGATGTCCTTATACACACAGCAATGCAGCCTTCCATTTGACATGGATAGGTTTCCTGTCTCCATCTGAAATCTTCTACATGTTGCAAGCAGCCATCCAGAACAGATGGAGCTCCTCTGGAATCTACAGGTTCTCAACATAATAACCTGCAAACAGAAACACATTTCTATCAATATCATTACAATATGACCTCTAAACATCCTCCCCTCCATTTATTTACCCATATGTCTGTAAAGCTATATATTTGCACCCAACCGACAGCACTCACTGCACCAAAACATAGTTCACCGCCACCTACACCCATATATGAAACTTGAAGGCTGCCACACCAACTGTGATATGTTCTTTCCTAATACAAAACAACACACCACACCTCCCGCCCCCCCAGCCTGGATTCAGGAATTCTCAGCAACTAAATTCCCTGAAGCCTCAAAATTACCCTACCTGAAAACACCGTATGTGCACCGACCCCTGCTCAACCATAGGTGGTGACGAACATCACCTTGGTGACTGGCTGGAAGCACTAAAAAAAGCCTAAATGGGGGAGGAAAAGAAAAAAAAGCCCATGTCTGCTATTTTAGTTTCTAAACATCTAAAGACCTGAAAAGAAAAAATATTTAAAATCGACAAGCCATGTCCCATGCACACACACAAGCCCTAAGTATAGAACCACCCTCACACGCTTCCACGTATCTACGTCCAGTCACTCGCTTGGCAAATGCAGCAGCCTGATGCCTTTCACACAGGCTCAAACTATACCTCCACTAGTCCCCGACAAGAACACCTCTGCATTGCTAGAATAAATTTGCGGGAAACATATTCCCAGGAACTTAGTAAGAAACCTGGCTGCCAAAACTATGTCGCTGCAAAGACCGTTGCTCAAAGATAAGCCATGAGAAATGCTGTCCGCCATAGAAATGATTAAAGGTACAAAACTATACTGTAATTATAAAATACCACCACAGATGTTCAAAAGTTGAAAAATTCCAGGTGACAAAAAAACAGACAAAAATATAGAACTGTCAACAAGCTTAAGAGTACCAAAAAGTTTTCAAATATCGCAAGATAAGCAATACCAAACACTACTACTACACGCATTGAATACATTTTACTCAATTCTAACCTATCTCAAACACATACAAACCCCTTACCTCCTCACAGCCCTCCCCACTTGGCCCCTTCACCTCTCCCGAGTTACCTGCGGCACCTGAAACATAAAGGCAAACAGACAAACCCTGAGAGAGTGTTCAAAGTCACACCCTCCCCTCCGGAAGCCCCCGCTCCCTCTCCCGTCGCTCTGCTACTCCTCCGCTGGCCTTTGCTACGCTTCCCTCCTCTTCCTTGAGCCCACGCACCGCCTGCAGAACACAACAGGAAGAGCTGGTTTTCATTTCACAAAAGCTTCAAGACGCTCACTCACTCAGTCACTCGCTGCTGCAGTCTGCTAAGCGGAACTCACCGAGTGCAGGACAGCTCTGGAGCACCCAGCTCCGCTTCGCTCCTCGCTCCGCACCTACCGATTTAAAAACACACAGCCAGGCATAAGATAAGCACCCCCAGGAGAATCAACTGGAACTGGCTGCTGACACCACAAAGTGACTCACTTGGTACCCTCACTCAGCTCAACCCTCCTCCATCAGCCTCTCACACGGGGCTAACCACCAAGCCATCTGCGAGAACAACCGGGCCTTCTTCACAGCAACGCCAAGCAAAAGCTTATTCTGCCCCTAAGTCTCAGCCCAAGATCACGCCGACCCGCAGGTTTGACAGGCATACACAGACTCATATTCAGACAATCTCAACACAGACCCTCACACCCTCTGGCTCACACACTCACTCGACATAGACTATCACGCCCACTCCCAAGCAGACTCCCTGGCCCCGACTCATTAACTACAAGCTTATTCTCAGAGCTCTCCTGTCCATTCACACAGCTCATCAAGAGGAGAGAACTACACTGTCAATATAAAACCCCAACACCTACCTTCCACAGTTCAAGAATTCCAGCTGACAGAAAAGCAGAGACAAGCAGAAAACTCACAGCTAGCTTATTAATACAGAAAACTATACAGATAGCAAAGCATGCTTCTCATGGTTCCTTATCTTACCAACCCCAAGGACCCCGGGAAGACCATCGGCAAACCAGCTCCGACAATCATCATGGCAGTGCCAGGTGGCAGGCCCAACCTTAGCGGGCGTCCCCGCGCAGGCAACCTTCACCTGCCTGGGATGAGCTTCTGCCTCCCTCACACAGCATGAGGCTCGGGCTTTCATACTCACAAAAACGCACGCTCATTGCTACGCAGGGGGCCAGCCCGCGTCCCAAGAAGCGGCCAACCGTATCTAGGAAGGTCTCCCAGGGTCAGGACTTCTCCAGGCAGTTCTAAAGCGCAACTCTCTGTTTAGGAACCAAAGCTTGAATTTTTGGGGAGCAGCCAAAGCAGAACACTTCAAGAAGGAGCCAAAGAGGACAAACAGTACTTTCTATCTTTGTGTGTTTCACCAAGGACCGTTACCTATAGTCCCTGACACGACACCCCAGACTTGAGCGCCACAAACGGCACCTTTTCATCCTGGCATTTAACTCTCAGGCACTACCTATGGTAAAACTGACCATTCCCCTCCCAGGCACCTCCAAGCATCTTCTCAGACATTCTGCTTCACATACTACATTGGAATGCTACATCTCAAATCCTTCCTGCCATTCTGACATTGTCCCCCACCCCTTCGCTTCTTAAAGGAGTCACTCTACGTCCATAGTGCCATGGGTCTCGAGGCAGCCTCCCTGCTCACAACTCCCACGGCAGACACCAGCCATGTTTCAGCCACTGCCAAGTTCCTCTTCATCATCTGCCGGAAACAAAGAAATAAAGGGTAACATGCTGCGCAGGCCGTCATCTCCACCACCCCAGCCATTGATGCCAGCCTCTTCTGTAGCTCTACTTTGCCTTCTTAGTATTATGTTCACCTTCTACTAATCTACTGCAAAATACGATGCTGGGCTTCTCCTCCCCTGCAGGACCTAGGAGTACAATAGGGAGAATCGACCATGGTGCTTGCAAAGAGTGACGGACCCCCAAAACCACTATTGTTACCTCTCTGCCTCACCTCAAACACTCATCTGACTTCAGAGATAGAAGGGAGGACCTGCAATAACAAACATAAGTACTGAACCCTTTGCCATGTTATTCTCAGCTCTGAGGCACCACTCACACAAACAAGCCTTCTACCTTCTCCCAGCCCTCCGCAGTTGGCAGCTTGACCTCTCTCGAGTTACTTGTGGCACCTAAAAACAAAATTGAAACAAGCACACACAGAGAGAAAAATAGAAGCTGCAGCCGACCCTGAAATAAGTTATTACTTGGGTGTTTCAAGCACAGCTCACCTTGACTGAGTCCTCTGAATGTTAGTTTTCAGCTAGACAGTGAGAGTGAGTTTGAGCCAGGGAGCCTTATCCAAGTAGTTTGAACCAGAACTTCTGTGATACAATCAGTAAGAGATTTATGTGGATGTATGAGCCAGTCAGTGTCAGACTGAGCCTAAGTGAGCGTGAGGCAAAATCTGAGCCAGAGAGTGTCTGTGCAATTTAAACGCGAGTATGAGTGTGAACCAGTCTGTGTGAGAAGGAACCTGCGTGGTCTCCGAGTCTTGAATGTGAGTTAAACCACAGAAAGAAAGTCAGAAAATGAAAGCTGGGGAGCAGCCAATGAACCTGAGGCAGGTAAAATAAGACCCAGCTGTGGATTGTTAGGGTGTTTTTATCCCAGCTGGGGGTTTGCCCCACCCCTAACTCAGGGCACTAAGGGAAGGGTTGTGGGGGACATCCTCACTCCATAACACAGTCAAGCTGTAGCAGCTCTACCCATGTAAGCTCATGCTGCAAAGTAACCCCCTGTCTTCCCCTCAGCCCCATGCTACACTTCAAACCCCTTCCTGCCCTCCTGACCTTGTCTCTCACTCTCCAGTCCCAAGCAGCAATCCTTCTACTTAACTTCCATAGTGCCATGGGTCTCATGGATGCTCAGGACACCCACATCAAAGTCTTGGGATCTTGCCTCAGCTACCAAGTTCCTCTGTCTAACCTGCAACAAACAAAGGAACCAACAGGAACACCCTGTGCTGGCCATCATCATCACCACCACCCCACCCACCAATACTGACCTAGTCTGTAACAGCCCTCTTCTTCCTTCAAAGCTCCTCAACATTATGTTTTCCTGTTCCAATCCCATAGTAGAGTCCAACACTGAGCCTCTCCTTCTCTCCAGGTCCTAGGAGTACAATAGAAACAAATGACCACAGTGCTTAGAAAAAGTGCCCAACCTGACAACCCTTCTCCTTGCCTCCCTGACTCAGCTCAAGCACTCATCTGACTCCAATGGAAGAAGGCAGGCCCTGCAACACCAAATACAAATATTGAACCCCTTTGCCATGCTCTTCTCAAATCTAAATCACCTAACACACCCAGACAGCCCCCTTACCTTCTCACAGCCCTCCTCAGTTTGCAGCTTCACCTCTCTGGAGTTATCTGCAACACCTACAAAAGAAATGGAAACAAGGACACACAAAGAAATATAGAAGCTGCACCCTTGCCTCAGCAACTATCATTTCTCTCTCCTGTCATTTCACTACTCATCCACTAAACTTCAAAGGTTTTCCATCCCTTTATTCTAACATGTACACCCCTTAGAAAACACTAACAAGAAGTAAAAAATACAGTTTTATGAAAATGACAAGACCATGAAATAAGTTGTTACTTGGGTGTTCTAAGCATGGCTGACCCTGGCTAAATAACCTCAATGTCTTTTTTCGCTTAAAGTGTGAAAGCAAGTCTGAGCCAGGGAGTCTGTGTTAGTCTCAATGTATGACTTGTATGGATGTGTGAGTCAGTGAATGCCAGCTTGAGCCCAAGTCTCAGCTGGAGTGTCTGTGCAATTTAAATACATGAGACTGAACCAGCCTGTGTGGAAAGAAACCCATGTGAGTCTGAGCCCCAAAAAGCTTTTTGTCTGAGACAAAAAAAACCTATGTGGTCTGAAACCAAATATAATTCAAAATCTAACAGAATAAAAGTGAAGCTATGTAGTTTGCAAATTCTGAATGCAAATTTAAAGAAAAAAAATTAAGCCCAAAAAGTTCAAACCACAAAGCGACCAAGAAACAAAACCCAGATTAAAAAGATCCAGCTGTACCTTGTCAGGCTGTTTTTATCCTAGCTGGTAATTTGCCCCACCCCTGAGCCAGGGAATTGAGGGAGGGGTTCTGGGTAGGGCCTGGGGTATATAAGGCACAGCTTTGACTCAAAGGGGCTTTTTTAAAGCTGGGCTCTTGCTATGGTAAGGTTTCTGGGGTGTTTTGTGTTTTTAAAGTTTTCTGTTTTTTTGTAGTTTTTAACAATGTTTTTTTTTAAGTCTAAGTTTTAAGCTGTCAGAATATTTAGGTGTGTATGTGCCACTAAAGTCTTTTGTGCTGTGTTTTTTCTTTGAGATGTTATTGGTGGTACTAAGCTAAGTGTTTTTTTTTCTGTTGTTTTCAGCTACAGAAATAATCGCAGAAGTTTGTTTTGGTTTATGTTCTCATTAATGGTAGATTGTTTCTGTGCTTTTTTGCATGTTGTGGTTACTGAATAAATATACAGGTTACGTGACTAAGGGCTTTTATAAGAGTGCTTTTGGGTCTGTGGTATTATAAAAGCTAAGTTCAATGCTTAGGTTTACAGAACACTAAAAGGGAATATTATTATTGTTTTGCGATGAGGCTCTTAAAGAAATGGTGGTATTTGGTAGAGAAAGGTCTAAGAATGGTTTATAGTCAGCTCTTTCATTATGTTAAAAGTCTAAAGCATAGGAGAGGCTGGTTCTTCACAGTCTGCATGTAGTTAAGATTTCAGAGTATTTCTCTTTATTTGTTTGCTTTTAAAATCTTATATGGCTACAATGTTGTTTTTATTTTTTCCTGTTGTTATGGCAGATGAGAGAAATGATTTGGGTGGATGCTGTAAACACTCAGGTGTCTAGTATGGGACCCCTGAGCAGTAAGTATTATTTGAGACTTAGGTTGTTATAAAATCTAAGCAGAAACACTACTTTTTGGCAGAAGAGGGATGGGGAACAGCATCAGAATAGCAAGAATAGGTCAGAAATGTGCCATAAAGATGACAAAAATGAAATGGGATTTTTTATAGCACCATCTCATAGTGGGCGGGGTAGTACAGCTTGACAGTTTCAATGAGTGCATTTGATTGTGATCTGTGTTGTCACTTCCACATCACTACTAAAACTAAACATGGTAAGCCTGTTGTTTGGACTTGTTCTTCATATTCTGATTGATTACATTGGCTATTTAAAAGTGGGCTATGTGTTTCTTTTCTGTACTTACAAGAGTTCAGAAAAGAACAGATTTTGCCTCAGACAACTCAGCAATTGTCTTCTGGGGCACTGCTCCAGGTTCCTTTTCCGGGTGTGAAAAGGTGAGGGTTTGTTTTAGAGTGCGGTGACTCAGTGTTCAGAAGAACACAGCAAAGGACTTCAGTTTTGTGTTAGATATTGCAG
Source organism: Pezoporus flaviventris (assembly GCF_033815535.1). Lineage (NCBI taxonomy): Eukaryota > Metazoa > Chordata > Aves > Psittaciformes > Psittacidae > Pezoporus > Pezoporus flaviventris. Next base: position 215,316 of record NW_026892854.1, on the reverse strand, counting down.
GTCTTGCCCTGGATATTTGGAATCAGATAAATGCTTGTGGTGAGTCAGGGAGGTAAGGAGAAGGATTGTGGGCTCGGTGACTTTTGCAAGAACCGTGGCCATTGGGTTTTTTTGCTCTTGTAGGGCATGGAGAGCAGGAGACGCTTGGAATCAGACTGTGGAATGGCTTTGGGACAGGCGAGGCCAGTGTTGAGGAGCTTTGGAGGAGCCCGAGGGTTGGTAAGGAACAGGCCGGGCGGGATGTCTGGGGGGGGGTGGAGATGAGGGCCACCACAAGCTGTTCCCTGTTTTTGGTTTGTTTCTGGCAGATGACGAAGAGGAACTTGTCAAGGTCTGCAGCATGGCTGGCGTCTGCCGTGGGAGTTGTGAGCAGTGAGGTTGCCTCGAGACGCGTGGGACTATGCACGCTAAGTAGAGGGACTCTTTTGCGAGGCGAGGGGCTGGGGCACAGTGTCAGAATGGCAGGAAGGGCTTTGAGACGTAGCCTTCCCGTGTACTATGCGAAGCAGAATGTCTGAGACGACGCTTGGGAGGTGCCTGGGAGGGGAATGGTCAGTTTCAGCGTAGATAGTGCCTGGGAGTTAAATGCCCGGATGAGAAGGTGCCGTTAGTGGGGCTTGAGTCTGGGGTGTCGTGTCAGGGGCAGTAGGTAACGGTCCTTGGTGAAGCAGGCAAGGGTGGGAAAGTAGTGTTTGTTGCCTTTGGCTCCTCGCAGAGAGTTGCGCTGTGGCTGCTTCAGGCGAAGTCCAGCTTTGGTTCCTAGCCAGAGAGTTGTGCTTTAGAAGTGCCTGGAGAAGTCCTGACCCTGGGAGACCTTCCTAGATACGGTTGGCCGCTTCTTGGGACGCGGGCTGGCCCCCTGCGTAGCAATGAGCGTGCGTTTTTGTGAGTATGAAAGCCCGAGCCTCATGCTGTGTGAGGGAGGCAGAAGCTCATCCCAGGCAGGTGAAGGTTGCCTGCGCGGGGACGCCCGCTAAGGTTGGGCCTGCCACCTGGCACTGCCATGACGATTGTCGGAGCTGGTTTGCCGATGGTCTTCCCGGGGTCCTTGGGGTTGGTAAGATAAGGAACCATGAGAAGCATGCTTTGCTATCTGTATAGTTTTCTGTATTAATAAGCTAGCTGTGAGTTTTCTGCTTGTCTCTGCTTTTCTGTCAGCTGGAATTCTTGAACTGTGGAAGGTAGGTGTTGGGGTTTTATATTGACAGTGTAGTTCTCTCCTCTTGATGAGCTGTGTGAATGGACAGGAGAGCTCTGAGAATAAGCTTGTAGTTAATGAGTCGAGGCCAGGGAGTCTGCTTGGGAGTGGGCGTGATAGTCTATGTCGAGTGAGTGTGTGAGCCAGAGGGTGTGAGGGTCTGTGTTGAGATTGTCTGAATATGAGTCTGTGTATGCCTGTCAAACCTGCGGGTCGGCGTGATCTTGGGCTGAGACTTAGAGGCAGAATAAGCTTTTGCTTGGCGTTGCTGTGAAGAAGGCCCGGTTGTTCTCGCAGATGGCTTGGTGGTTAGCCCCGTGTGAGAGGCTGATGGAGGAGGGTTGAGCTGAGTGAGGGTACCAAGTGAGTCACTTTGTGGTGTCAGCAGCCAGTTCCAGTTGATTCTCCTGGGGGTGCTTATCTTATGCCTGGCTGTGTGTTTTTAAATCGGTAGGTGCGGAGCGAGGAGCGAAGGGGAGCTGGGTGCTCCAGAGCTGTCCTGCACTCGGTGAGTTCCGCTTAGCAGACTGCAGCAGCGAGTGCGTGAGTGTCTTGAAATTTTTGTGAAATGAAAACCAGCTCTTCCTGTTGTGTTCTGCAGGCGGTGCGCGGGCTCAAAGCAGAGGAGGGAAGCGTAGCAAAGGCCAGCGGAGGAGTAGCAGAGCGAAGGGAGAGGGAGCGGGGGCTTCCGGAGGGGAGGGTGTGACTTTGAACCCTCTCTCAGGGTTTGTCTGTTTGCCTTTGTGTTTCACGTGCCACAGGTAACTCGGGAGAGGTGAAGGGGCCAAGTGGGGAGGGCTGTGAGGAGGTAAGGGGTTTGTGTGCGTGTGCGGTAGCTTAGAATTGAGAAGAAGGTGTTCAGTGCTTTTAGTATTTGTGTTTGGTACTGCAGGTCTTGCCCTGGACCTCTGGAGTCGGCTGAGAGCTTGTGGTGAGTCAGGGAGGTAAGGAGAAGGATTGCGGGCTCGGTGACTTTTGCAAGAACCGTGGCCATTGGATTTTTTTTGCTCTTGTAGGGCATGGAGAGCAGGAGACGCTTGGAATCAGACTGTGGTATGGCTTTGGGACAGGCGAGGCCAGTGTTGAGGAGCTTTGGAGGAGCCCGAGGGTTGGTAAGGAACAGGCCGGGCGGGATGTCTGGGGGGGGGGGGGTGGAGATGAGGGCCACCACAAGCTGTTCCCTGTTTTTGGTTTGTTTCTGGCAGATGACGAAGAGGAACTTGTCAAGGTCTGCAGCATGGCTGGCGTCTGCCGTGGGAGTTGTGAGCAGTGAGGTTGCCTCGAGACGCGTGGGACTATGCACGCTAAGTAGAGGGACTCTTTTGCGAGGCGAGGGGCTGGGGCACAGTGTCAGAATGGCAGGAAGGGCTTTGAGACGTAGCCTTCCCGTGTACTATGCGAAGCAGAATGTCTGGGACGACGCTTGGGAGGTGCCTGGGAGGGGAATGGTCAGTTTCAGCGTAGGTAGTGCCTGGGAGTTAAATGCCCGGATGAGAAGGTGCCGTTAGTGGGGCTTGAGTCTGGGGTGTCGTGTCAGGGGCAGTAGGTAACGGTCCTTGGTGAAGCAGGCAAGGGTGGGAAAGTAGTGTTTGTTGCCTTTGGCTCCTCGCAGAGAGTTGCGCTGTGGCTGCTTCAGGCGAAGTCCAGCTTTGGTTCCTAGCCAGAGAGTTGTGCTTTAGAAGTGCCTGGAGAAGTCCTGACCCTGGGAGACCTTCCTAGATACGGTTGGCCGCTTCTTGGGACGCGGGCTGGCCCCCTGCGTAGCAATGAGCGTGCGTTTTTGTGAGTATGAAAGCCTGAGCCTCATGCTGTGTGAGGGAGGCAGAAGCTCATCCCAGGCAGGTGAAGGTTGCCTGCGCGGGGACGCCCGCTAAGGTTGGGCCTGCCACCTGGCACTGCCATGACGATTGTCGGAGCTGGTTTGCCGATGGTCTTCCCGGGGTCCTTGGGGTTGGTAAGATAAGGAACCATGAGAAGCATGCTTTGCTATCTGTATAGTTTTCTGTATTAATAAGCTAGCTGTGAGTTTTCTGCTTGTCTCTGCTTTTCTGTCAGCTGGAATTCTTGAACTGTGGAAGGTAGGTGTTGGGGTTTTATATTGACAGTGTAGTTCTCTCCTCTTGATGAGCTGTGTGAATGGACAGGAGAGCTCTGAGAATAAGCTTGTAGTTAATGAGTCGAGGCCAGGGAGTCTGCTTGGGAGTGGGCGTGATAGTCTATGTCGAGTGAGTGTGTGAGCCAGAGGGTGTGAGGGTCTGTGTTGAGATTGTCTGAATATGAGTCTGTGTATGCCTGTCAAACCTGCGGGTCGGCGTGATCTTGGGCTGAGACTTAGAGGCAGAATAAGCTTTTGCTTGGCGTTGCTGTGAAGAAGGCCCGGTTGTTCTCGCAGATGGCTTGGTGGTTAGCCCCGTGTGAGAGGCTGATGGAGGAGGGTTGAGCTGAGTGAGGGTACCAAGTGAGTCACTTTGTGGTGTCAGCAGCCAGTTCCAGTTGATTCTCCTGGGGGTGCTTATCTTATGCCTGGCTGTGTGTTTTTAAATCGGTAGGTGCGGAGCGAGGAGCGAAGGGGAGCTGGGTGCTCCAGAGCTGTCCTGCACTCGGTGAGTTCCGCTTAGCAGACTGCAGCAGCGAGTGCGTGAGTGTCTTGAAATTTTTGTGAAATGAAAACCAGCTCTTCCTGTTGTGTTCTGCAGGCGGTGCGCGGGCTCAAAGCAGAGGAGGGAAGCGTAGCAAAGGCCAGCGGAGGAGTAGCAGAGCGAAGGGAGAGGGAGCGGGGGCTTCCGGAGGGGAGGGTGTGACTTTGAACCCTCTCTCAGGGTTTGTCTGTTTGCCTTTGTGTTTCACGTGCCACAGGTAACTCGGGAGAGGTGAAGGGGCCAAGTGGGGAGGGCTGTGAGGAGGTAAGGGGTTTGTGTGCGTGTGCGGTAGCTTAGAATTGAGAAGAAGGTGTTCAGTGCTTTTAGTATTTGTGTTTGGTACTGCAGGTCTTGCCCTGGACCTCTGGAGTCGGCTGAGAGCTTGTGGTGAGTCAGGGAGGTAAGGAGAAGGATTGCGGGCTCGGTGACTTTTGCAAGAACCGTGGCCATTGGATTTTTTTTGCTCTTGTAGGGCATGGAGAGCAGGAGACGCTTGGAATCAGACTGTGGTATGGCTTTGGGACAGGCGAGGCCAGTGTTGAGGAGCTTTGGAGGAGCCCGAGGGTTGGTAAGGAACAGGCCGGGCGGGATGTCTGGGGGGGGGGGGGTGGAGATGAGGGCCACCACAAGCTGTTCCCTGTTTTTGGTTTGTTTCTGGCAGATGACGAAGAGGAACTTGTCAAGGTCTGCAGCATGGCTGGCGTCTGCCGTGGGAGTTGTGAGCAGTGAGGTTGCCTCGAGACGCGTGGGACTATGCACGCTAAGTAGAGGGACTCTTTTGCGAGGCGAGGGGCTGGGGCACAGTGTCAGAATGGCAGGAAGGGCTTTGAGACGTAGCCTTCCCGTGTACTATGCGAAGCAGAATGTCTGAGACGACGCTTGGGAGGTGCCTGGGAGGGGAATGGTCAGTTTCAGCGTAGGTAGTGCCTGGGAGTTAAATGCCCGGATGAGAAGGTGCCGTTAGTGGGGCTTGAGTCTGGGGTGTCGTGTCAGGGGCAGTAGGTAACGGTCCTTGGTGAAGCAGGCAAGGGTGGGAAAGTAGTGTTTGTTGCCTTTGGCTCCTCGCAGAGAGTTGCGCTGTGGCTGCTTCAGGCGAAGTCCAGCTTTGGTTCCTAGCCAGAGAGTTGTGCTTTAGAAGTGCCTGGAGAAGTCCTGACCCTGGGAGACCTTCCTAGATACGGTTGGCCGCTTCTTGGGACGCGGGCTGGCCCCCTGCGTAGCAATGAGCGTGCGTTTTTGTGAGTATGAAAGCCCGAGCCTCATGCTGTGTGAGGGAGGCAGAAGCTCATCCCAGGCAGGTGAAGGTTGCCTGCGCGGGGACGCCCGCTAAGGTTGGGCCTGCCACCTGGCACTGCCATGACGATTGTCGGAGCTGGTTTGCCGATGGTCTTCCCGGGGTCCTTGGGGTTGGTAAGATAAGGAACCATGAGAAGCATGCTTTGCTATCTGTATAGTTTTCTGTATTAATAAGCTAGCTGTGAGTTTTCTGCTTGTCTCTGCTTTTCTGTCAGCTGGAATTCTTGAACTGTGGAAGGTAGGTGTTGGGGTTTTATATTGACAGTGTAGTTCTCTCCTCTTGATGAGCTGTGTGAATGGACAGGAGAGCTCTGAGAATAAGCTTGTAGTTAATGAGTCGGGGCCAGGGAGTCTGCTTGGGAGTGGGCGTGATAGTCTATGTCGAGTGAGTGTGTGAGCCAGAGGGTGTGAGGGTCTGTGTTGAGATTGTCTGAATATGAGTCTGTGTATGCCTGTCAAACCTGCGGGTCGGCGTGATCTTGGGCTGAGACTTAGAGGCAGAATAAGCTTTTGCTTGGCGTTGCTGTGAAGAAGGCCCGGTTGTTCTCGCAGATGGCTTGGTGGTTAGCCCCGTGTGAGAGGCTGATGGAGGAGGGTTGAGCTGAGTGAGGGTACCAAGTGAGTCACTTTGTGGTGTCAGCAGCCAGTTCCAGTTGATTCTCCTGGGGGTGCTTATCTTATGCCTGGCTGTGTGTTTTTAAATCGGTAGGTGCGGAGCGAGGAGCGAAGGGGAGCTGGGTGCTCCAGAGCTGTCCTGCACTCGGTGAGTTCCGCTTAGCAGACTGCAGCAGCGAGTGCGTGAGTGTCTTGAAATTTTTGTGAAATGAAAACCAGCTCTTCCTGTTGTGTTCTGCAGGCGGTGCGCGGGCTCAAAGCAGAGGAGGGAAGCGTAGCAAAGGCCAGCGGAGGAGTAGCAGAGCGAAGGGAGAGGGAGCGGGGGCTTCCGGAGGGGAGGGTGTGACTTTGAACCCTCTCTCAGGGTTTGTCTGTTTGCCTTTGTGTTTCACGTGCCACAGGTAACTCGGGAGAGGTGAAGGGGCCAAGTGGGGAGGGCTGTGAGGAGGTAAGGGGTTTGTGTGCGTGTGCGGTAGCTTAGAATTGAGAAGAAGGTGTTCAGTGCTTTTAGTATTTGTGTTTGGTACTGCAGGTCTTGCCCTGGACCTCTGGAGTCGGCTGAGAGCTTGTGGTGAGTCAGGGAGGTAAGGAGAAGGATTGCGGGCTCGGTGACTTTTGCAAGAACCGTGGCCATTGGATTTTTTTTGCTCTTGTAGGGCATGGAGAGCAGGAGACGCTTGGAATCAGACTGTGGAATGGCTTTGGGACAGGCGAGGCCAGTGTTGAGGAGCTTTGGAGGAGCCCGAGGGTTGGTAAGGAACAGGCCGGGCGGGATGTCTGGGGGGGGGGGGGTGGAGATGAGGGCCACCACAAGCTGTTCCCTGTTTTTGGTTTGTTTCTGGCAGATGACGAAGAGGAACTTGTCAAGGTCTGCAGCATGGCTGGCGTCTGCCGTGGGAGTTGTGAGCAGTGAGGTTGCCTCGAGACGCGTGGGACTATGCACGCTAAGTAGAGGGACTCTTTTGCGAGGCGAGGGGCTGGGGCACAGTGTCAGAATGGCAGGAAGGGCTTTGAGACGTAGCCTTCCCGTGTACTATGCGAAGCAGAATGTCTGAGACGACGCTTGGGAGGTGCCTGGGAGGGGAATGGTCAGTTTCAGCGTAGGTAGTGCCTGGGAGTTAAATGCCCGGATGAGAAGGTGCCGTTAGTGGGGCTTGAGTCTGGGGTGTCGTGTCAGGGGCAGTAGGTAACGGTCCTTGGTGAAGCAGGCAAGGGTGGGAAAGTAGTGTTTGTTGCCTTTGGCTCCTCGCAGAGAGTTGCGCTGTGGCTGCTTCAGGCGAAGTCCAGCTTTGGTTCCTAGCCAGAGAGTTGTGCTTTAGAAGTGCCTGGAGAAGTCCTGACCCTGGGAGACCTTCCTAGATACGGTTGGCCGCTTCTTGGGACGCGGGCTGGCCCCCTGCGTAGCAATGAGCGTGCGTTTTTGTGAGTATGAAAGCCCGAGCCTCATGCTGTGTGAGGGAGGCAGAAGCTCATCCCAGGCAGGTGAAGGTTGCCTGCGCGGGGACGCCCGCTAAGGTTGGGCCTGCCACCTGGCACTGCCATGACGATTGTCGGAGCTGGTTTGCCGATGGTCTTCCCGGGGTCCTTGGGGTTGGTAAGATAAGGAACCATGAGAAGCATGCTTTGCTATCTGTATAGTTTTCTGTATTAATAAGCTAGCTGTGAGTTTTCTGCTTGTCTCTGCTTTTCTGTCAGCTGGAATTCTTGAACTGTGGAAGGTAGGTGTTGGGGTTTTATATTGACAGTGTAGTTCTCTCCTCTTGATGAGCTGTGTGAATGGACAGGAGAGCTCTGAGAATAAGCTTGTAGTTAATGAGTCGGGGCCAGGGAGTCTGCTTGGGAGTGGGCGTGATAGTCTATGTCGAGTGAGTGTGTGAGCCAGAGGGTGTGAGGGTCTGTGTTGAGATTGTCTGAATATGAGTCTGTGTATGCCTGTCAAACCTGCGGGTCGGCGTGATCTTGGGCTGAGACTTAGAGGCAGAATAAGCTTTTGCTTGGCGTTGCTGTGAAGAAGGCCCGGTTGTTCTCGCAGATGGCTTGGTGGTTAGCCCCGTGTGAGAGGCTGATGGAGGAGGGTTGAGCTGAGTGAGGGTACCAAGTGAGTCACTTTGTGGTGTCAGCAGCCAGTTCCAGTTGATTCTCCTGGGGGTGCTTATCTTATGCCTGGCTGTGTGTTTTTAAATCGGTAGGTGCGGAGCGAGGAGCGAAGGGGAGCTGGGTGCTCCAGAGCTGTCCTGCACTCGGTGAGTTCCGCTTAGCAGACTGCAGCAGCGAGTGCGTGAGTGTCTTGAAATTTTTGTGAAATGAAAACCAGCTCTTCCTGTTGTGTTCTGCAGGCGGTGCGCGGGCTCAAAGCAGAGGAGGGAAGCGTAGCAAAGGCCAGCGGAGGAGTAGCAGAGCGAAGGGAGAGGGAGCGGGGGCTTCCGGAGGGGAGGGTGTGACTTTGAACCCTCTCTCAGGGTTTGTCTGTTTGCCTTTGTGTTTCACGTGCCACAGGTAACTCGGGAGAGGTGAAGGGGCCAAGTGGGGAGGGCTGTGAGGAGGTAAGGGGTTTGTGTGCGTGTGCGGTAGCTTAGAATTGAGAAGAAGGTGTTCAGTGCTTTTAGTATTTGTGTTTGGTACTGCAGGTCTTGCCCTGGACCTCTGGAGTCGGCTGAGAGCTTGTGGTGAGTCAGGGAGGTAAGGAGAAGGATTGCGGGCTCGGTGACTTTTGCAAGAACCGTGGCCATTGGATTTTTTTTGCTCTTGTAGGGCATGGAGAGCAGGAGATGCTTGGAATCAGACTGTGGAATGGCTTTGGGACAGGCGAGGCCAGTGTTGAGGAGCTTTGGAGGAGCCCGAGGGTTGGTAAGGAACAGGCCGGGCGGGATGTCTGGGGGGGGGGGTGGAGATGAGGGCCACCACAAGCTGTTCCCTGTTTTTGGTTTGTTTCTGGCAGATGACGAAGAGGAACTTGTCAAGGTCTGCAGCATGGCTGGCGTCTGCCGTGGGAGTTGTGAGCAGTGAGGTTGCCTCGAGACGCGTGGGACTATGCACGCTAAGTAGAGGGACTCTTTTGCGAGGCGAGGGGCTGGGGCACAGTGTCAGAATGGCAGGAAGGGCTTTGAGACGTAGCCTTCCCGTGTACTATGCGAAGCAGAATGTCTGAGACGACGCTTGGGAGGTGCCTGGGAGGGGAATGGTCAGTTTCAGCGTAGGTAGTGCCTGGGAGTTAAATGCCCGGATGAGAAGGTGCCGTTAGTGGGGCTTGAGTCTGGGGTGTCGTGTCAGGGGCAGTAGGTAACGGTCCTTGGTGAAGCAGGCAAGGGTGGGAAAGTAGTGTTTGTTGCCTTTGGCTCCTCGCAGAGAGTTGCGCTGTGGCTGCTTCAGGCGAAGTCCAGCTTTGGTTCCTAGCCAGAGAGTTGTGCTTTAGAAGTGCCTGGAGAAGTCCTGACCCTGGGAGACCTTCCTAGATACGGTTGGCCGCTTCTTGGGACGCGGGCTGGCCCCCTGCGTAGCAATGAGCGTGCGTTTTTGTGAGTATGAAAGCCCGAGCCTCATGCTGTGTGAGGGAGGCAGAAGCTCATCCCAGGCAGGTGAAGGTTGCCTGCGCGGGGACGCCCGCTAAGGTTGGGCCTGCCACCTGGCACTGCCATGACGATTGTCGGAGCTGGTTTGCCGATGGTCTTCCCGGGGTCCTTGGGGTTGGTAAGATAAGGAACCATGAGAAGCATGCTTTGCTATCTGTATAGTTTTCTGTATTAATAAGCTAGCTGTGAGTTTTCTGCTTGTCTCTGCTTTTCTGTCAGCTGGAATTCTTGAACTGTGGAAGGTAGGTGTTGGGGTTTTATATTGACAGTGTAGTTCTCTCCTCTTGATGAGCTGTGTGAATGGACAGGAGAGCTCTGAGAATAAGCTTGTAGTTAATGAGTCGGGGCCAGGGAGTCTGCTTGGGAGTGGGCGTGATAGTCTATGTCGAGTGAGTGTGTGAGCCAGAGGGTGTGAGGGTCTGTGTTGAGATTGTCTGAATATGAGTCTGTGTATGCCTGTCAAACCTGCGGGTCGGCGTGATCTTGGGCTGAGACTTAGAGGCAGAATAAGCTTTTGCTTGGCGTTGCTGTGAAGAAGGCCCGGTTGTTCTCGCAGATGGCTTGGTGGTTAGCCCCGTGTGAGAGGCTGATGGAGGAGGGTTGAGCTGAGTGAGGGTACCAAGTGAGTCACTTTGTGGTGTCAGCAGCCAGTTCCAGTTGATTCTCCTGGGGGTGCTTATCTTATGCCTGGCTGTGTGTTTTTAAATCGGTAGGTGCGGAGCGAGGAGCGAAGGGGAGCTGGGTGCTCCAGAGCTGTCCTGCACTCGGTGAGTTCCGCTTAGCAGACTGCAGCAGCGAGTGCGTGAGTGTCTTGAAATTTTTGTGAAATGAAAACCAGCTCTTCCTGTTGTGTTCTGCAGGCGGTGCGCGGGCTCAAAGCAGAGGAGGGAAGCGTAGCAAAGGCCAGCGGAGGAGTAGCAGAGCGAAGGGAGAGGGAGCGGGGGGTTCCGGAGGGGAGGGTGTGACTTTGAACCCTCTCTCAGGGTTTGTCTGTTTGCCTTTGTGTTTCACGTGCCACAGGTAACTCGGGAGAGGTGAAGGGGCCAAGTGGGGAGGGCTGTGAGGAGGTAAGGGGTTTGTGTGCGTGTGCGGTAGCTTAGAATTGAGAAGAAGGTGTTCAGTGCTTTTAGTATTTGTGTTTGGTACTGCAGGTCTTGCCCTGGACCTCTGGAGTCGGCTGAGAGCTTGTGGTGAGTCAGGGAGGTAAGGAGAAGGATTGCGGGCTCGGTGACTTTTGCAAGAACCGTGGCCATTGGATTTTTTTTGCTCTTGTAGGGCATGGAGAGCAGGAGATGCTTGGAATCAGACTGTGGAATGGCTTTGGGACAGGCGAGGCCAGTGTTGAGGAGCTTTGGAGGAGCCCGAGGGTTGGTAAGGAACAGGCCGGGCGGGATGTCTGGGGGGGGGGGTGGAGATGAGGGCCACCACAAGCTGTTTCCTGTTTTTGGTTTGTTTCTGGCAGATGACGAAGAGGAACTTGTCAAGGTCTGCAGCATGGCTGGCGTCTGCCGTGGGAGTTGTGAGCAGTGAGGTTGCCTCGAGACGCGTGGGACTATGCACGCTAAGTAGAGGGACTCTTTTGCGAGGCGAGGGGCTGGGGCACAGTGTCAGAATGGCAGGAAGGGCTTTGAGACGTAGCCTTCCCGTGTACTATGCGAAGCAGAATGTCTGAGACGACGCTTGGGAGGTGCCTGGGAGGGGAATGGTCAGTTTCAGCGTAGGTAGTGCCTGGGAGTTAAATGCCCGGATGAGAAGGTGCCGTTAGTGGGGCTTGAGTCTGGGGTGTCGTGTCAGGGGCAGTAGGTAACGGTCCTTGGTGAAGCAGGCAAGGGTGGGAAAGTAGTGTTTGTTGCCTTTGGCTCCTCGCAGAGAGTTGCGCTGTGGCTGCTTCAGGCGAAGTCCAGCTTTGGTTCCTAGCCAGAGAGTTGTGCTTTAGAAGTGCCTGGAGAAGTCCTGACCCTGGGAGACCTTCCTAGATACGGTTGGCCGCTTCTTGGGACGCGGGCTGGCCCCCTGCGTAGCAATGAGCGTGCGTTTTTGTGAGTATGAAAGCCCGAGCCTCATGCTGTGTGAGGGAGGCAGAAGCTCATCCCAGGCAGGTGAAGGTTGCCTGCGCGGGGACGCCCGCTAAGGTTGGGCCTGCCACCTGGCACTGCCATGACGATTGTCGGAGCTGGTTTGCCGATGGTCTTCCCGGGGTCCTTGGGGTTGGTAAGATAAGGAACCATGAGAAGCATGCTTTGCTATCTGTATAGTTTTCTGTATTAATAAGCTAGCTGTGAGTTTTCTGCTTGTCTCTGCTTTTCTGTCAGCTGGAATTCTTGAACTGTGGAAGGTAGGTGTTGGGGTTTTATATTGACAGTGTAGTTCTCTCCTCTTGATGAGCTGTGTGAATGGACAGGAGAGCTCTGAGAATAAGCTTGTAGTTAATGAGTCGGGGCCAGGGAGTCTGCTTGGGAGTGGGCGTGATAGTCTATGTCGAGTGAGTGTGTGAGCCAGAGGGTGTGAGGGTCTGTGTTGAGATTGTCTGAATATGAGTCTGTGTATGCCTGTCAAACCTGCGGGTCGGCGTGATCTTGGGCTGAGACTTAGAGGCAGAATAAGCTTTTGCTTGGCGTTGCTGTGAAGAAGGCCCGGTTGTTCTCGCAGATGGCTTGGTGGTTAGCCCCGTGTGAGAGGCTGATGGAGGAGGGTTGAGCTGAGTGAGGGTACCAAGTGAGTCACTTTGTGGTGTCAGCAGCCAGTTCCAGTTGATTCTCCTGGGGGTGCTTATCTTATGCCTGGCTGTGTGTTTTTAAATCGGTAGGTGCGGAGCGAGGAGCGAAGGGGAGCTGGGTGCTCCAGAGCTGTCCTGCACTCGGTGAGTTCCGCTTAGCAGACTGCAGCAGCGAGTGCGTGAGTGTCTTGAAATTTTTGTGAAATGAAAACCAGCTCTTCCTGTTGTGTTCTGCAGGCGGTGCGCGGGCTCAAAGCAGAGGAGGGAAGCGTAGCAAAGGCCAGCGGAGGAGTAGCAGAGCGAAGGGAGAGGGAGCGGGGGCTTCCGGAGGGGAGGGTGTGACTTTGAACCCTCTCTCAGGGTTTGTCTGTTTGCCTTTGTGTTTCACGTGCCACAGGTAACTCGGGAGAGGTGAAGGGGCCAAGTGGGGAGGGCTGTGAGGAGGTAAGGGGTTTGTGTGCGTGTGCGGTAGCTTAGAATTGAGAAGAAGGTGTTCAGTGCTTTTAGTATTTGTGTTTGGTACTGCAGGTCTTGCCCTGGACCTCTGGAGTCGGCTGAGAGCTTGTGGTGAGTCAGGGAGGTAAGGAGAAGGATTGCGGGCTCGGTGACTTTTGCAAGAACCGTGGCCATTGGATTTTTTTTGCTCTTGTAGGGCATGGAGAGCAGGAGATGCTTGGAATCAGACTGTGGAATGGCTTTGGGACAGGCGAGGCCAGTGTTGAGGAGCTTTGGAGGAGCCCGAGGGTTGGTAAGGAACAGGCCGGGCGGGATGTCTGGGGGGGGGGGTGGAGATGAGGGCCACCACAAGCTGTTTCCTGTTTTTGGTTTGTTTCTGGCAGATGACGAAGAGGAACTTGTCAAGGTCTGCAGCATGGCTGGCGTCTGCCGTGGGAGTTGTGAGCAGTGAGGTTGCCTCGAGACGCGTGGGACTATGCACGCTAAGTAGAGGGACTCTTTTGCGAGGCGAGGGGCTGGGGCACAGTGTCAGAATGGCAGGAAGGGCTTTGAGACGTAGCCTTCCCGTGTACTATGCGAAGCAGAATGTCTGAGACGACGCTTGGGAGGTGCCTGGGAGGGGAATGGTCAGTTTCAGCGTAGGTAGTGCCTGGGAGTTAAATGCCCGGATGAGAAGGTGCCGTTAGTGGGGCTTGAGTCTGGGGTGTCGTGTCAGGGGCAGTAGGTAACGGTCCTTGGTGAAGCAGGCAAGGGTGGGAAAGTAGTGTTTGTTGCCTTTGGCTCCTCGCAGAGAGTTGCGCTGTGGCTGCTTCAGGCGAAGTCCAGCTTTGGTTCCTAGCCAGAGAGTTGTGCTTTAGAAGTGCCTGGAGAAGTCCTGACCCTGGGAGACCTTCCTAGATACGGTTGGCCGCTTCTTGGGACGCGGGCTGGCCCCCTGCGTAGCAATGAGCGTGCGTTTTTGTGAGTATGAAAGCCCGAGCCTCATGCTGTGTGAGGGAGGCAGAAGCTCATCCCAGGCAGGTGAAGGTTGCCTGCGCGGGGACGCCCGCTAAGGTTGGGCCTGCCACCTGGCACTGCCATGACGATTGTCGGAGCTGGTTTGCCGATGGTCTTCCCGGGGTCCTTGGGGTTGGTAAGATAAGGAACCATGAGAAGCATGCTTTGCTATCTGTATAGTTTTCTGTATTAATAAGCTAGCTGTGAGTTTTCTGCTTGTCTCTGCTTTTCTGTCAGCTGGAATTCTTGAACTGTGGAAGGTAGGTGTTGGGGTTTTATATTGACAGTGTAGTTCTCTCCTCTTGATGAGCTGTGTGAATGGACAGGAGAGCTCTGAGAATAAGCTTGTAGTTAATGAGTCGGGGCCAGGGAGTCTGCTTGGGAGTGGGCGTGATAGTCTATGTCGAGTGAGTGTGTGAGCCAGAGGGTGTGAGGGTCTGTGTTGAGATTGTCTGAATATGAGTCTGTGTATGCCTGTCAAACCTGCGGGTCGGCGTGATCTTGGGCTGAGACTTAGAGGCAGAATAAGCTTTTGCTTGGCGTTGCTGTGAAGAAGGCCCGGTTGTTCTCGCAGATGGCTTGGTGGTTAGCCCCGTGTGAGAGGCTGATGGAGGAGGGTTGAGCTGAGTGAGGGTACCAAGTGAGTCACTTTGTGGTGTCAGCAGCCAGTTCCAGTTGATTCTCCTGGGGGTGCTTATCTTATGCCTGGCTGTGTGTTTTTAAATCGGTAGGTGCGGAGCGAGGAGCGAAGGGGAGCTGGGTGCTCCAGAGCTGTCCTGCACTCGGTGAGTTCCGCTTAGCAGACTGCAGCAGCGAGTGCGTGAGTGTCTTGAAATTTTTGTGAAATGAAAACCAGCTCTTCCTGTTGTGTTCTGCAGGCGGTGCGCGGGCTCAAAGCAGAGGAGGGAAGCGTAGCAAAGGCCAGCGGAGGAGTAGCAGAGCGAAGGGAGAGGGAGCGGGGGCTTCCGGAGGGGAGGGTGTGACTTTGAACCCTCTCTCAGGGTTTGTCTGTTTGCCTTTGTGTTTCACGTGCCACAGGTAACTCGGGAGAGGTGAAGGGGCCAAGTGGGGAGGGCTGTGAGGAGGTAAGGGGTTTGTGTGCGTGTGCGGTAGCTTAGAATTGAGAAGAAGGTGTTCAGTGCTTTTAGTATTTGTGTTTGGTACTGCAGGTCTTGCCCTGGACCTCTGGAGTCGGCTGAGAGCTTGTGGTGAGTCAGGGAGGTAAGGAGAAGGATTGCGGGCTCGGTGACTTTTGCAAGAACCGTGGCCATTGGATTTTTTTTGCTCTTGTAGGGCATGGAGAGCAGGAGACGCTTGGAATCAGACTGTGGAATGGCTTTGGGACAGGCGAGGCCAGTGTTGAGGAGCTTTGGAGGAGCCCGAGGGTTGGTAAGGAACAGGCCGGGCGGGATGTCTGGGGGGGGGGGGGTGGAGATGAGGGCCACCACAAGCTGTTCCCTGTTTTTGGTTTGTTTCTGGCAGATGACGAAGAGGAACTTGTCAAGGTCTGCAGCATGGCTGGCGTCTGCCGTGGGAGTTGTGAGCAGTGAGGTTGCCTCGAGACGCGTGGGACTATGCACGCTAAGTAGAGGGACTCTTTTGCGAGGCGAGGGGCTGGGGCACAGTGTCAGAATGGCAGGAAGGGCTTTGAGACGTAGCCTTCCCGTGTACTATGCGAAGCAGAATGTCTGAGACGACGCTTGGGAGGTGCCTGGGAGGGGAATGGTCAGTTTCAGCGTAGGTAGTGCCTGGGAGTTAAATGCCCGGATGAGAAGGTGCCGTTAGTGGGGCTTGAGTCTGGGGTGTCGTGTCAGGGGCAGTAGGTAACGGTCCTTGGTGAAGCAGGCAAGGGTGGGAAAGTAGTGTTTGTTGCCTTTGGCTCCTCGCAGAGAGTTGCGCTGTGGCTGCTTCAGGCGAAGTCCAGCTTTGGTTCCTAGCCAGAGAGTTGTGCTTTAGAAGTGCCTGGAGAAGTCCTGACCCTGGGAGACCTTCCTAGATACGGTTGGCCGCTTCTTGGGACGCGGGCTGGCCCCCTGCGTAGCAATGAGCGTGCGTTTTTGTGAGTATGAAAGCCCGAGCCTCATGCTGTGTGAGGGAGGCAGAAGCTCATCCCAGGCAGGTGAAGGTTGCCTGCGCGGGGACGCCCGCTAAGGTTGGGCCTGCCACCTGGCACTGCCATGACGATTGTCGGAGCTGGTTTGCCGATGGTCTTCCCGGGGTCCTTGGGGTTGGTAAGATAAGGAACCATGAGAAGCATGCTTTGCTATCTGTATAGTTTTCTGTATTAATAAGCTAGCTGTGAGTTTTCTGCTTGTCTCTGCTTTTCTGTCAGCTGGAATTCTTGAACTGTGGAAGGTAGGTGTTGGGGTTTTATATTGACAGTGTAGTTCTCTCCTCTTGATGAGCTGTGTGAATGGACAGGAGAGCTCTGAGAATAAGCTTGTAGTTAATGAGTCGGGGCCAGGGAGTCTGCTTGGGAGTGGGCGTGATAGTCTATGTCGAGTGAGTGTGTGAGCCAGAGGGTGTGAGGGTCTGTGTTGAGATTGTCTGAATATGAGTCTGTGTATGCCTGTCAAACCTGCGGGTCGGCGTGATCTTGGGCTGAGACTTAGAGGCAGAATAAGCTTTTGCTTGGCGTTGCTGTGAAGAAGGCCCGGTTGTTCTCGCAGATGGCTTGGTGGTTAGCCCCGTGTGAGAGGCTGATGGAGGAGGGTTGAGCTGAGTGAGGGTACCAAGTGAGTCACTTTGTGGTGTCAGCAGCCAGTTCCAGTTGATTCTCCTGGGGGTGCTTATCTTATGCCTGGCTGTGTGTTTTTAAATCGGTAGGTGCGGAGCGAGGAGCGAAGGGGAGCTGGGTGCTCCAGAGCTGTCCTGCACTCGGTGAGTTCCGCTTAGCAGACTGCAGCAGCGAGTGCGTGAGTGTCTTGAAATTTTTGTGAAATGAAAACCAGCTCTTCCTGTTGTGTTCTGCAGGCGGTGCGCGGGCTCAAAGCAGAGGAGGGAAGCGTAGCAAAGGCCAGCGGAGGAGTAGCAGAGCGAAGGGAGAGGGAGCGGGGGCTTCCGGAGGGGAGGGTGTGACTTTGAACCCTCTCTCAGGGTTTGTCTGTTTGCCTTTGTGTTTCACGTGCCACAGGTAACTCGGGAGAGGTGAAGGGGCCAAGTGGGGAGGGCTGTGAGGAGGTAAGGGGTTTGTGTGCGTGTGCGGTAGCTTAGAATTGAGAAGAAGGTGTTCAGTGCTTTTAGTATTTGTGTTTGGTACTGCAGGTCTTGCCCTGGACCTCTGGAGTCGGCTGAGAGCTTGTGGTGAGTCAGGGAGGTAAGGAGAAGGATTGCGGGCTCGGTGACTTTTGCAAGAACCGTGGCCATTGGATTTTTTTTGCTCTTGTAGGGCATGGAGTGCAGGAGACGCTTGGAATCAGACTGTGGAATGGCTTTGGGACAGGCGAGGCCAGTGTTGAGGAGCTTTGGAGGAGCCCGAGGGTTGGTAAGGAACAGGCCGGGTGGGATGTCTGGGGGGGGGGGTGGAGATGAGGGCCACCACAAGCTGTTCCCTGTTTTTGGTTTGTTTCTGGCAGATGACGAAGAGGAACTTGTCAAGGTCTGCAGCATGGCTGGCGTCTGCCGTGGGAGTTGTGAGCAGTGAGGTTGCCTCGAGACGCGTGGGACTATGCACGCTAAGTAGAGGGACTCTTTTGCGAGGCGAGGGGCTGGGGCACAGTGTCAGAATGGCAGGAAGGGCTTTGAGACGTAGCCTTCCCGTGTACTATGCGAAGCAGAATGTCTGAGACGACGCTTGGGAGGTGCCTGGGAGGGGAATGGTCAGTTTCAGCGTAGGTAGTGCCTGGGAGTTAAATGCCCGGATGAGAAGGTGCCGTTAGTGGGGCTTGAGTCTGGGGTGTCGTGTCAGGGGCAGTAGGTAACGGTCCTTGGTGAAGCAGGCAAGGGTGGGAAAGTAGTGTTTGTTGCCTTTGGCTCCTCGCAGAGAGTTGCGCTGTGGCTGCTTCAGGCGAAGTCCAGCTTTGGTTCCTAGCCAGAGAGTTGTGCTTTAGAAGTGCCTGGAGAAGTCCTGACCCTGGGAGACCTTCCTAGATACGGTTGGCCGCTTCTTGGGACGCGGGCTGGCCCCCTGCGTAGCAATGAGCGTGCGTTTTTGTGAGTATGAAAGCCCGAGCCTCATGCTGTGTGAGGGAGGCAGAAGCTCATCCCAGGCAGGTGAAGGTTGCCTGCGCGGGGACGCCCGCTAAGGTTGGGCCTGCCACCTGGCACTGCCATGACGATTGTCGGAGCTGGTTTGCCGATGGTCTTCCCGGGGTCCTTGGGGTTGGTAAGATAAGGAACCATGAGAAGCATGCTTTGCTATCTGTATAGTTTTCTGTATTAATAAGCTAGCTGTGAGTTTTCTGCTTGTCTCTGCTTTTCTGTCAGCTGGAATTCTTGAACTGTGGAAGGTAGGTGTTGGGGTTTTATATTGACAGTGTAGTTCTCTCCTCTTGATGAGCTGTGTGAATGGACAGGAGAGCTCTGAGAATAAGCTTGTAGTTAATGAGTCGGGGCCAGGGAGTCTGCTTGGGAGTGGGCGTGATAGTCTATGTCGAGTGAGTGTGTGAGCCAGAGGGTGTGAGGGTCTGTGTTGAGATTGTCTGAATATGAGTCTGTGTATGCCTGTCAAACCTGCGGGTCGGCGTGATCTTGGGCTGAGACTTAGAGGCAGAATAAGCTTTTGCTTGGCGTTGCTGTGAAGAAGGCCCGGTTGTTCTCGCAGATGGCTTGGTGGTTAGCCCCGTGTGAGAAGCTGATGGAGGAGGGTTGAGCTGAGTGAGGGTACCAAGTGAGTCACTTTGTGGTGTCAGCAGCCAGTTCCAGTTGATTCTCCTGGGGGTGCTTATCTTATGCCTGGCTGTGTGTTTTTAAATCGGTAGGTGCGGAGCGAGGAGCGAAGGGGAGCTGGGTGCTCCAGAGCTGTCCTGCACTCGGTGAGTTCCGCTTAGCAGACTGCAGCAGCGAGTGCGTGAGTGTCTTGAAATTTTTGTGAAATGAAAACCAGCTCTTCCTGTTGTGTTCTGCAGGCGGTGCGCGGGCTCAAAGCAGAGGAGGGAAGCGTAGCAAAGGCCAGCGGAGGAGTAGCAGAGCGAAGGGAGAGGGAGCGGGGGCTTCCGGAGGGGAGGGTGTGACTTTGAACCCTCTCTCAGGGTTTGTCTGTTTGCCTTTGTGTTTCACGTGCCACAGGTAACTCGGGAGAGGTGAAGGGGCCAAGTGGGGAGGGCTGTGAGGAGGTAAGGGGTTTGTGTGCGTGTGCGGTAGCTTAGAATTGAGAAGAAGGTGTTCAGTGCTTTTAGTATTTGTGTTTGGTACTGCAGGTCTTGCCCTGGACCTCTGGAGTCGGCTGAGAGCTTGTGGTGAGTCAGGGAGGTAAGGAGAAGGATTGCGGGCTCGGTGACTTTTGCAAGAACCGTGGCCATTGGATTTTTTTTGCTCTTGTAGGGCATGGAGAGCAGGAGATGCTTGGAATCAGACTGTGGAATGGCTTTGGGACAGGCGAGGCCAGTGTTGAGGAGCTTTGGAGGAGCCCGAGGGTTGGTAAGGAACAGGCCGGGCGGGATGTCTGGGGGGGGGGGGTGGAGATGAGGGCCACCACAAGCTGTTCCCTGTTTTTGGTTTGTTTCTGGCAGATGACGAAGAGGAACTTGTCAAGGTCTGCAGCATGGCTGGCGTCTGCCGTGGGAGTTGTGAGCAGTGAGGTTGCCTCGAGACGCGTGGGACTATGCACGCTAAGTAGAGGGACTCTTTTGCGAGGCGAGGGGCTGGGGCACAGTGTCAGAATGGCAGGAAGGGCTTTGAGACGTAGCCTTCCCGTGTACTATGCGAAGCAGAATGTCTGAGACGACGCTTGGGAGGTGCCTGGGAGGGGAATGGTCAGTTTCAGCGTAGGTAGTGCCTGGGAGTTAAATGCCCGGATGAGAAGGTGCCGTTAGTGGGGCTTGAGTCTGGGGTGTCGTGTCAGGGGCAGTAGGTAACGGTCCTTGGTGAAGCAGGCAAGGGTGGGAAAGTAGTGTTTGTTGCCTTTGGCTCCTCGCAGAGAGTTGCGCTGTGGCTGCTTCAGGCGAAGTCCAGCTTTGGTTCCTAGCCAGAGAGTTGTGCTTTAGAAGTGCCTGGAGAAGTCCTGACCCTGGGAGACCTTCCTAGATACGGTTGGCCGCTTCTTGGGACGCGGGCTGGCCCCCTGCGTAGCAATGAGCGTGCGTTTTTGTGAGTATGAAAGCCCGAGCCTCATGCTGTGTGAGGGAGGCAGAAGCTCATCCCAGGCAGGTGAAGGTTGCCTGCGCGGGGACGCCCGCTAAGGTTGGGCCTGCCACCTGGCACTGCCATGACGATTGTCGGAGCTGGTTTGCCGATGGTCTTCCCGGGGTCCTTGGGGTTGGTAAGATAAGGAACCATGAGAAGCATGCTTTGCTATCTGTATAGTTTTCTGTATTAATAAGCTAGCTGTGAGTTTTCTGCTTGTCTCTGCTTTTCTGTCAGCTGGAATTCTTGAACTGTGGAAGGTAGGTGTTGGGGTTTTATATTGACAGTGTAGTTCTCTCCTCTTGATGAGCTGTGTGAATGGACAGGAGAGCTCTGAGAATAAGCTTGTAGTTAATGAGTCGGGGCCAGGGAGTCTGCTTGGGAGTGGGCGTGATAGTCTATGTCGAGTGAGTGTGTGAGCCAGAGGGTGTGAGGGTCTGTGTTGAGATTGTCTGAATATGAGTCTGTGTATGCCTGTCAAACCTGCGGGTCGGCGTGATCTTGGGCTGAGACTTAGAGGCAGAATAAGCTTTTGCTTGGCGTTGCTGTGAAGAAGGCCCGGTTGTTCTCGCAGATGGCTTGGTGGTTAGCCCCGTGTGAGAGGCTGATGGAGGAGGGTTGAGCTGAGTGAGGGTACCAAGTGAGTCACTTTGTGGTGTCAGCAGCCAGTTCCAGTTGATTCTCCTGGGGGTGCTTATCTTATGCCTGGCTGTGTGTTTTTAAATCGGTAGGTGCGGAGCGAGGAGCGAAGGGGAGCTGGGTGCTCCAGAGCTGTCCTGCACTCGGTGAGTTCCGCTTAGCAGACTGCAGCAGCGAGTGCGTGAGTGTCTTGAAATTTTTGTGAAATGAAAACCAGCTCTTCCTGTTGTGTTCTGCAGGCGGTGCGCGGGCTCAAAGCAGAGGAGGGAAGCGTAGCAAAGGCCAGCGGAGGAGTAGCAGAGCGAAGGGAGAGGGAGCGGGGGCTTCCGGAGGGGAGGGTGTGACTTTGAACCCTCTCTCAGGGTTTGTCTGTTTGCCTTTGTGTTTCACGTGCCACAGGTAACTCGGGAGAGGTGAAGGGGCCAAGTGGGGAGGGCTGTGAGGAGGTAAGGGGTTTGTGTGCGTGTGCGGTAGCTTAGAATTGAGAAGAAGGTGTTCAGTGCTTTTAGTATTTGTGTTTGGTACTGCAGGTCTTGCCCTGGACCTCTGGAGTCGGCTGAGAGCTTGTGGTGAGTCAGAGAGGTAAGGAGAATGATTGCGGGCTCGGTGACTTTTGCAAGAACCGTGGCCATTGGATTTTTTTTGCTCTTGTAGGGCATGGAGTGCAGGAGACGCTTGGAATCAGACTGTGGAATGGCTTTGGGACAGGCGAGGCCAGTGTTGAGGAGCTTTGGAGGAGCCCGAGGGTTGGTAAGGAACAGGCCGGGCGGGATGTCTGGGGGGGGGGGTGGAGATGAGGGCCACCACAAGCTGTTCCCTGTTTTTGGTTTGTTTCTGGCAGATGACGAAGAGGAACTTGTCAAGGTCTGCAGCATGGCTGGCGTCTGCCGTGGGAGTTGTGAGCAGTGAGGTTGCCTCGAGACGCGTGGGACTATGCACGCTAAGTAGAGGGACTCTTTTGCGAGGCGAGGGGCTGGGGCACAGTGTCAGAATGGCAGGAAGGGCTTTGAGACGTAGCCTTCCCGTGTACTATGCGAAGCAGAATGTCTGAGACGACGCTTGGGAGGTGCCTGGGAGGGGAATGGTCAGTTTCAGCGTAGGTAGTGCCTGGGAGTTAAATGCCCGGATGAGAAGGTGCCGTTAGTGGGGCTTGAGTCTGGGGTGTCGTGTCAGGGGCAGTAGGTAACGGTCCTTGGTGAAGCAGGCAAGGGTGGGAAAGTAGTGTTTGTTGCCTTTGGCTCCTCGCAGAGAGTTGCGCTGTGGCTGCTTCAGGCGAAGTCCAGCTTTGGTTCCTAGCCAGAGAGTTGTGCTTTAGAAGTGCCTGGAGAAGTCCTGACCCTGGGAGACCTTCCTAGATACGGTTGGCCGCTTCTTGGGACGCGGGCTGGCCCCCTGCGTAGCAATGAGCGTGCGTTTTTGTGAGTATGAAAGCCCGAGCCTCATGCTGTGTGAGGGAGGCAGAAGCTCATCCCAGGCAGGTGAAGGTTGCCTGCGCGGGGACGCCCGCTAAGGTTGGGCCTGCCACCTGGCACTGCCATGACGATTGTCGGAGCTGGTTTGCCGATGGTCTTCCCGGGGTCCTTGGGGTTGGTAAGATAAGGAACCATGAGAAGCATGCTTTGCTATCTGTATAGTTTTCTGTATTAATAAGCTAGCTGTGAGTTTTCTGCTTGTCTCTGCTTTTCTGTCAGCTGGAATTCTTGAACTGTGGAAGGTAGGTGTTGGGGTTTTATATTGACAGTGTAGTTCTCTCCTCTTGATGAGCTGTGTGAATGGACAGGAGAGCTCTGAGAATAAGCTTGTAGTTAATGAGTCGGGGCCAGGGAGTCTGCTTGGGAGTGGGCGTGATAGTCTATGTCGAGTGAGTGTGTGAGCCAGAGGGTGTGAGGGTCTGTGTTGAGATTGTCTGAATATGAGTCTGTGTATGCCTGTCAAACCTGCGGGTCGGCGTGATCTTGGGCTGAGACTTAGAGGCAGAATAAGCTTTTGCTTGGCGTTGCTGTGAAGAAGGCCCGGTTGTTCTCGCAGATGGCTTGGTGGTTAGCCCCGTGTGAGAAGCTGATGGAGGAGGGTTGAGCTGAGTGAGGGTACCAAGTGAGTCACTTTGTGGTGTCAGCAGCCAGTTCCAGTTGATTCTCCTGGGGGTGCTTATCTTATGCCTGGCTGTGTGTTTTTAAATCGGTAGGTGCGGAGCGAGGAGCGAAGGGGAGCTGGGTGCTCCAGAGCTGTCCTGCACTCGGTGAGTTCCGCTTAGCAGACTGCAGCAGCGAGTGCGTGAGTGTCTTGAAATTTTTGTGAAATGAAAACCAGCTCTTCCTGTTGTGTTCTGCAGGCGGTGCGCGGGCTCAAAGCAGAGGAGGGAAGCGTAGCAAAGGCCAGCGGAGGAGTAGCAGAGCGAAGGGAGAGGGAGCGGGGGCTTCCGGAGGGGAGGGTGTGACTTTGAACCCTCTCTCAGGGTTTGTCTGTTTGCCTTTGTGTTTCACGTGCCACAGGTAACTCGGGAGAGGTGAAGGGGCCAAGTGGGGAGGGCTGTGAGGAGGTAAGGGGTTTGTGTGCGTGTGCGGTAGCTTAGAATTGAGAAGAAGGTGTTCAGTGCTTTTAGTATTTGTGTTTGGTACTGCAGGTCTTGCCCTGGACCTCTGGAGTCGGCTGAGAGCTTGTGGTGAGTCAGGGAGGTAAGGAGAAGGATTGCGGGCTCGGTGACTTTTGCAAGAACCGTGGCCATTGGATTTTTTTTGCTCTTGTAGGGCATGGAGAGCAGGAGACGCTTGGAATCAGACTGTGGAATGGCTTTGGGACAGGCGAGGCCAGTGTTGAGGAGCTTTGGAGGAGCCCGAGGGTTGGTAAGGAACAGGCCGGGCGGGATGTCTGGGGGGGGGGGGGGGTGGAGATGAGGGCCACCACAAGCTGTTCCCTGTTTTTGGTTTGTTTCTGGCAGATGACGAAGAGGAACTTGTCAAGGTCTGCAGCATGGCTGGCGTCTGCCGTGGGAGTTGTGAGCAGTGAGGTTGCCTCGAGACGCGTGGGACTATGCACGCTAAGTAGAGGGACTCTTTTGCGAGGCGAGGGGCTGGGGCACAGTGTCAGAATGGCAGGAAGGGCTTTGAGACGTAGCCTTCCCGTGTACTATGCGAAGCAGAATGTCTGAGACGACGCTTGGGAGGTGCCTGGGAGGGGAATGGTCAGTTTCAGCGTAGGTAGTGCCTGGGAGTTAAATGCCCGGATGAGAAGGTGCCGTTAGTGGGGCTTGAGTCTGGGGTGTCGTGTCAGGGGCAGTAGGTAACGGTCCTTGGTGAAGCAGGCAAGGGTGGGAAAGTAGTGTTTGTTGCCTTTGGCTCCTCGCAGAGAGTTGCGCTGTGGCTGCTTCAGGCGAAGTCCAGCTTTGGTTCCTAGCCAGAGAGTTGTGCTTTAGAAGTGCCTGGAGAAGTCCTGACCCTGGGAGACCTTCCTAGATACGGTTGGCCGCTTCTTGGGACGCGGGCTGGCCCCCTGCGTAGCAATGAGCGTGCGTTTTTGTGAGTATGAAAGCCCGAGCCTCATGCTGTGTGAGGGAGGCAGAAGCTCATCCCAGGCAGGTGAAGGTTGCCTGCGCGGGGACGCCCGCTAAGGTTGGGCCTGCCACCTGGCACTGCCATGACGATTGTCGGAGCTGGTTTGCCGATGGTCTTCCCGGGGTCCTTGGGGTTGGTAAGATAAGGAACCATGAGAAGCATGCTTTGCTATCTGTATAGTTTTCTGTATTAATAAGCTAGCTGTGAGTTTTCTGCTTGTCTCTGCTTTTCTGTCAGCTGGAATTCTTGAACTGTGGAAGGTAGGTGTTGGGGTTTTATATTGACAGTGTAGTTCTCTCCTCTTGATGAGCTGTGTGAATGGACAGGAGAGCTCTGAGAATAAGCTTGTAGTTAATGAGTCGGGGCCAGGGAGTCTGCTTGGGAGTGGGCGTGATAGTCTATGTCGAGTGAGTGTGTGAGCCAGAGGGTGTGAGGGTCTGTGTTGAGATTGTCTGAATATGAGTCTGTGTATGCCTGTCAAACCTGCGGGTCGGCGTGATCTTGGGCTGAGACTTAGAGGCAGAATAAGCTTTTGCTTGGCGTTGCTGTGAAGAAGGCCCGGTTGTTCTCGCAGATGGCTTGGTGGTTAGCCCCGTGTGAGAGGCTGATGGAGGAGGGTTGAGCTGAGTGAGGGTACCAAGTGAGTCACTTTGTGGTGTCAGCAGCCAGTTCCAGTTGATTCTCCTGGGGGTGCTTATCTTATGCCTGGCTGTGTGTTTTTAAATCGGTAGGTGCGGAGCGAGGAGCGAAGGGGAGCTGGGTGCTCCAGAGCTGTCCTGCACTCGGTGAGTTCCGCTTAGCAGACTGCAGCAGCGAGTGCGTGAGTGTCTTGAAATTTTTGTGAAATGAAAACCAGCTCTTCCTGTTGTGTTCTGCAGGCGGTGCGCGGGCTCAAAGCAGAGGAGGGAAGCGTAGCAAAGGCCAGCGGAGGAGTAGCAGAGCGAAGGGAGAGGGAGCGGGGGCTTCCGGAGGGGAGGGTGTGACTTTGAACCCTCTCTCAGGGTTTGTCTGTTTGCCTTTGTGTTTCACGTGCCACAGGTAACTCGGGAGAGGTGAAGGGGCCAAGTGGGGAGGGCTGTGAGGAGGTAAGGGGTTTGTGTGCGTGTGCGGTAGCTTAGAATTGAGAAGAAGGTGTTCAGTGCTTTTAGTATTTGTGTTTGGTACTGCAGGTCTTGCCCTGGACCTCTGGAGTCGGCTGAGAGCTTGTGGTGAGTCAGGGAGGTAAGGAGAAGGATTGCGGGCTCGGTGACTTTTGCAAGAACCGTGGCCATTGGATTTTTTTTGCTCTTGTAGGGCATGGAGAGCAGGAGACGCTTGGAATCAGACTGTGGAATGGCTTTGGGACAGGCGAGGCCAGTGTTGAGGAGCTTTGGAGGAGCCCGAGGGTTGGTAAGGAACAGGCCGGGCGGGATGTCTGGGGGGGGGGGGGGGTGGAGATGAGGGCCACCACAAGCTGTTCCCTGTTTTTGGTTTGTTTCTGGCAGATGACGAAGAGGAACTTGTCAAGGTCTGCAGCATGGCTGGCGTCTGCCGTGGGAGTTGTGAGCAGTGAGGTTGCCTCGAGACGCGTGGGACTATGCACGCTAAGTAGAGGGACTCTTTTGCGAGGCGAGGGGCTGGGGCACAGTGTCAGAATGGCAGGAAGGGCTTTGAGACGTAGCCTTCCCGTGTACTATGCGAAGCAGAATGTCTGAGACGACGCTTGGGAGGTGCCTGGGAGGGGAATGGTCAGTTTCAGCGTAGGTAGTGCCTGGGAGTTAAATGCCCGGATGAGAAGGTGCCGTTAGTGGGGCTTGAGTCTGGGGTGTCGTGTCAGGGGCAGTAGGTAACGGTCCTTGGTGAAGCAGGCAAGGGTGGGAAAGTAGTGTTTGTTGCCTTTGGCTCCTCGCAGAGAGTTGCGCTGTGGCTGCTTCAGGCGAAGTCCAGCTTTGGTTCCTAGCCAGAGAGTTGTGCTTTAGAAGTGCCTGGAGAAGTCCTGACCCTGGGAGACCTTCCTAGATACGGTTGGCCGCTTCTTGGGACGCGGGCTGGCCCCCTGCGTAGCAATGAGCGTGCGTTTTTGTGAGTATGAAAGCCCGAGCCTCATGCTGTGTGAGGGAGGCAGAAGCTCATCCCAGGCAGGTGAAGGTTGCCTGCGCGGGGACGCCCGCTAAGGTTGGGCCTGCCACCTGGCACTGCCATGACGATTGTCGGAGCTGGTTTGCCGATGGTCTTCCCGGGGTCCTTGGGGTTGGTAAGATAAGGAACCATGAGAAGCATGCTTTGCTATCTGTATAGTTTTCTGTATTAATAAGCTAGCTGTGAGTTTTCTGCTTGTCTCTGCTTTTCTGTCAGCTGGAATTCTTGAACTGTGGAAGGTAGGTGTTGGGGTTTTATATTGACAGTGTAGTTCTCTCCTCTTGATGAGCTGTGTGAATGGACAGGAGAGCTCTGAGAATAAGCTTGTAGTTAATGAGTCGGGGCCAGGGAGTCTGCTTGGGAGTGGGCGTGATAGTCTATGTCGAGTGAGTGTGTGAGCCAGAGGGTGTGAGGGTCTGTGTTGAGATTGTCTGAATATGAGTCTGTGTATGCCTGTCAAACCTGCGGGTCGGCGTGATCTTGGGCTGAGACTTAGAGGCAGAATAAGCTTTTGCTTGGCGTTGCTGTGAAGAAGGCCCGGTTGTTCTCGCAGATGGCTTGGTGGTTAGCCCCGTGTGAGAGGCTGATGGAGGAGGGTTGAGCTGAGTGAGGGTACCAAGTGAGTCACTTTGTGGTGTCAGCAGCCAGTTCCAGTTGATTCTCCTGGGGGTGCTTATCTTATGCCTGGCTGTGTGTTTTTAAATCGGTAGGTGCGGAGCGAGGAGCGAAGGGGAGCTGGGTGCTCCAGAGCTGTCCTGCACTCGGTGAGTTCCGCTTAGCAGACTGCAGCAGCGAGTGCGTGAGTGTCTTGAAATTTTTGTGAAATGAAAACCAGCTCTTCCTGTTGTGTTCTGCAGGCGGTGCGCGGGCTCAAAGCAGAGGGAGGGAAGCGTAGCAAAGGCCAGCGGAGGAGTAGCAGAGCGAAGGGAGAGGGAGCGGGGGCTTCCGGAGGGGAGGGTGTGACTTTGAACCCTCTCTCAGGGTTTGTCTGTTTGCCTTTGTGTTTCACGTGCCACAGGTAACTCGGGAGAGGTGAAGGGGCCAAGTGGGGAGGGCTGTGAGGAGGTAAGGGGTTTGTGTGCGTGTGCGGTAGCTTAGAATTGAGAAGAAGGTGTTCAGTGCTTTTAGTATTTGTGTTTGGTACTGCAGGTCTTGCCCTGGACCTCTGGAGTCGGCTGAGAGCTTGTGGTGAGTCAGGGAGGTAAGGAGAAGGATTGCGGGCTCGGTGACTTTTGCAAGAACCGTGGCCATTGGATTTTTTTTTGCTCTTGTAGGGCATGGAGAGCAGGAGACGCTTGGAATCAGACTGTGGAATGGCTTTGGGACAGGCGAGGCCAGTGTTGAGGAGCTTTGGAGGAGCCCGAGGGTTGGTAAGGAACAGGCCGGGCGGGATGTCTGGGGGGGGGGGGTGGAGATGAGGGCCACCACAAGCTGTTCCCTGTTTTTGG
The DNA here is from genome assembly GCF_033815535.1 of Pezoporus flaviventris. NCBI lineage: Eukaryota > Metazoa > Chordata > Aves > Psittaciformes > Psittacidae > Pezoporus > Pezoporus flaviventris. The sequence goes on along the minus strand of NW_026892854.1, from coordinate 187,793 downwards.
TTTGTTTCTGGCAGATGACGAAGAGGAACTTGTCAAGGTCTGCAGCATGGCTGGCGTCTGCCGTGGGAGTTGTGAGCAGTGAGGTTGCCTCGAGACGCGTGGGACTATGCACGCTAAGTAGAGGGACTCTTTTGCGAGGCGAGGGGCTGGGGCACAGTGTCAGAATGGCAGGAAGGGCTTTGAGACGTAGCCTTCCCGTGTACTATGCGAAGCAGAATGTCTGAGACGACGCTTGGGAGGTGCCTGGGAGGGGAATGGTCAGTTTCAGCGTAGGTAGTGCCTGGGAGTTAAATGCCCGGATGAGAAGGTGCCGTTAGTGGGGCTTGAGTCTGGGGTGTCGTGTCAGGGGCAGTAGGTAACGGTCCTTGGTGAAGCAGGCAAGGGTGGGAAAGTAGTGTTTGTTGCCTTTGGCTCCTCGCAGAGAGTTGCGCTGTGGCTGCTTCAGGCGAAGTCCAGCTTTGGTTCCTAGCCAGAGAGTTGTGCTTTAGAAGTGCCTGGAGAAGTCCTGACCCTGGGAGACCTTCCTAGATACGGTTGGCCGCTTCTTGGGACGCGGGCTGGCCCCCTGCGTAGCAATGAGCGTGCGTTTTTGTGAGTATGAAAGCCCGAGCCTCATGCTGTGTGAGGGAGGCAGAAGCTCATCCCAGGCAGGTGAAGGTTGCCTGCGCGGGGACGCCCGCTAAGGTTGGGCCTGCCACCTGGCACTGCCATGACGATTGTCGGAGCTGGTTTGCCGATGGTCTTCCCGGGGTCCTTGGGGTTGGTAAGATAAGGAACCATGAGAAGCATGCTTTGCTATCTGTATAGTTTTCTGTATTAATAAGCTAGCTGTGAGTTTTCTGCTTGTCTCTGCTTTTCTGTCAGCTGGAATTCTTGAACTGTGGAAGGTAGGTGTTGGGGTTTTATATTGACAGTGTAGTTCTCTCCTCTTGATGAGCTGTGTGAATGGACAGGAGAGCTCTGAGAATAAGCTTGTAGTTAATGAGTCGGGGCCAGGGAGTCTGCTTGGGAGTGGGCGTGATAGTCTATGTCGAGTGAGTGTGTGAGCCAGAGGGTGTGAGGGTCTGTGTTGAGATTGTCTGAATATGAGTCTGTGTATGCCTGTCAAACCTGCGGGTCGGCGTGATCTTGGGCTGAGACTTAGAGGCAGAATAAGCTTTTGCTTGGCGTTGCTGTGAAGAAGGCCCGGTTGTTCTCGCAGATGGCTTGGTGGTTAGCCCCGTGTGAGAGGCTGATGGAGGAGGGTTGAGCTGAGTGAGGGTACCAAGTGAGTCACTTTGTGGTGTCAGCAGCCAGTTCCAGTTGATTCTCCTGGGGGTGCTTATCTTATGCCTGGCTGTGTGTTTTTAAATCGGTAGGTGCGGAGCGAGGAGCGAAGGGGAGCTGGGTGCTCCAGAGCTGTCCTGCACTCGGTGAGTTCCGCTTAGCAGACTGCAGCAGCGAGTGCGTGAGTGTCTTGAAATTTTTGTGAAATGAAAACCAGCTCTTCCTGTTGTGTTCTGCAGGCGGTGCGCGGGCTCAAAGCAGAGGAGGGAAGCGTAGCAAAGGCCAGCGGAGGAGTAGCAGAGCGAAGGGAGAGGGAGCGGGGGCTTCCGGAGGGGAGGGTGTGACTTTGAACCCTCTCTCAGGGTTTGTCTGTTTGCCTTTGTGTTTCACGTGCCACAGGTAACTCGGGAGAGGTGAAGGGGCCAAGTGGGGAGGGCTGTGAGGAGGTAAGGGGTTTGTGTGCGTGTGCGGTAGCTTAGAATTGAGAAGAAGGTGTTCAGTGCTTTTAGTATTTGTGTTTGGTACTGCAGGTCTTGCCCTGGACCTCTGGAGTCGGCTGAGAGCTTGTGGTGAGTCAGGGAGGTAAGGAGAAGGATTGCGGGCTCGGTGACTTTTGCAAGAACCGTGGCCATTGGATTTTTTTTGCTCTTGTAGGGCATGGAGAGCAGGAGACGCTTGGAATCAGACTGTGGAATGGCTTTGGGACAGGCGAGGCCAGTGTTGAGGAGCTTTGGAGGAGCCCGAGGGTTGGTAAGGAACAGGCCGGGCGGGATGTCTGGGGGGGGGGGGGTGGAGATGAGGGCCACCACAAGCTGTTCCCTGTTTTTGGTTTGTTTCTGGCAGATGACGAAGAGGAACTTGTCAAGGTCTGCAGCATGGCTGGCGTCTGCCGTGGGAGTTGTGAGCAGTGAGGTTGCCTCGAGACGCGTGGGACTATGCACGCTAAGTAGAGGGACTCTTTTGCGAGGCGAGGGGCTGGGGCACAGTGTCAGAATGGCAGGAAGGGCTTTGAGACGTAGCCTTCCCGTGTACTATGCGAAGCAGAATGTCTGAGACGACGCTTGGGAGGTGCCTGGGAGGGGAATGGTCAGTTTCAGCGTAGGTAGTGCCTGGGAGTTAAATGCCCGGATGAGAAGGTGCCGTTAGTGGGGCTTGAGTCTGGGGTGTCGTGTCAGGGGCAGTAGGTAACGGTCCTTGGTGAAGCAGGCAAGGGTGGGAAAGTAGTGTTTGTTGCCTTTGGCTCCTCGCAGAGAGTTGCGCTGTGGCTGCTTCAGGCGAAGTCCAGCTTTGGTTCCTAGCCAGAGAGTTGTGCTTTAGAAGTGCCTGGAGAAGTCCTGACCCTGGGAGACCTTCCTAGATACGGTTGGCCGCTTCTTGGGACGCGGGCTGGCCCCCTGCGTAGCAATGAGCGTGCGTTTTTGTGAGTATGAAAGCCCGAGCCTCATGCTGTGTGAGGGAGGCAGAAGCTCATCCCAGGCAGGTGAAGGTTGCCTGCGCGGGGACGCCCGCTAAGGTTGGGCCTGCCACCTGGCACTGCCATGACGATTGTCGGAGCTGGTTTGCCGATGGTCTTCCCGGGGTCCTTGGGGTTGGTAAGATAAGGAACCATGAGAAGCATGCTTTGCTATCTGTATAGTTTTCTGTATTAATAAGCTAGCTGTGAGTTTTCTGCTTGTCTCTGCTTTTCTGTCAGCTGGAATTCTTGAACTGTGGAAGGTAGGTGTTGGGGTTTTATATTGACAGTGTAGTTCTCTCCTCTTGATGAGCTGTGTGAATGGACAGGAGAGCTCTGAGAATAAGCTTGTAGTTAATGAGTCGGGGCCAGGGAGTCTGCTTGGGAGTGGGCGTGATAGTCTATGTCGAGTGAGTGTGTGAGCCAGAGGGTGTGAGGGTCTGTGTTGAGATTGTCTGAATATGAGTCTGTGTATGCCTGTCAAACCTGCGGGTCGGCGTGATCTTGGGCTGAGACTTAGAGGCAGAATAAGCTTTTGCTTGGCGTTGCTGTGAAGAAGGCCCGGTTGTTCTCGCAGATGGCTTGGTGGTTAGCCCCGTGTGAGAGGCTGATGGAGGAGGGTTGAGCTGAGTGAGGGTACCAAGTGAGTCACTTTGTGGTGTCAGCAGCCAGTTCCAGTTGATTCTCCTGGGGGTGCTTATCTTATGCCTGGCTGTGTGTTTTTAAATCGGTAGGTGCGGAGCGAGGAGCGAAGGGGAGCTGGGTGCTCCAGAGCTGTCCCTGCACTCGGTGAGTTCCGCTTAGCAGACTGCAGCAGCGAGTGCGTGAGTGTCTTGAAATTTTTGTGAAATGAAAACCAGCTCTTCCTGTTGTGTTCTGCAGGCGGTGCGCGGGCTCAAAGCAGAGGAGGGAAGCGTAGCAAAGGCCAGCGGAGGAGTAGCAGAGCGAAGGGAGAGGGAGCGGGGGCTTCCGGAGGGGAGGGTGTGACTTTGAACCCTCTCTCAGGGTTTGTCTGTTTGCCTTTGTGTTTCACGTGCCACAGGTAACTCGGGAGAGGTGAAGGGGCCAAGTGGGGAGGGCTGTGAGGAGGTAAGGGGTTTGTGTGCGTGTGCGGTAGCTTAGAATTGAGAAGAAGGTGTTCAGTGCTTTTAGTATTTGTGTTTGGTACTGCAGGTCTTGCCCTGGACCTCTGGAGTCGGCTGAGAGCTTGTGGTGAGTCAGGGAGGTAAGGAGAAGGATTGCGGGCTCGGTGACTTTTGCAAGAACCGTGGCCATTGGATTTTTTTTGCTCTTGTAGGGCATGGAGAGCCAGGAGACGCTTGGAATCAGACTGTGGAATGGCTTTGGGACAGGCGAGGCCAGTGTTGAGGAGCTTTGGAGGAGCCCGAGGGGTTGGTAAGGAACAGGCCGGGCGGGATGTCTGGGGGGGGGGGGGTGGAGATGAGGGCCACCACAAGCTGTTCCCTGTTTTTGGTTTGTTTCTGGCAGATGACGAAGAGGAACTTGTCAAGGTCTGCAGCATGGCTGGCGTCTGCCGTGGGAGTTGTGAGCAGTGAGGTTGCCTCGAGACGCGTGGGACTATGCACGCTAAGTAGAGGGACTCTTTTGCGAGGCGAGGGGCTGGGGCACAGTGTCAGAATGGCAGGAAGGGCTTTGAGACGTAGCCTTCCCGTGTACTATGCGAAGCAGAATGTCTGAGGCGACGCTTGGGAGGTGCCTGGGAGGGGAATGGTCAGTTTCAGCGTAGGTAGTGCCTGGGAGTTAAATGCCCGGATGAGAAGGTGCCGTTAGTGGGGCTTGAGTCTGGGGTGTCGTGTCAGGGGCGTAGGTAACGGTCCTTGGTGAAGCAGGCAAGGGTGGGAAAGTAGTGTTTGTTGCCTTTGGCTCCTCGCAGAGAGTTGCGCTGTGGCTGCTTCAGGCGAAGTCCAGCTTTGGTTCCTAGCCAGAGAGTTGTGCTTTAGAAGTGCCTGGAGAAGTCCTGACCCTGGGAGACCTTCCTAGATACGGTTGGCCGCTTCTTGGGACGCGGGCTGGCCCCCTGCGTAGCAATGAGCGTGCGTTTTTGTGAGTATGAAAGCCCGAGCCTCATGCTGTGTGAGGGAGGCAGAAGCTCATCCCAGGCAGGTGAAGGTTGCCTGCGCGGGGACGCCCGCTAAGGTTGGGCCTGCCACCTGGCACTGCCATGACGATTGTCGGAGCTGGTTTGCCGATGGTCTTCCGGGGTCCTTGGGGTTGGTAAGATAAGGAACCATGAGAAGCATGCTTTGCTATCTGTATAGTTTTCTGTATTAATAAGCTAGCTGTGAGTTTTCTGCTTGTCTCTGCTTTTCTGTCAGCTGGAATTCTTGAACTGTGGAAGGTAGGTGTTGGGGTTTTATATTGACAGTGTAGTTCTCTCCTCTTGATGAGCTGTGTGAATGGACAGGAGAGCTCTGAGAATAAGCTTGTAGTTAATGAGTCGGGGCCAGGGAGTCTGCTTGGGAGTGGGCGTGATAGTCTATGTCGAGTGAGTGTGTGAGCCAGAGGGTGTGAGGGTCTGTGTTGAGATTGTCTGAATATGAGTCTGTGTATGCCTGTCAAACCTGCGGGTCGGCGTGATCTTGGGCTGAGACTTGGAGGCAGAATAAGCTTTTGCTTGGCGTTGCTGTGAAGAAGGCCCGGTTGTTCTCGCAGATGGCTTGGTGGTTAGCCCCGTGTGAGAGGCTGATGGAGGAGGGTTGAGCTGAGTGAGGGTACCAAGTGAGTCACTTTGTGGTGTCAGCAGCCAGTTCCAGTTGATTCTCCTGGGGGTGCTTATCTTATGCCTGGCTGTGTGTTTTTAAATCGGTAGGTGCGGAGCGAGGAGCGAAGGGGAGCTGGGTGCTCCAGAGCTGTCCTGCACTCGGTGAGTTCCGCTTAGCAGACTGCAGCAGCGAGTGCGTGAGTGTCTTGAAATTTTTGTGAAATGAAAACCAGCTCTTCCTGTTGTGTTCTGCAGGCGGTGCGCGGGCTCAAAGCAGAGGAGGGAAGCGTAGCAAAGGCCAGCGGAGGAGTAGCAGAGCGAAGGGAGAGGGAGCGGGGGCTTCCGGAGGGGAGGGTGTGACTTTGAACCCTCTCTCAGGGTTTGTCTGTTTGCCTTTGTGTTTCACGTGCCACAGGTAACTCGGGAGAGGTGAAGGGGCCAAGTGGGGAGGGCTGTGAGGAGGTAAGGGGTTTGTGTGCGTGTGCGGTAGCTTAGAATTGAGAAGAAGGTGTTCAGTGCTTTTAGTATTTGTGTTTGGTACTGCAGGTCTTGCCCTGGACCTCTGGAGTCGGCTGAGAGCTTGTGGTGAGTCAGGGAGGTAAGGAGAAGGATTGCGGGCTCGGTGACTTTTGCAAGAACCGTGGCCATTGGATTTTTTTTGCTCTTGTAGGGCATGGAGAGCAGGAGACGCTTGGAATCAGACTGTGGAATGGCTTTGGGACAGGCGAGGCCAGTGTTGAGGAGCTTTGGAGGAGCCCGAGGGTTGGTAAGGAACAGGCCGGGCGGGATGTCTTGGGGGGGGGGGGTGGAGATGAGGGCCACCACAAGCTGTTCCCTGTTTTTGGTTTGTTTCTGGCAGATGACGAAGAGGAACTTGTCAAGGTCTGCAGCATGGCTGGCGTCTGCCGTGGGAGTTGTGAGCAGTGAGGTTGCCTCGAGACGCGTGGGACTATGCACGCTAAGTAGAGGGACTCTTTTGCGAGGCGAGGGGCTGGGGCACAGTGTCAGAATGGCAGGAAGGGCTTTGAGACGTAGCCTTCCCGTGTACTATGCGAAGCAGAATGTCTGAGACGACGCTTGGGAGGTGCCTGGGAGGGGAATGGTCAGTTTCAGCGTAGGTAGTGCCTGGGAGTTAAATGCCCGGATGAGAAGGTGCCGTTAGTGGGGCTTGAGTCTGGGGTGTCGTGTCAGGGGCAGTAGGTAACGGTCCTTGGTGAAGCAGGCAAGGGTGGGAAAGTAGTGTTTGTTGCCTTTGGCTCCTCGCAGAGAGTTGCGCTGTGGCTGCTTCAGGCGAAGTCCAGCTTTGGTTCCTAGCCAGAGAGTTGTGCTTTAGAAGTGCCTGGAGAAGTCCTGACCCTGGGAGACCTTCCTAGATACGGTTGGCCGCTTCTTGGGACGCGGGCTGGCCCCCTGCGTAGCAATGAGCGTGCGTTTTTGTGAGTATGAAAGCCCGAGCCTCATGCTGTGTGAGGGAGGCAGAAGCTCATCCCAGGCAGGTGAAGGTTGCCTGCGCGGGGACGCCCGCTAAGGTTGGGCCTGCCACCTGGCACTGCCATGACGATTGTCGGAGCTGGTTTGCCGATGGTCTTCCCGGGGTCCTTGGGGTTGGTAAGATAAGGAACCATGAGAAGCATGCTTAGCTATCTGTATAGTTTTCTGTATTAATAAGCTAGCTGTGAGTTTTCTGCTTGTCTCTGCTTTTCTGTCAGCTGGAATTCTTGAACTGTGGAAGGTAGGTGTTGGGGTTTTATATTGACAGTGTAGTTCTCTCCTCTTGATGAGCTGTGTGAATGGACAGGAGAGCTCTGAGAATAAGCTTGTAGTTAATGAGTCGGGGCCAGGGAGTCTGCTTGGGAGTGGGCGTGATAGTCTATGTCGAGTGAGTGTGTGAGCCAGAGGGTGTGAGGGTCTGTGTTGAGATTGTCTGAATATGAGTCTGTGTATGCCTGTCAAACCTGCGGGTCGGCGTGATCTTGGGCTGAGACTTAGAGGCAGAATAAGCTTTTGCTTGGCGTTGCTGTGAAGAAGGCCCGGTTGTTCTCGCAGATGGCTTGGTGGTTAGCCCCGTGTGAGAGGCTGATGGAGGAGGGTTGAGCTGAGTGAGGGTACCAAGTGAGTCACTTTGTGGTGTCAGCAGCCAGTTCCAGTTGATTCTCCTGGGGGTGCTTATCTTATGCCTGGCTGTGTGTTTTTAAATCGGTAGGTGCGGAGCGAGGAGCGAAGGGGAGCTGGGTGCTCCAGAGCTGTCCTGCACTCGGTGAGTTCCGCTTAGCAGACTGCAGCAGCGAGTGCGTGAGTGTCTTGAAATTTTTGTGAAATGAAAACCAGCTCTTCCTGTTGTGTTCTGCAGGCGGTGCGCGGGCTCAAAGCAGAGGAGGGAAGCGTAGCAAAGGCCAGCGGAGGAGTAGCAGAGCGAAGGGAGAGGGAGCGGGGGCTTCCGGAGGGGAGGGTGTGACTTTGAACCCTCTCTCAGGGTTTGTCTGTTTGCCTTTGTGTTTCACGTGCCACAGGTAACTCGGGAGAGGTGAAGGGGCCAAGTGGGGAGGGCTGTGAGGAGGTAAGGGGTTTGTGTGCGTGTGCGGTAGCTTAGAATTGAGAAGAAGGTGTTCAGTGCTTTTAGTATTTGTGTTTGGTACTGCAGGTCTTGCCCTGGACCTCTGGAGTCGGCTGAGAGCTTGTGGTGAGTCAGGGAGGTAAGGAGAAGGATTGCGGGCTCGGTGACTTTTGCAAGAACCGTGGCCATTGGATTTTTTTTGCTCTTGTAGGGCATGGAGAGCAGGAGACGCTTGGAATCAGACTGTGGAATGGCTTTGGGACAGGCGAGGCCAGTGTTGAGGAGCTTTGGAGGAGCCCGAGGGTTGGTAAGGAACAGGCCGGGTGGGATGTCTGGGGGGGGGGGTGGAGATGAGGGCCACCACAAGCTGTTCCCTGTTTTTGGTTTGTTTCTGGCAGATGACGAAGAGGAACTTGTCAAGGTCTGCAGCATGGCTGGCGTCTGCCGTGGGAGTTGTGAGCAGTGAGGTTGCCCTCGAGACGCGTGGGACTATGCACGCTAAGTAGAGGGACTCTTTTGCGAGGCGAGGGGCTGGGGCACAGTGTCAGAATGGCAGGAAGGGCTTTGAGACGTAGCCTTCCCGTGTACTATGCGAAGCAGAATGTCTGAGACGACGCTTGGGAGGTGCCTGGGAGGGGAATGGTCAGTTTCAGCGTAGGTAGTGCCTGGGAGTTAAATGCCCGGATGAGAAGGTGCCGTTAGTGGGGCTTGAGTCTGGGGTGTCGTGTCAGGGGCAGTAGGTAACGGTCCTTGGTGAAGCAGGCAAGGGTGGGAAAGTAGTGTTTGTTGCCTTTGGCTCCTCGCAGAGAGTTGCGCTGTGGCTGCTTCAGGCGAAGTCCAGCTTTGGTTCCTAGCCAGAGAGTTGTGCTTTAGAAGTGCCTGGAGAAGTCCTGACCCTGGGAGACCTTCCTAGATACGGTTGGCCGCTTCTTGGGACGCGGGCTGGCCCCCTGCGTAGCAATGAGCGTGCGTTTTTGTGAGTATGAAAGCCCGAGCCTCATGCTGTGTGAGGGAGGCAGAAGCTCATCCCAGGCAGGTGAAGGTTGCCTGCGCGGGGACGCCCGCTAAGGTTGGGCCTGCCACCTGGCACTGCCATGACGATTGTCGGAGCTGGTTTGCCGATGGTCTTCCCGGGGTCCTTGGGGTTGGTAAGATAAGGAACCATGAGAAGCATGCTTTGCTATCTGTATAGTTTTCTGTATTAATAAGCTAGCTGTGAGTTTTCTGCTTGTCTCTGCTTTTCTGTCAGCTGGAATTCTTGAACTGTGGAAGGTAGGTGTTGGGGTTTTATATTGACAGTGTAGTTCTCTCCTCTTGATGAGCTGTGTGAATGGACAGGAGAGCTCTGAGAATAAGCTTGTAGTTAATGAGTCGGGGCCAGGGAGTCTGCTTGGGAGTGGGCGTGATAGTCTATGTCGAGTGAGTGTGTGAGCCAGAGGGTGTGAGGGTCTGTGTTGAGATTGTCTGAATATGAGTCTGTGTATGCCTGTCAAACCTGCGGGTCGGCGTGATCTTGGGCTGAGACTTAGAGGCAGAATAAGCTTTTGCTTGGCGTTGCTGTGAAGAAGGCCCGGTTGTTCTCGCAGATGGCTTGGTGGTTAGCCCCGTGTGAGAAGCTGATGGAGGAGGGTTGAGCTGAGTGAGGGTACCAAGTGAGTCACTTTGTGGTGTCAGCAGCCAGTTCCAGTTGATTCTCCTGGGGGTGCTTATCTTATGCCTGGCTGTGTGTTTTTAAATCGGTAGGTGCGGAGCGAGGAGCGAAGGGGAGCTGGGTGCTCCAGAGCTGTCCTGCACTCGGTGAGTTCCGCTTAGCAGACTGCAGCAGCGAGTGCGTGAGTGTCTTGAAATTTTTGTGAAATGAAAACCAGCTCTTCCTGTTGTGTTCTGCAGGCGGTGCGCGGGCTCAAAGCAGAGGAGGGAAGCGTAGCAAAGGCCAGCGGAGGAGTAGCAGAGCGAAGGGAGAGGGAGCGGGGGCTTCCGGAGGGGAGGGTGTGACTTTGAACCCTCTCTCAGGGTTTGTCTGTTTGCCTTTGTGTTTCACGTGCCACAGGTAACTCGGGAGAGGTGAAGGGGCCAAGTGGGGAGGGCTGTGAGGAGGTAAGGGGTTTGTGTGCGTGTGCGGTAGCTTAGAATTGAGAAGAAGGTGTTCAGTGCTTTTAGTATTTGTGTTTGGTACTGCAGGTCTTGCCCTGGACCTCTGGAGTCGGCTGAGAGCTTGTGGTGAGTCAGGGAGGTAAGGAGAAGGATTGCGGGCTCGGTGACTTTTGCAAGAACCGTGGCCATTGGATTTTTTTTGCTCTTGTAGGGCATGGAGAGCAGGAGACGCTTGGAATCAGACTGTGGAATGGCTTTGGGACAGGCGAGGCCAGTGTTGAGGAGCTTTGGAGGAGCCCGAGGGTTGGTAAGGAACAGGCCGGGCGGGATGTCTGGGGGGGGGGGTGGAGATGAGGGCCACCACAAGCTGTTCCCTGTTTTTGGTTTGTTTCTGGCAGATGACGAAGAGGAACTTGTCAAGGTCTGCAGCATGGCTGGCGTCTGCCGTGGGAGTTGTGAGCAGTGAGGTTGCCTCGAGACGCGTGGGACTATGCACGCTAAGTAGAGGGACTCTTTTGCGAGGCGAGGGGCTGGGGCACAGTGTCAGAATGGCAGGAAGGGCTTTGAGACGTAGCCTTCCCGTGTACTATGCGAAGCAGAATGTCTGAGACGACGCTTGGGAGGTGCCTGGGAGGGGAATGGTCAGTTTCAGCATAGGTAGTGCCTGGGAGTTAAATGCCCGGATGAGAAGGTGCCGTTAGTGGGGCTTGAGTCTGGGGTGTCGTGTCAGGGGCAGTAGGTAACGGTCCTTGGTGAAGCAGGCAAGGGTGGGAAAGTAGTGTTTGTTGCCTTTGGCTCCTCGCAGAGAGTTGCGCTGTGGCTGCTTCAGGCGAAGTCCAGCTTTGGTTCCTAGCCAGAGAGTTGTGCTTTAGAAGTGCCTGGAGAAGTCCTGACCCTGGGAGACCTTCCTAGATACGGTTGGCCGCTTCTTGGGACGCGGGCTGGCCCCCTGCGTAGCAATGAGCGTGCGTTTTTGTGAGTATGAAAGCCCGAGCCTCATGCTGTGTGAGGGAGGCAGAAGCTCATCCCAGGCAGGTGAAGGTTGCCTGCGCGGGGACGCCCGCTAAGGTTGGGCCTGCCACCTGGCACTGCCATGACGATTGTCGGAGCTGGTTTGCCGATGGTCTTCCCGGGGTCCTTGGGGTTGGTAAGATAAGGAACCATGAGAAGCATGCTTTGCTATCTGTATAGTTTTCTGTATTAATAAGCTAGCTGTGAGTTTTCTGCTTGTCTCTGCTTTTCTGTCAGCTGGAATTCTTGAACTGTGGAAGGTAGGTGTTGGGGTTTTATATTGACAGTGTAGTTCTCTCCTCTTGATGAGCTGTGTGAATGGACAGGAGAGCTCTGAGAATAAGCTTGTAGTTAATGAGTCGGGGCCAGGGAGTCTGCTTGGGAGTGGGCGTGATAGTCTATGTCGAGTGAGTGTGTGAGCCAGAGGGTGTGAGGGTCTGTGTTGAGATTGTCTGAATATGAGTCTGTGTATGCCTGTCAAACCTGCGGGTCGGCGTGATCTTGGGCTGAGACTTAGAGGCAGAATAAGCTTTTGCTTGGCGTTGCTGTGAAGAAGGCCCGGTTGTTCTCGCAGATGGCTTGGTGGTTAGCCCCGTGTGAGAGGCTGATGGAGGAGGGTTGAGCTGAGTGAGGGTACCACAAGTGAGTCACTTTGTGGTGTCAGCAGCCAGTTCCAGTTGATTCTCCTGGGGGTGCTTATCTTATGCCTGGCTGTGTGTTTTTAAATCGGTAGGTGCGGAGCGAGGAGCGAAGGGGAGCTGGGTGCTCCAGAGCTGTCCTGCACTCGGTGAGTTCCGCTTAGCAGACTGCAGCAGCGAGTGCGTGAGTGTCTTGAAATTTTTGTGAAATGAAAACCAGCTCTTCCTGTTGTGTTCTGCAGGCGGTGCGCGGGCTCAAAGCAGAGGAGGGAAGCGTAGCAAAGGCCAGCGGAGGAGTAGCAGAGCGAAGGGAGAGGGAGCGGGGGCTTCCGGAGGGGAGGGTGTGACTTTGAACCCTCTCTCAGGGTTTGTCTGTTTGCCTTTGTGTTTCACGTGCCACAGGTAACTCGGGAGAGGTGAAGGGGCCAAGTGGGGAGGGCTGTGAGGAGGTAAGGGGTTTGTGTGCGTGTGCGGTAGCTTAGAATTGAGAAGAAGGTGTTCAGTGCTTTTAGTATTTGTGTTTGGTACTGCAGGTCTTGCCCTGGACCTCTGGAGTCGGCTGAGAGCTTGTGGTGAGTCAGGGAGGTAAGGAGAAGGATTGCGGGCTCGGTGACTTTTGCAAGAACCGTGGCCATTGGATTTTTTTTGCTCTTGTAGGGCATGGAGAGCAGGAGACGCTTGGAATCAGACTGTGGAATGGCTTTGGGACAGGCGAGGCCAGTGTTGAGGAGCTTTGGAGGAGCCCGAGGGTTGGTAAGGAACAGGCCGGGCGGGATGTCTGGGGGGGGGGGGTGGAGATGAGGGCCACCACAAGCTGTTCCCTGTTTTTGGTTTGTTTCTGGCAGATGACGAAGAGGAACTTGTCAAGGTCTGCAGCATGGCTGGCGTCTGCCGTGGGAGTTGTGAGCAGTGAGGTTGCCTCGAGACGCGTGGGACTATGCACGCTAAGTAGAGGGACTCTTTTGCGAGGCGAGGGGCTGGGGCACAGTGTCAGAATGGCAGGAAGGGCTTTGAGACGTAGCCTTCCCGTGTACTATGCGAAGCAGAATGTCTGAGACGACGCTTGGGAGGTGCCTGGGAGGGGAATGGTCAGTTTCAGCGTAGGTAGTGCCTGGGAGTTAAATGCCCGGATGAGAAGGTGCCGTTAGTGGGGCTTGAGTCTGGGGTGTCGTGTCAGGGGCAGTAGGTAACGGTCCTTGGTGAAGCAGGCAAGGGTGGGAAAGTAGTGTTTGTTGCCTTTGGCTCCTCGCAGAGAGTTGCGCTGTGGCTGCTTCAGGCGAAGTCCAGCTTTGGTTCCTAGCCAGAGAGTTGTGCTTTAGAAGTGCCTGGAGAAGTCCTGACCCTGGGAGACCTTCCTAGATACGGTTGGCCGCTTCTTGGGACGCGGGCTGGCCCCCTGCGTAGCAATGAGCGTGCGTTTTTGTGAGTATGAAAGCCCGAGCCTCATGCTGTGTGAGGGAGGCCGAAGCTCATCCCAGGCAGGTGAAGGTTGCCTGCGCGGGGACGCCCGCTAAGGTTGGGCCTGCCACCTGGCACTGCCATGACGATTGTCGGAGCTGGTTTGCCGATGGTCTTCCCGGGGTCCTTGGGCTTGGTAAGGAACAGGCCGGGCGGGATGTCTGGGGGTGTGGAGATGAGGGCCACCACGGGCTGTTTCCTGTTGCCAATCAGCACAGTGAGTACAGCACGAACATTTGGCCTCTGCTCCCACAGCAGAAGAGCCACGAGGGAAAGCTGGTGCTGGGATTCTTCAGCACACAGGCTGCTTTACAACGGTGTCACCATCATTCCTGACACTGATCACTTTCATAGGTAAAAGTCCATTTGAATTGTACCTCTCCGGACCTTGCTCTAGGGGGCCAGCAGCACAGCGAGGAGAGGACGAATGTTTGCCCTCTGATTCCACAGCTGAAGAGCCAGGAGGGAAAGCTGGTGAGAGTGATCTTCAGCACACAGTCAGCTTTGCAACGGTGCCTCCATCATTGCTCTCACTGCTCACTTTCATATCTGAGAGAGCATGTGAATGTAACATCTGCAGAGCTTGCTATCTCCTACCCAGCAGCACAGTGAGTAGAGCATGAACGTTTGTTCTTTACTCCCACAGCAGAAGAGCCAGCAGGGAAAGCTGGTGATGGCAATCTTCAGCACACAGTCAGCTTTGCGACTCTTTCAACATCAATCCTGTCTCTCCTCAGTTTCATACCTAAAAGTACATTTAACTACAAATTCTTGACTACAAATTCTCGGGTGGTCTCTCTCAGCTGCCCAGCAGCACAGTGAGTACAGCACGAACGTTTGGCCTCTGCTCCCACAGCAGAAGAGCCAGGAGGGAAAGCTAGTGCAGGCCCTGTTCAGCACACAATCACCTTTGCATTGGTGCCTCCATCATTGCTTTCACTGCTCACTTCATACAGGAAAAGCATTTGAATGGAATCAGTCCAGAACCTGCTCTCTGCTGCGCAGCAACACAGTCAGCACAGAATGAACGTTTGGCATCAGCTCCCACAGCAGAAGGACCAGCAGGGAAAGCTGGTGCTGGGCCTCTTCAGCACACAGTCAGCTTTGCAATGGTGTCACAATCATTGCTTTCACTGCTCACTGTCATACATGAAAGTGCATTTGAATGCAACCTCTCTGGAGCCTGCACTCTGCTGCCCAGCAACACACTGAGTAGAGCATGAATGTTTGGCCTCTGCTCCCACAGCAGAAGAGCCACGAGGGAAAGCTGGTGCTAGGACATCAGCTCACAGTCAGGTTTCAAGTGTGTCACCATCATTGCTGTCACCTTTCACTTTCATACCTGAAATAGCAGTTGAATACAACCTCTCTGAATCCTGCACTCTGCTGCCCAGCAGCACAGTGCGTAGAGCATGAGCGTTCGTTCTTTAATCCCACAGCAGAAGAGCCACGACGGAAAGCTGGTGCTGGAATTCTTCAGCACACAGGCAGCTTTACAACTGTGTCAACATAATTCCTGACACTGCTCACTTTCATAGGTAAAAGTCCATTTTAGTTGTACCTCTCCGGACGTTGCTCTAGGGGGCCCAGCAGCACAGCGAGGAGAGCATGAACGTTTGCCCTCTGCTTCCCCAGCTGAAGAGCCAGGAGGTAAAGCTGGTGCGAGTGATCTTCAGTACACAGTCAGCTTTGCATCGGTGCCTCCATCATTGCTCTCACTACTCACTTTGATATCTGAGAGTGCATTTGAATGCAACATCTGCGGAGCTTGCTCTCGCCTACCCAGCAGCACAGTGAGTAGAGCATGAACGTTTGATCTTTACTCCAACAGTAGAAGAGCCAGCAGGGAAAGCTGGTGCTGGGCCTCTTCAGCACACAGTCAGCTTTGTGACTCTTTCAACATCAATCCTGTCTCTCCTCGGTTTCATACCTAAAAGGCCATTTGACTACAAATTTTCGGGTGGTTGCTCTCAGCTGCCCAGCAGCACAGTGAGTACAGCACGAACGTTTGGCATCTGCTCCCACAGCAGAAGAGCAAGGATTGAAAGCTCGTGCTGGACCTGTTCAGCACACAATCACCTTTACATTGGTGCCTCCATCGTTGCTTTCACTGCTAACACTCATACAGGAAAAGCATTTGAATAGAATCAGTCCAGAGCCTGCTTCTTGCTGGCAAAAACACAGCACAGAATGAACAGTGGCATCTGCTCACACGGCAGAAGGACGAGCAGGGAAAGCTAGTGCTGTGTCTCTTCAGCACACAAGCAGGTTGGCAACCGGGTCACCATCATTGCCGTCTCTCCTCGGTTTCATACCTAAAAGTCCATTTGAATCCAAATTCTCAGGTGGTGTCGCTCAGCTGCCCAGCAGCACAGTGAGTACAGCACGAACGTTTGGCCTCTGCTCCCACAGCAGAAGAGCCAGGATTGAAAGCTGGTGCTGGACCTGTTCAGCACACAATCCCCTTTACATTGGTGCCTCCATCGTTGCTTTCACTGCTCACTTTCATACAGGAAAAGCATTTGAATGGAATCAGTCCAGAGCCTGCTCTCTGCTGCGCAGCAACACAGTCAGCACAGAATGAACAGTGGCATCTGCTCACACGGCAGAAGGATCATCAGGGAAAGCTAGTGCTGGGCCTCTTCAGCACACAAGCAGCTTTGCAACGGTGTCACCATCATTGCAGTCTCTCCTCGGTTTCATACCTAAAAGTCCATTTGAATCCAAATTCTCAGGTGGTCTCTCTCAGCTGCCCAGCAGCACAGTGAGTACAGCACGAACGTTAGGCCTCTGCTCCCACAGCAGAAGAGCCAGGATTGAAAGCTGGTGCTGGACCTGTTCAGCACACAATCCCCTTTACATTGGTGCCTCCATCGTTGCTTTCACTGCTCACTTTCATACAGGAAAAGCATTTGAATGGAATCAGTCCAGAGCCTGCTCTCTGCTGCGCAGCAACACAATCAGCACAGAATGAACAGTGGCATCTGCTCACACAGCAGAAGGACCAGCAGGGAAAGCTAGTGCTGGGCCTCTTCAGCAAAGAAGCAGATTTGCAACGGTGTCACCATCATTCCAGTCTCTCCTCGGTTTCATACCTAAAAGTCCATTTGAATCCGAATTCTCAGGTGGTGTCGCTAAGCTGCCCAGCAGCACAGTGAGTACAGCACGAACGTTTGGCCTCTGCTCCCACAGCAGAAGAGCCAGGATTGAAAGCTGGTGCTGGACCTGTTCAGCACACAATCCCCTTTACATTGGTGCTTTCATCGTTGCTTTCACTGCTCACTTTCATACAGGAAAAGCATTTGAATGAAATCAGTCCAGAGCCTGCTCTCTGCTGCGCAGCAACACAGTCAGCACATAATGAACAGTGGATTCTGCTCGCACAGCAGAAGGACCAGCAGGGAAAGCTAGTGCTCTGCTTCTTCAGCACACACGCAGCTTTGCAACGGGGTCACCATCATTGCAGTCTCTCCTCGGTTTCATACCTAAAAGTCCATTTGATTCAAATTCTCAGGTGGTGTCTCTCAGCTGCCCAGCAGCACAGTGAGTACAGCACGAACGTTAGGCCTCTGCTCCCACAGCAGAAGAGCCAGGATTGAAAGCTGGTGCTGCACCTGTTCAGCACACAACCACGTTTACATTGGTGCCTCCATCGTTGCTTTCACTGCTCACTTTCATACAGGAAAAGCATTTGAATGGAATCAGTCCAGAGGCTGCTCTCTGCTGCGCAGCAACACAGTCAGCACAGCAATGAATGATGGCATCTGCTCACACGGCAGAAGGTCATCAAACTGGGTGCTGAAGTGCCCAGCACATGCTTTCCCTCCTGGCTTCCTTCCGACTGTGGGAGCAGACGGCAAACCGTTCGTGCTCTACTCAGGTCCATTTGAATGCACCCTCTTCGGAGCTTGCTCTCGGCTGCCCAGCAGCACAGTGAGTAGAGCACGAACGGTTGCCGTCTGCTCCCACAGTCGAAGAGCCAGGAGGGAAAGCATGTGCTGGGCATCTTCAGCACACAGTTAGCTTTGCAGCAGTGCCTCCATCATTGCTGTCGCTCCTCACTTTCATACCGAGAAGTTCATTTGAATCCAACTTCTCTGCTCGTTTCTCTTGGCTGCCCAGCAGCACAGTCAGTAGAGCACGAACGTCTGGCCTCTGCTATCAGAGCCGAAGAGCCAGGAGGGAAAGCATGTGCTGGGCATCTTCAGTACACACTCAGCTTTGCAACGGTGTCACCATCATTGCTGTTGCTCCTCGCTTTCATACCGAAAGGTCCATTTGAAAGCGCCCTCTTCGGAGCTTGCTCTCGGCTGCCCAGCAGCACAGTGAGTAGAGCACGAACGGTTGCCGTCTGCTCCCACAGTCGAAGAGCCAGGAGGGAAAGCATGTGCTGGGCATCTTCAGCACACAGTCAGCTTTGCAACGGTGTCACCATCATTGCTGTCGCTCCTCAGTGTCATACCTAAAGGTCCATTTGAATGCACCCTCTTCGGA
The DNA here is from genome assembly GCF_033815535.1 of Pezoporus flaviventris. Classification (NCBI taxonomy): domain Eukaryota; kingdom Metazoa; phylum Chordata; class Aves; order Psittaciformes; family Psittacidae; genus Pezoporus; species Pezoporus flaviventris. The sequence continues at coordinate 170,103 of NW_026892854.1, read as the reverse complement.
GCTTGCTCTCGGCTGCCCAGCTGCACAGTGAGTAGAGCACGAACAGTTGCCGTCTGCTCCCACAATCGAAGAGCCAGGAGGGAAAGCTGGTGCTCTGAATCTT